>NC_138556.1:1152507-1189378 GCF_964273705.1 Natrix helvetica
AAAAAAAGCCTGCCATCGGCACCAGGAACAACCGGAAACCTCCATAAGTCTAATTTTTCAATGTTATTGTAACATTTAACGGTTGCTGGTCAGTAGCGAAAAATACCTGTATCTTGTTAAGCAGCTTGCAAAAATTGTATTACATTAATACTATAATATAGGGTGGTACAGTGGTGAGAATGCAGTATTGCAAGCTAGTTAGCTGCCCACATCAGGAGTTTGATCCTGACCCACTCAAGGTTGACTCAGTCTTCCATTCTTCCAACATTGGTAAAATGAGGACCCAGCTGAGAGTGCTGTAAAGCATTATATAAGTGCTATTGCTATATTACTATAATTGCACTGTTTGAAATTGCTATGTCCAATTGTACTGTTAGTACAATTATATTAAAAACTGCAATAGGAAGCAGGAGTTTTGAATCAATTATATGAACAAATGTAATTCTTTGTTAGGGGGGGAAAGATTCATATTGCTAGGCCAGAGAGAGATTCAGTCTTAATAACTTAATTACATCATACCATTTTTTCCACGGATGAGATCTTCCACTAGAGGCTTAGCAACCACATCAAATACATGTTTCTGAGAAATGCTTGTGCCAAACACTTCTTTAAATGAATACTGAACCTGGAAAAAAGTTTAACAGTTAGGACACAATTAAGCAACAGTTTTACTCATTTGTTGTTTCCCCTAGTCCTCTCATTGATTTTCATACTGCATCAAAGTTTTGAATGCACAACTGTTTTATGGTCAATTTATCTAATGCTTCAACAGTGATACCTGCAGTCCTTTTCCTATTTTCTTGGGAAAAAGTAACTAGTACAAAAAAAAATCTAAACGTTTTTATCTCCCTGTAATAATAATGTTGGAATGCCATTTGGTAACTGAATCAGTCTTTCCAAAAGCACATTTTTCTTCATGCATTATGTATTTCCAGCAACAGAACCATTAAATAGAACTTTAGTATCATCACAAGCTTACTAATAAAAATTACCGTATTTTTCAGACTATAAGACACTCCGGACTATAAGATGGACCTAGCTTTTGGGGAGGAAAACAAGTAAAAAAAATTATGTCTCTGGGTCCCAGCAATTTGCCTCCTTGCACCAAACAGCCTGGTTAGCTTCAGTATAGCCTGATTTAGCATGAGCAGCTGATTGGCGGTTGGATCAGCTTCCCAGAATACTGCCCATCAGCTGTTGCAGGCTGCGGGGATCGCCGTCGCCAACTATGGTTGCCTCCGCGAGCCCCGTTTTTGGCCACCATGCACCCCGTTTTCATCTGCCACCTATAATGAGCTGAAAATAGGGCACGCAGAGGTGGCAACGATCCCCGCAGCCTGGAACAGTTGATCAGCGGTATTTTGGGAGGCAGATCCAACCGTCAATCAGCTGCCTGTGCTAAATCTGGCTGTGCTGAAGCTGCCCAGGCTGTTGGCTGGAAGGAGGCAAATTGCTGGAGGCAGAGGCTGAAGGATGGGGACCAGAGGGTGGGCGGGGCTTTGGTAACATTTGCTCTATAAGACACACAGACATTTCCACCCACTTTTGTCTTATAGTGCATCTTATACATTGAAAAATACAATTCAAAATGGAATTCCAATCCTGTGAATACAGATAAACCCAGCTGCCTTAATTGACACAATTCTAATAAAAGTCTAGATTGAAACCTATAGTTTCAATGAGAACTACCTCTTTATATTCTCCATTACGGGCAATACGGTACCCATCAGGCGAGTGAACCTGGACCGTCGTACTGCTGATCACTTCTATGCAACATTCTTGGTTTGGTACACCAACTGGGCGGACCCGGCAGTACACCTGAACAGAGAAAAAAGTGCCCTATTTAGATACACCAGCTTAAGACTGTCTTCCTTGTTCACAGAACAAATATCAGAATGGAAAGTCTTTACAATTAGTCCTCAACATATCACAATTCAACCCACAATTTCAGTTGGATTACATGACCACCTGATTTTACAACCTTTTTTGCAATGGTCATTATGCAAACCAGCTCCCATAAAACAAACCTATTATTTATTAAGTGGCAGTTTCTGTTAGAAACAGGAAGTAAATGCTGGTTTTCAATTAAAACCTCGTATATGAGGAAGCAGGGTTCTACAAACAGTTGTAAAGGTGGGCCAGCTGCTGAACTCTGAAAATGTGGTCATGTGATGGGGAGGACCCTCCTCCCCCAGGTTTTAGAATTTTAAAACCAGATAGTAAGTCCCATTTTGGGGGATACATTGAACTTTAAACAATCGCTAAGCAACTGGTCCTAAATTGAGGACCATTTGAACTAGCATCAGAAGATATGGTTTGTAGCTGATGTGTGCTTTAAGGCATCGATCTTTGTTAGGTTGGCAATCTTTGAAATCGGCTCGATGCAACACCTGCCATTTCTGGAGTTTAAAACAACCTTATCATAGCTGGATGAAAACCACCTGTCCAGAATCAAGGAAATAATGCTAAATTCTATATGAAGTTTTCAAAAAAAATGTGTCAGTGTTTATTGGCTTCGCAGATTTTGCCTCTTCTCATATCAGAAAAACATATACAATTTCGTTGTATTATTGTCATTTACAATGACAATAAAGATTATACTTATATACAATTCATATACAAATACATTAATAAAATAAAGAAGCAAGTCCAGCTTTCAGAGTCAAATCCTACAATATGTAAGAACAAATTAAAGAGCTAATTCTGCTGTAAATCAGCCACTTACCCCAACGGGATCCTTCAAACTATTGTTAGATGCTTTTTTAAATGCATGTTTCCTAGGAGTTTTAGTTCTTCTGGAAGTTAATAAATGTCAGATAAGTTACAAATAAACTCAAAGATGCACAGTACACAAGGCAATCAACTGATCTATGAAATGCTGTATTGCAGCAATGCAGAGGAAGACCAAAGCAGTCAGAGGCTTTTAAAAGAAGCTAATACAAGTGGGTATTACTTTATTACTTTGTTTATACTAATAAACAAAGTGTAAAGAATGGGTGGACATGTCACCAACAGAGGTGCTCCACAGAGAGGTGGTTGAACAGAGGTCGCCAACCGGTGGTCCGCGAGAAAATTTTGGTGGTCTGCGGCGCACCTGGGTGGAGGAGCTGCTCGGAGGTAACCAGTTCTATGACTAGAGATGTGAAATTGGGACTGGCCAGGGAGTTTGTGGGGATGCTGGAAATCTCCGCCAGAGGGAGGTTCATGCAACTTGCAACTTTGCAGAAGGTGCAATGTGCAAGGAGTAGCGCAGCCCTCGCCGGCCAGAACGATGTATTGCTGCTGTTGTGGCAAGAAAGGGGGGGGGGTTGGCGCAGGCGGGCTGAAGCAATGGGTGTCGGCAATCCACGGCTTTCATCCCCCTGCTGCGGCTTCCTGATAGCTGAACCCACCATTGGCTGGTCCCGCCTCTCGACCTCCCACTCACTCCTCGCCTGGCTTGAAAAGGGAAAGGCAGGAAATGGAGATTCACTCCATATGCCAGAGCGGGAGCAAAGCTTCATCTCTTGCTGGGTCTCGGGGTGTTTCTTCCTTGTTGGTGCTGCGCGACTGGGAGACACACAAGTTCCTCTCCGCCCCAAGACACTGGCTGGCCCATGAGGAGACAGAGAGAAAGAGAAAGAAAGAGATGAGAGAAAAAGAGAGAGATGAGAAAGATAGGAGAGAGAAAGAGAGATGAGAGAAAAAGAGAGGTGAGAGAAAGAGAGACAGATGAGAGAAAGAAAGAAATGAGAAAAAGAGAGAGATGAGAGAAAGAGAAAGGAGAGAGAAAGGAGAGAGAAAGAGATGACAGAAAAAGAGAGGTGAAAGAAAGAGAGAGAGATGAGAGAGAGAGAAAGAGAAAGATGAGAGATCCCGGTGTTTTGTTTTCTGTGGGAAACGGGTCCAAATGGCTCTTTGAGTGTTTTAAGGTTGAAGAAGCACTGGGAGTCCAGGTGCTTCAGTGAGCAGTGCACTGGATTCATATTAGTGGTCCACAGGATTTAAAATTATGAATTTAGTGGTTCCTGAGGTCCAAAAGGTTGGTGACCCCTGACTTAGAAGATGCCTTCTAATATCCATAACAACTACATGCAAAATCCTCTTCTTGAGAGTGCCAACTGCCACCACTCCTGCTTTAGACACTTTTTTTGCAAGGAAAAAAAATGCTCAATTTTTCCACATTTCTGGATTAACTATTGCGAACACAAAACCCACATCCACAGAGCAAAATCCTTAGACAGTAAAAGAAGGAAAATGAGAGCTGTAAAGATTGGACTATTTTCCACCAGAATTTTGGTAGGAGATTCAAAACCCACCATTCTACTGTCTCACAAAGGCCAAGCCTCCTTAATTGTGAAAATCCTATCAGTGAGTATCTGCTGTGCCCTTTCTCTCCACTGTACCATAAAAGCAGGGCCCTCAACAACTTTTAAAACGTAGAATTAAAATTCCCATATAGGAGCCATGGTGGCACAGTGGTTAGAATGCAGTACTGCAGGCTAGTTCTGCTGAGGCTGCCAACAGTTCTAGTCTCACCAGCTCAAGGTTGATTCAGCTTTCCATCTTTCCAAGATAAGTAAAAATGAGGACCCAGATTCTTGGGGGCAATATGCTGACTCTGTAAACTGCTTAGAGGGCTGCAAAGCACTGTGAAGTGGTATATAAATCTAAGCGTTATTGCTGTATGAGTATCAAAATGACTGGCAAAACAGTTGAAATTTACCAGTGATTCATTTTTTAAAATTCACAACACTTTCTCCATGAAAAATGCCTAGTATAGTTGTGTGATTTGTTTGGCACTTTGTCTTACCCCAATTTTCTTTATCACTTCATCCATTAGGTGCTGGCAATATAATGTTCCTTAATAGCACTGTAACATCCATATAATCTATGGCCAGCTCACAAATAAAATTGTAACAGCCAAAACACAAGATCGGTTTTTTACAATGTGTCTGATCATATTTTAACACTGCTAATGTGTACGTTAATACTGTACCCTTTATCTGAAAAAGCTGAGGATTCCATTCCTATACCTGTAGAGCAGTTGACTATTGTGCCAGATCCCACTGCTTTCGTTTAGAAGAACACGTAAAAGTACCACATACACCTACACCAGTGGTGAATGGGGGACGATAGGAATTTTATTTCTACACCTAGAAAGCATCACTCGGGGATAGTAAGCACTCACTAAAAGGATGTATCATGCAGAGCTTCAAGCCTCGCCTTTTGCAAATGTAGCACACTTCCTAAAAGCCTTAACCGAACTCCCAAAACCGACAGGCAAGTTCTGGATTGCCTGTAAAAGCTGCCTATAAGCAAGCAATTCAAACTCCCAGCAAGAGGCACCTGGCCCTTCCCAGCAGCTGCTTCATGGGAACAGGATAAGAGGGAAGCCAGCATTAAAGCGGCGATACGGGTGGAAGGAGAAGAGCCGGGGCTTCCCTTCCCAGAGAAGGAGGCCCTCCTGGCGGGAGGCTCCTGGCAAGGCCCTCCACCGATCTCAACTCCAAGAGGGCCGGGGAAGTCGGGCTTCTTCGCACCGCTGCTCCCCCCGGAACCCCAGGCCAAGGCCGGAGCAGCTCCGCCGGGGAAGAAGCCTCGGGCTGCGCGCCGCATCGCCCGCCGCGGCCCTCCCAAAGGAGCGGGGGAAACTTACGCCGCCGCCGCCTTCATCGCGCCGCCCCGACCGCTCGCCCAGAGCGCTTCAAACGTTCCCTCCACTTCCCAGCATCCGTTGCATCGCCCCGTTTTTAAATACAGCCAATCGGGGGAGAGGGGGCGGGGCAGGAGGAGGCGGGCGTTTGGCTCGTGGCGTCATAAAGGCGGGCGGGCGCCAGGAGCCTGGGCTTCCGGCAGCTCTTTTTCTGCGCTGAGTTCCCCGTAGGCGTTTGGGGGAGGGAGAGACCCACAAGGGCCGCTGCTGCTTCCCCTCCCTTCCCCACTTGGGGAGCCGGAGGAGCCTGAAGGGAAAAGGGGAAGCCGGCGGCAACTGTGGGAGTTGGGAGCTCAGCCTGGTCAACCCAAATCCAAAGGCTCCCCGCGCGCGCATCGTTGATGTGTTATTTATTTATTAAGAAAATCTAGGTGGCTGCTCAAGGCGACTCACAGAAGGGGCTTTCAGAAACACAGAAATCTGCAGAAATTTAAATGCCGTTTAAATCCAGGAGACCCTCACTGACTCCACTAACTCGCCTGAGGCAAGGCCTCCCTCGCCAACTCCTGACCACACTCCTTATTGCCCCCCCCCCGAGGTCAGGTGACTGTCCAGAAGGACGAGAGGGCGGGGTCTGGGACGACTCAACGTCGGCAACTCCACGCGGCCAGCAGGGGGCAGCCTTCTGACGCCGCCATCATCTAATTGCAGGACGTCTCAACACCGGCGATCGGCTGCGGGCCACGGACGGAGAGCCGGGCGAGCGGGCTGTCAGAGGCTTCGCTCCCGACGCTTCTGCTACGAGGGCGCGCGGGATGATCTGCGGGGCGTCCCGTTTGGGGGATTAGTTTGTGTCTTAAAAAAACACTTTCAGGGAAGACTTGGCAGCTCCCCCTTAAGCCCCCTCGCGAGTTTTCCCCCTGAAGCCCCAAATCCACCCCGGGCGAGGGTGCTCCGATGCGCCGCGCTCTCTGTAAGTGACGAAAACCCTCCTTTCCTCTGATATTGTCGGCAGATCCCTCACTTTTAAGGATTGTTTAATATTGTCTTCTAATATGTTCTCATCCTGTGGTAGTTGTATTAGTTTCTTCAATTTATACGACAACCATCTCCCTGGTTTATTAGCTTTTCCGAAGAAATTTTGTTTCCATCATTCTAAGATTTCGTGTCATTTCTTCTTGTAGCATTAAATTAATGTTATGCCTCATTAGATCTCTCTCTCTCCTTTAATTTCATTACTTTGTGGTTCTTTCTGGAGTGCACCTTCCAATTCTTTGAGTTTTTTCTGGAGTGCCATTTGGGGTTTTCTTACTTCTCCGCGCCGCGTAGACTATTGTTAAACCCCAGAAACAACTGTTTTTGTAGTAGTGTTTGTTGTTTCCGATTTTCCCTAAGAAATCATTTGAGTTCATGATCCGTCATTTGCACATATTTTTCTTTTAGAATTCTTTGGTTTAATGTCCATTTTTCTTTGTCCCTTCCACTGTATTTTTAAGGGGTTATGGTCATCCCACGTGTTCGACAAAATCTCTGTTTCTTCTATATCACTAATCAGTTCTGGGTTCACCCACACCGGTGGTTCTCAACCTTCCTAACGCCCTGACCCTTTAATACAGTTCCTTGGGTTGTGGTGACCCCCAGCCATAAAATTATTCTCCTTGCTACTATATAACCCACGAGCCACAAAACCTGGGTGGGTGTGGCCAACTCAACATCACTCCCACCCAGTCACATGACACCCCCCCCCCACATGCCTACCAAGGTTTCAAGGCTCAGTGTTTTCTGTGGGAATAGGGTCTCTCTCTCTCTTCTCTCCCCCTCCCTCTCATTTCTGTTTTTCTCTATTTTTCCTCTCCCGCTCTCTTCTTCCTTCCTTTCCTTCCTTCCCTTTCCCTCTTTTTTTCTTTCTTTCTCATTGAATACAATAGCAAATCCAAAATAAAGTTATCAATTGTAGGAAATTTCTTCTCTGTAATCTTTTCATAGTGAACTCTAAATTGATAGAAGCTGGCAAGATTGTGCTAACAGCAATAGGATATATATTTTGATTTCTTTTGAGTTTGATAAAATATTATCCAAAATTATAAATAATCTAATTTTCAGATGCATTTTTTGCCATCTCTGTTATTTTCTTTTTTAAAAATCAGACTTGCTTCCAATTTGTGCCTTCTGGCAAACTGCAGTTTTCTTGGCAAGAGATCTAGCTTGCCCTTGCTTTCGTCCTAGGTCTGAGAAAGTTAGTTTCTTTCTTTCTTTCTTTCTTTCTTTCTTTCTTTCTTTCTTTCTTTCTTTTCTCTTCCTTTCTTTCCCCTGATTTGTTTCCCTCTCTCCCATTCTCTCCTTCCAGCTCTTTTTCCCTGGGACCATTTAATCAACACACCTTCGTAGATAAGCCATCTAAACATTATTTGATATTTGACCAATTGTGAGGAGGATAGGAAATGGATCTTAGAAAGAAGACTGATTTATCCATTTCCAAATGGACTATTCTGTCTTCCAGATCTCTATTTATTGCCATCAGTTTGCTTTCCAATTTCTTTGTTCTGTTCTGGCTTCCACTGTCTTCATTTCTGTTCATTTCTGACTATCGTCTCCTGTATTGTTCCTATTTTATCATCCAATTTACGGATGTCTCCTTTCATCTCTCCCATCTCGCTCTTTATTTCTTCATGGTTTTTTGTTACTGACTCCTGCGTTTTCATCATCGTTTCTTGAATCATCATAAGGGTTGATTGTACGCTCTGCAGGCTCAAGGTACAGCCTGATTTCTCACCACCTAGGGAAACTAGGTAAATGATAAATGATAAAATAACTGTGAAGTTTCCAAGAGTTGGCCTAATTAATTTACGAGCCCCAAGACAAAGTTAAAAAAAAAACATTCATTTATTAGGACTAACATCTTGGTACGGACTTCTGTGTAGCCGAAAGTAAATACCACTTAATGGCATCTGAACTTTACCCCTGTGCCCCCTCCCCGCTGGCTGAGGTCATCAATCACATTCTCCAACAGGACGTTATGGCAGGGTTCTGAACATAATAATAATAATAAAAAAATTTATTTGTTAGCCGCACCCTCTCCAGAAGGACTCGGGGCGGCGTACAATAAAAACACGTAAAATACAAATATAGACAATACATACACATAAATATAGACGTATACGCGGAGGAGGTAGACAAATAAATGAAGGTAAAATTGAAATTGCAATTTAAAATCCCCTAAGTAAAATTACAAGATTAAAAACCCGTCAGGAGCGATATGATCAAATTATGGTTGAGCCAGGCCAGTTACTTGGAAAAGGTGGGTCTTGAGCTTTGTTCTGAAGGAGCGGAGGTCAGAGGTAGTCCTAATATCCGGGGGGAGGTCATTCCACAGGGCTGGGCCCGCCACAGAGAAGGCTCTGCTCCTAGGCGCCGCCCCCCGACACTGTCTGGTGGACGGCACCTGGAGAAGTCCCTCTCTGTGCGAGCGAATTGGTCGCAGGGATGTATGGGGCAGGATACGATCCCGCAAGTAGCTAGGTCCTGTGCCATGGAGCGCTTTGAAGATCGTTATCAAAACCTTGAAACGCACCCGATAGACCACAGGAAGCCAGTGCAGCTTGCGCAGGAGAGGTGTCACATGGGAGTACCTTGTACTCCCCATAATCACCCGCGCGGCTGCATTCTGGACCAACTGTAGTCTCCGAGTGCATTTCAAGGGAAGCCCCATGTAGAGAGCGTTGCAGTAGTCGAGGCGAGACGTCACCAGCGCATGAGTGACTGTGCGTAAGGCATCCCGGTCCAATAGGGGGCGCAATTGGCGCACCAGGCGAACCTGGTGGAACGCCCCCCTTGCCACGGCTGTCACATGGTCATCCATGGACAGCCGGGCATCCAGGAGGACGCCCAAATTGCGCGCCCGCTCCACGGGGGCCAGTTGTACGCCCCCGATGGCCAGAGATGGAATTAACTGGTTGAACCGGGGGGCCGGAACCCACAGCCACTCCGTCTTGGAGGGGTTGAGCTTGAGTCGGTTGTCATCCATCCAGACCCGTACGGCTTCCACACACCGGGACATCACTTCGACAGCCTCGTTGGGGTGGTTCGGGGTGGAAATGTACAGCTGAGTATCATCAGCGTACAGATGATATCCCACCCCGAAACCACAAATGATCTCACCCAGCGGCTTCATATATGTGTTGAACAGGAGTGGCGAGAGGACCGACCCCTGTGGCACCCCACAAGTAAGGGGGCTTAGGGTCGACCTCTGCTCCCCTGCCAACACACGTTGCGTCCGGCCGGAAAGGTAGGAGCCGAACCACCGCAAAACGGTGCCCCGAACCCCCAACCCCTCCAGTCGGTGCAACAGGATACCATGGTCGATGGTATCAAAAGCCGCCGAGAGATCTAACAGGACTAGGATAGAGGAACAACCCCTATCTCTGGCCCTCCAGAGATCATCCACCAACGCGACCAAGGCCGTCTCCGTGCTGTGCCCGGGGCGAAAGCCGGACTGGCGCGGGTCTAGATAATCATTTTCCTCCAGATGTCGTGGAAACTGATAAGCCACCACACTCTCTACAACCTTCGCCAAGAAGGGAAGGTTGGAGACAGGACGATAATTGGCCAGCTCCGTAGGGTCCAGAGAAGGCTTCTTGAGCAAGGGTCTCACCACTGCCTCTTTCAAGGCGGCCGGAAGAGACCCCTCACCCAATGAAGCGTTCACTAGGCCCAGGAGCCAGTCACGTGTAACCTCCCAGGATGCCAGTACAAGCCAGGAGGGGCACGGGTCCAGTAAACATGTGGTAGGTCGCAGTCGTCCACGCATTCTGTCCAAATCCTCGATGGCAACCAAGTCAAACTCCTCCCAGACTGGTCTCTCAAGACTCGCCGCGGACGTCTCCACTAGACCACTGAAAGGGACCCAATCTTTCCGGATTTGAGCGATTTTATCCTGCAGATATTTCCCAAATTCCTCTGCCCTACCCTGTAAAGGGGCCTCCCGTGGCCTCTGAAACAGGAGGGAGCGGGACACCCGAAACAGGGCGGCAGGGCGGTTCTCTGCGGATGCAATGAGAGCGGCACAATATTGATGTTTGGCCGCTCTCAATGCCAGAAGGTACGTCCTTAAATGGGTTCGTACCTGTGTTCGGTCAAATTCGGAACGGGAGGATCTCCAACGACTCTCTAGGCATCTCTTGCGGCGCTTCATCACCCTTAGCTCCTCGGTAAACCAAGGAGCCAGGGTGGATCGTTGCCGCCAGAGAGGCCGCAAAGGCGCCACCCGGTTCAAGGCCCTGGTGGTCGCATTATTCCACGCGACCACCAGGTCCTCTACCCGGGGGCAGGTCAGGGCTGCAGGAGGTGGCCAAAGCTCCGTCTGGAACCTGTCTGGTTCCATCAAGCACCTGGGGCGGAACCATCTAGTGTTTTCCGGTTCCGCCTCCCCGCAGCGGGGGGGGTAGCACCAGGGAAGTCAAGTCGGAGGAGTGAGTGATCTCACCATGACAGGGGAGTGATGGTTAAATTCCCTCCTCCCAGATCACTCAACCACTGGCCAGAGACAAAAACAAGGTCCAAGGTGTGGCCTCCCTCGTGTGTCGGGCCCTGAATCAATTGAGTCAGGTCCATGGCTGTCATGGAAGCCATGAACTCCCGAACCCCCTCGGATGCTTCTCCCACCGATGGCAGGTTAAAATCCCCCATCACTAAAAGTTTGGGGGTCTCAACCGCCACCGATGCGATCAGCTCGAGGAGTTCAGGCAGGGCCGCTGATGTATAGCGAGGAGCCAGGTATACTATCAGCAGGCCCAGCTGTCTCCCAGGGAGACGCGCATTCACATCCCAGTACAGAAATATGAGACTTTTACTCTGGCCAAAAGTATGCATGGCATTTCCCTCCCCCCTTCTCAAGTTGATAGTAGTCATGGAAACGTTTTAGGTGTTGACAGTAACGATGACAGAGATGAAGGAGGCAATTAAAAAACAAAAGAATAATAAAACACCAGGACCAGATGGGATTCCAGCAGAATTATATAAAAAAATTTAAGAGCCACTTGAGGGACCAATGTTGGAACTGTATAATGAAGCACTAGAGCAAGCCAGATTACCAAATTCATAAAGCTGGTAAATCATTGAGGCATTTATAATGCCTCATTAATTCCAAAAGAGGGCACCGACAATTAGATCAAAACTATAGACCAATTTCATTACTAAATGTCGACTATAAAATATAGTAGCGGAAAGGTTCAAAAAATATTAAATGAAATTATTCACCCCTACCAAAATGGGTTTCTTCCAAGACAATTAAAAAATAATACAAGAATGATAATGGATGTGTTAGAATACTATGAAGCCTAAGAAACAGGCAGCGTTGATATTTGTGGACACACAAAAAGCATTCGATAATTTAAATTGGCATTTTCTTTTTCTTTTAAATTTGGAGAAAAATTCATAGGGATGATCAAGGCGATATACTCTACTAAAATAGCAAAACTAATAGTAAATGGGGAATTAACAGAGAAACTGCCCCAAAACTAAGAAATATTGGGTGAAAATTTAAAAATGGTTAGAAGAAATCATGGAACAAAAAATAGAGATGAAATCAGAACTGTTTCTACTGGGGATTATAAAGAGAAACCTAAGCAAAGACATTCAATATATCATACTCCATATAATAATCGCAGCCAGAATTACTTTTGCTCAGCATTGGAAACAAGAAAACATTCCTTCGAACACAATGATAATTTAAAAAAAATGCTCGATTGTGCAGAAATGGATGAATTAACCATGGAATTAAAAGAAAAAGAAGAAACAGAATACTCTAAGATCTGAAATAGGTGGTACAATTGGCTAGAAATTAGACACAAAATACATGTATTAATTTATAATATAGTGCCTAAGAACAATAGTAAAGTGAAAAACTGTATATACCCATAAATATAGCAAATAATGCTAAAGGGTAATTGAGTGTGTGTGTGTGTGTGTACATATATGTATGTATGTAACGTATAACATATAATGTATAAAAGATTATAACTGAAAAATTTGTAAATGGAATGGATCAGAACGCTATAAAGATTGGAAATGCTGTTTTAAAGTTTAGAAAGGTTGAATAAAAATTTGGGTGTGTGTGTGTGAAGAAACTGCCATGCCCATCGCCCTCTTGACAGCTGACTTGCTTGCCCACCGGCCAGCTCTCCACCCGCAGCTCCTCGCCATTGCTTTCCCGTGTTGAGATGGTGGTAGCGAGAAGGCTGTGCTGAACTAGTGGTGCCGAGCCATCCCACTCCGAGGAGAAGGGACCCACGTCTTCGAGCCCATCACTTCCTCGAAGGGGGAACCCAAAGGGTCAATTCATGCTTCCCTTGGAGGACTTGAGGGGTGACTCTTGGTTAAAAAGACATAATGAAGACAACACACAAGAATTTCCTCGAGGCGAGTGAGCCCAGAGCGTGTTCTGAACCCCTCTTTTATTAAGAGCGTAGAAGGATACTCAATATGAGTATCTTAACGGCTTTAACCACGTGTTTTCCTAGGCTGCTGGTAACTGCCTCAGTCTGGAAAGTCCCTGTTAAGATGGTTTTGATATTGCTTTGCCTTTGCAAGCACAGCTTTCTAAATTGGGTCCTCCCAGTGGGCATCCAGCTCAACCCGCGTTCAATACTCAATTTATTTCAGTCCCAAATTCCATATATGTGTTCCAATCAGGAAAACTGATCTGCACATATACCATGGAGACCTCGTTCCCACACTTTTCCCTCCCCAGCGCGCACTTTCAGAGGCTTCCAAATCTGAGCACCCGTCCCATGTCCTCAACTCCACAGCTTCCAATCCTGACAGCTGAAGGGGGGCTGTTACTAGCCCTGGATCCACTCACCATCCAGGGTCCAGCATGAACTGAATCTTCTGGGGCCCAGTTTATGCTGCCACTTTTAACCTTTTGATGAATTGATTTCCAAGTTTTATGTTACAGGGAGTAAAGGTTTAGATGCAGCAGCTTCTGGGCCATGGCCTGCTGCCTTGTTAATGGGGTGCGGGGGGGGGGGGGGCAGCAGGCAGAGGTTTGCCTTCCTCCTTTCCTTGGGCAACCTTGTCCACCCAGGTCCTGCTCTTTAGCAATGGCCTCCTGCTCACCTTGGGCACAGGAAGGGAGTCCTCTACAAGGATGCACCGCCTCCCTCTTCACCGACTGGCCCGTCTCCTGGCTGGGCTGGCATCCCTGGCACTTCGACTGTACATTTAATGATCAGGGCTAAATTTGCACCTTCTTCACTACAGCAGCCTCTTATTTATTTCTGTGGCTGTTTGCTTGTTCAAAGATGTAGGTGAGCAGCAAAAAAGCAGTTGTACTGTTTTGAAAAAGCTTTTTTTAAATGTCAGACTTCGCTCTGCATAAAAGATAATTTTATTCTGCATTTAATGTTGCGCTTCTGATATGTAAACATGGTCCAATTCTCGTTCACGGGATGTCCAGTTGAATGGAGCTCTGTGAGGCTGCTCGGCCTCCAGGGAAAGGCCTGCTGGACGTGGCTTCTTCATGGCCCACTCTTGGCAGCCGCAGCCTGGGCAAAGGTGTTCCACGGTCCACAGACCACGTCCTGCACCGTGAGATTCCTCTCCCCAAAGTAGCAAACTCTCCTCGGCCGGTCAGAGGTGGCTGCGTCCTGGTGCCCCAACTGACCGTATTTCCCTGGGAAGAAAAGCAACTGTCGGCCCCCCAAAACCTCTGGCCGAGCCCCCCAGCCCCCCAAGTGCCTCACCTACCCCAGCCCCAGGTGTAGAGATGGCCGGCCCCTGAAAAGGAAAGGAGCAGGTGAGGCTGCGGTGGGGGCAGGGGGAGAGCTGGAGAAGGGCGGCTGTCGCTAGCCCCCTCTGCCCCCCCACGGGAGCCCCCGAGCGACCATCTCCCCCGGTTTGCGAGGAGCCCCCGAGTCCCAGGCGCGGACCCTCTGCTCGCCCGCCTTCCCAACCCCCGCACCCCGCTCACCCGTCACGGCGGCCGTGTGTCGGGACCCGCAGCTGACCCGCCGCACCTCGGCCTCCTCGGGGAAGTCCAGCAGGGCGGGGAAGGGCTGCACCGAGACGAAGGGAGCGTCGTCGCCTCCCGGCCCGTCCGCAGCCCCCGCCTCCAGCCTGCCGCTGCCCGGAGCGACGCTGCGCTCGCAAAGGGGGCGATTCCGCGGGGCCGAAGCGGCCTCCTCGGCGGCTGCTGCAGCCTCGCTGGCCTTTTTGGAGGGCAGCCCCAGCTGTCCCGACTCGTTCCAGCCCCACAAGTACAGGTCGCCCGCATCTGGAGAGGGGAGGGGGGGTTAGTGGCCGTCGGGGGGGCTCCCCGCCCTCGGGGCCGCCTCGCCCGTCCCAGCGCCGCTCACCGCTGACGGCCGCCGAGTGCCAGCCGCCCGCCGCCGCCTCCGCCACGGCCAAGCCCTGCAGCGCCTCCACCGCCCGCGGCTCCCGACGGCTCTCCAGGTCGCCGTGCCCGAGCTGCCCGTGCCTGCGCAGAGACGGAAGGGCGCTGGATCCCGCTCCGCCACACCCGCCCAGCCCGCCCCGCCGCCCGCCCGGGCTCACCTGCCGCCGCCCCAGGAGAAGAGCGTCCCGCCGGCCGCCAGCAGCAGCGCGTGCTCCAGGCCCAGCAGCAACCGGCGCGCCGGGAGGGCGGCGGGCAGCGCTGTGAAGAAGGGCGGCCGGGGGGCCACGTAGCCGCCGGGCACCAGCGGCAGCTCTGCGGAGAAAGGGCGGGTCAGCCGGAGGAGGCCAGGTCGCGCCCCTCCCTCCCTCCCTCCCGGCCGCCGCCCACCGATCGCCGCCGCCTCCTCTGCCCGCAGCTCCCTCCGCCAGGCCGGGCGGCCGTCCAGCAGCGCGTCCGGTTCAGTGGCGGCGGGCCAGGCTTCCAGCGCGGCCTCCCGCAGCAGCAGCACGTGCGTCTCGGAGGGCAGCGCGTCCAGGCAGTCCCCCGGCAGCGCCGCCGCCACCGCGCCCTGCAGCCGCACCCGCCCCGGCCCGCCGGCCCCCACCACCGCCGTGAAGCTCCAGCTCGGCCTCACGCGGCGCACCGGCCCCAGGCCCTCCGCGGACAGCGGCTCCGGCCCGCCCTCCGCGCCGCCGGCCCAGCGGAACCCGAAGCAGAACCAGCCGCTCTCCCCGCCCGGCCCCGGCGCCATTCCTTCCCTGCGAGGAGCCGCCAGGGACGGCAGCCTCGGCCTGCTCAGCCGGCGGCCCGGATCGCCTAAGCCCCCAAGCGGCAGAGCACGGCAGCCCAGGGGCGGGTGACGGCCGTTGCCGCCGCGCAGAGAAAGCCGGGCAGGCCTGGAAGCCGCGGGGTGTGGCTTGTGCGCTCGAACGAGGGTCCGGGCACCTTCTGGCCTCAAGTGGTACCATCAGATTAGTAGGTCATCTAGTCCAACCCCCCACCCAAGCAGGAAACCCTATATACCATTTCTGGCAGATGGCCGTCCAGTCTCTTCTTGAAAGCCTCCAGTGAGGAAATTCCTCATTTCCAGGTTGAATCTCTCCTGGATCATTTTCCACCCATTATTCCTTGTCTGGCCTTCAAAGATGCTTTGGAAAATAGCTTGACACTCCCCACCCCTCTCTGGGCAGCCCCTCAAATATTGGAAGACTGTTCTCATGTCTCCCCTGGTCCTTCTCTTCACTGGACTAGCCATGCCCAGTTCCTGCAACCGTTCATCGGATGTTTTAGCCTCCAGTCCCCTGATCATATTTGTTCCTCTTCTCTGCATTCTTTCTAGTCTCAACATCTTTTTTTTATAGTGTGGTGACCAAAACTGGATGCAATATTCTACTAAGGCTTTATAGCAGTGATGGCTAACCTTTTTGTTGTTACATGCCGAAAGCGGCTGCCCACCCGCCCCCATAATGCAATGCACCCATGACTCTTCCACACATGATACCCACATGCACATGCAAACACCCCCCACCCCTGTGCATGCACCCCGCTCCCACTACCCATTTTTGGCTTACAGACCTAAAATGGGGTGCCCTCCCTCCCTCTGCTTTACTTTAAAACCCTTTTGATATGATAACCTTTAGGCCAAACTGCCTCTCTCAGTTCAAGCTTAAGGAAATTCCTTTATTTTTGTTGCTCTAGAGTTGAATCAACAATTTAAATGATAAGAAAGCAATTTTAACAAAAGACCGGGAACATCTTCTGAACAATATGAGCCTTTTGACACTAGAAATGCCTGGCATGCAAACTGTTAGCTATTTTATGCACAAGCTGGATGGCTATCTCCCTGGAATGCCTTAGCAAAAAAAACCTGAATTTTGAGATAACTGTTCTTATTGATGGGAATGTGCAAAATGTCCCATATGAAGATGGAATAGTTGTCTTGGGATAGCCATGTCTCATCTCTAGATTTGCCCTAATGTTTCTCAACCTCTGGCACCTTCAAGATGGGTGACTAGAACTCCCAGGATTCCCCAACCAGTGGTCAGTTTAGGAGTTGAAGTCCTCCCATCCTTGCCAAGATTAGCAAATAGTAGTCTAGACATTGGCAATGGCAGCTGACTGGAGATGGGAGTGAGGGCTGGAGTGGCCCCTCCAGGGGTGTTATGGGCAGCTGCCATGGGGGGAGGGAGGAGGAGGAGGAATTATGAGCATTAGACTTGCTGTACACACATAGCAATATCCTTCCTTTTAGTTTGGCTTGTGTCCAAATATTCTAATTTTTATCTTTCTGTTAAAACAGCAGCTGATGGAGAGAAAAAATATTGGCAGAATGAATTAGATGTTCTGAGTTCCAAACTGGACTCCCCACCCCCCCACCCCATTTTTTCCTGATTTGTTTCAGCCTGGTATCCTGGCTTGGGAGAGAGAGAGAGATGCTACGAAGAAGGAAGAACCAATCTAAAGAGGAGTCTTGAGGACATGTTTCTCTTTAAGTTTTTTTTGTAATCTATGACTAAGAAGCTGGTGGGGGTGGGGTGGGGGTTATTCCCAAAGAGCATCAGCAAGTGTTTGGTGCTTCCTTTGGACAACAACCACAAATGTTTTCTCCCCACAATTGAGGTGACGCGTTTTCCACCCTCCCTCCCTCCCTCCCTCCCTTCCTGTAGAGTCAGCAGAAAACTTCACGTCATGAGCCATGTTGTCTGCACTGCTTCTCCTGCCTCTGGTACCTCTGCATTTCTCCAAGCCTCATTGCCTAAGACCTCTCACACATGCTCAGGCTGCCTTGTGGGATGTGGAAATAAGGATCCAGTCACTGCCAGGGGCGAAATTACCAAAACCAAAGATGTACTCAGTGACTGTTGTGGCCGGCCAGTGGAGCTGGCAGCAGTCGGACAGTGAGGAGGTTGGGGAGGAGCATGGGTCAGTCCTGGAGGTTTGGGAAAACTCAGACGAGGGCTCTGCATCTGAGGCAGAGACGGGGCTGAGGCCGTCTGCCAGTGATCAGGTGCCTATGGAGCTAGACAGCAGTGAGGCAGAGGAACAGCTGGAGCCTGTTCCCAGTGTGCGCATTTGCAGAGGTGCCAGAAGAAAAGAACAACTCAGAAATCAGGGTAGACTTGGGAGTTAAGTCACAGGTGGAAGGTGATTGGCCCCTCCCATAGGAAATAAAAGAGGAGCGAAAGGGGAGGGGGCTTTTGTAGGAAACAATTCATTTGTTCCCTAGATTCATTTCAGGAGTGTGAAGATTCTGTATGTGAATTTCAGAGACTCTGCCCAGTCTTTCCTTGCACAGCACCTCATTTGGAAAATATTTACATGGCAGCTTTCCAAGATAGATAAGGTCTGTCAGTCATAAATATTCCTTTGAAAGACTGTTTGCCAAGACTTGCTGAATGTGAATGAGAGGAATTCACATTTGTTTAATAAAAGTGGTTTTGTCGGGACCAGGACTCTGCCTCGTGCTTTTTGGGGAAGCCCAGGTCAGAACAATGACCCTGAGAGAGATGGAGCTCAGAAACTTTGTGGATAAAAACCTAGCCAGGGGCTTCATCCAACTGGCAAAGTCCAGGATGGCCACTCCAACGTTCTTCAAAGAAAAGATGGGTCTTTGACATTATGCATGGATTTTTGTCTAGGTTAAAAACATGTACCCCTTCCTCCTTATGACAGACCTGCGGAGATACCTGCCCAAGGGAATGGTATCCACCAAGTTGAACCTGAGGGAAGCATATCACCGAATGAGAATAAAATAGGGCAACGAGTGGATTTTCAACTGTCCCTTAGGGCAGGGTCACCAAATCAGTGGCTCAGCTCAAGTATTCCAGCAGGCCACCCTCTTCTTGTGCGTCAAGATGAGGCAAACAGTGGTTTACAACTAATGTAGCAGTGAAAGGAGGAAGAGACATCAGGAAAAAACTCCCCTCCTGTGTGTCTGAGTGAGGCTTCTTTCAAAAGCCGAGCTCCTCTCTCCCTTGTGACTGTACGTTCTCAAGGGAAGGGACAAGGGAAGACAGGGGCAGGGAATTGGGCTTCTCCCCAACATCCATAGGGCCCTTGGGCAAGTTCTACTCTTAAGACTACCATAAGGAAATCAGGACAGTGGCAGAAGGAAATTAGAGCTCCTGGGTGCTCTCTGAGCTTGGTTGTTTTTTTGCAGATCTTTCATTAGCCAAACCAGGTAACATCATCAGTGTTGATAAAGGGTTTGCTCTCAGTTGATATTCTAGCGCAGCAATGGCGAACCTTTTTTGACTCATGTGCCATAAGTGGGGGGAGGGCAGGGGGGTAGTGTGCAGGCGTGCTGCACCCATAATGCAATGCGTGACCCCCCCAGTGTGCATGCGTGCACTATAGGTGCGACCCCCCCCATTTTTTGCATGCTTTTTTTGCCCTCCCTAGGCTCCAGAGGCTTTATAGGAGCCTGGGGAGAGCGAAAACAGCCTCTCCCCCCCCCCAAGCCCTCCGGAGGCTTGAGGGACCTTCAGGATGCTTCCCTGAAGCCTCCGGAGCAGTCAAAATGACCCTCCGAGCAAACCGGAAGTCTGTTCCCAAACTTCCGGTTTGCCCGTAGGGCTGGTTTTTTGCGCTCCGGAGGCTTCAGGAAAGCTCATGAAGCCTCCGGAGGGCCTGGGGGGGGGGAGGGCTCTTTTCGCCCACCCCAGGCTCCTATAAAGCCTCTGGAGCCTAGGGAGGGTGAAAAATGGCTTTAAAAAAGGGTGAACTCAGCTGGCCAGCGCACACATGCACGCTGGCCAACTGACAGGGCAGTGCCTCGCGTGCCCTGACAAATGGCTCCGTGTGCCACCTGTGGCATGCGTGCCATAGTTTCGCCACCACTGTTCTAGTGGCTTGTCCTGTCAGTGTTGCTGAACGTGGTCTAAGAGGTTCTTTGGTTGGGCTGCTTAGTGTTGGCTTGTGTGGCAGCTCCTGGGTTGTGGTACTGTTTACTTGATTGAATTCCCTAAGAATGAGAACAATTAGCCAGAGGTGCTGCTTGCCTCCAGAGGTTGTGGGGGCTCCATCACTGGAGGCTTTTAAAAGGAGACTAGAAAACCATTCGCCTAAAATGGTATAGAATCTCCCGCTCAAGCAGGCTTGAAGGCTCCAAGGTCCCTTGCAACTCCATTGTCCTGAATACGTCTGTATTTCTCATTAAGCACAAGCTCCCAACAGATCAGTGGTTCTCAACCTGTGGGTCGGGACCCCTCTGGGGGTCGAACGACCCTTTCACAGGGGTCGCCTAAGACCATCGGAAAACACATATTTTCAAAAAAATATGGAAAACATATAATAATTTTATGGTTGGGGTCACCACAACATGAGGGACTGCATTAAAGGGCCGTGCATTAAGAAGGCTGAGACCCATTGTTTAGATAAAAACCATTCCTTTCTAAATTGGCCTACACAAACGGTCCTGAAGAGCGGCCTTCCCAAGACTGCCGGGTCTTGCCCAAGTTGCATCCATTCCACATTGGTGGAAGGCTTCGCCTGGACCCTGGAAACATGGGCTACCTTGCTCTTTCCTGCACTAAAAAAAGAGACTGGAGAGTTGTGGATCAAAGTGTTTATTTGGGCACTTTCCCTCCGTGGGGCTCTTCTGTCATGGCCATAAGGCTGCATTTGGGGGGGAAATCAGCAGGCCTTTGTCTCTAGGACCATCCATCCCCTCGGCTTAAAAGGCCCAAAGAACCCACAGCGTCCTCTTCTACTCCTCTCCTTACAGCCCCCAATCCTGGGCCCATCAGGTGGTGGCTTGGCCGGACAAGAGCGGGAAGCAGCCGCCCCTTCCTCCCCTGCTCGGCCGCGGGCTCCCTCGTTACTGAAGGCTCCTCGGCGGGGAGCTCCAGGAAGCGGCCCCGGGAAGCGGCCTCCGCCTCTCGCGACTGTCCGGGAGGAGCTCCGGGGCGGACGGCGGGCTCAGCGTGGGGCTCGGCCGGGCGCCGGCGCGGGCGTCCTGCTTCAGGCCCCGCTCGGGCGACGGGCGGAAGCGGCTCTTCAGCACCCGGCGGATGACCTCGGCCGTCACGCCGAAGCCCTGCGCCAGTCGGCCGTCCGGCCACTCCTCGGGGAAGGCGCGGCGGAGGAACCTGCGGAGGGACGGAGGGTCAGGCGGGCGGGCGGGGGGCCTGAACGGGGCGAGCCGGGTCCCCGCGCGGCTCTCCTTACCGGATCTGCTCCATCGCGCGGAGGGTCAAGGCGCGCTCGGGGGGCTCCGCGGGCTCCATCAGCTTCCGCAGCCGCCGCTCGCGGCTCTGCCGGGCGCGGCACTGCAGCCTCCTGCGGGCGAGAGGCGGTCAGGCGGGGGGGGGAGACACGGGGGGGGGAGACGCGGGGGGGGAGACGCGGGGGGGGGGCGAGCCTACCTCTCCAGCTCCTGCAGCTGCTCGTCCAGCGCCGGGACTCCCCCGTCGGGGCGCACGGCCGCCAGCCCGGCGAGCAGCTTCCGAGGATCCGGCACCCGCGGGGGCTTCATGGCCGGAAGGCGGCCCGGCGCTCGGCTCGGCCTCTCTGCGCCCCTCCGGATCGCCCCTTCGGGTTGCGGGCCCCCGCGCGGCCCGGAGACGAGACTACAGGAGGCGCCTCCGCCCCGCAGCAGCAGCAGCAGCAGCCCAGCGACTCTGCGTCTTCCGCGCCTGCGCCTCGCTCGCTTCCCCCTCTCCCCCCCCCGAAGGCGCTTGCGCAGAAGGTCCCGTGTGGCTTCCAATTAGATGCTTTGCCCTCGGACGTTCCCTTCTCTCCGTTGTGTTGCGTTTGCGTTGTTTGTGTAAAAGTTTTACACACACACGGAAACTCCTTACTTTTTACCCAGCCAGAACGGTGTCCATAAAAGACGTGGTGCCCTTATGGTGCGGCCTGCCAGGAGGTGCAGTGAAGCCACCAACAGCGTAACTTTTTCGCCTGCAAGCGTCTCTCCTACCATCTTGTGCATCCAATGGCAGAACTGTGTCAGCCTCAGCCTCATCCAGTTAAGGGCCTTTATGAAGAAGGAACGTGCGGACTCAGAGCCCAAAGCGAATACTAACCAAGGCTCATCGCAGTGATTTCTCATGACGCCACACACCTGAGGGCTCTCTTCCAAAAGAATAATGGGAAACACACATCCCCCCATTCATGCATTTCAGAAAGGGGAATAAAGGATGCATGCTTGTGCATTCACAAATAATATAATAGATCTCAGGTTACTTCTGTTGCCTGTAGGTTTATGGTCATAGAAGAAACATTTGCATCTTGAAATTCGGGGAATGCAGTGAGAACGTCCTGTTAAAACTAGTTTTTGCCAGGGCACCTTTTTTTGTCTTAAACTGTTCTCAATAGAGGTGGAGAGAGCATCCATGCAAGGGCTGACATTGTCCGCCTTCTGATTGGACTGTCCGACTAAAGATGGTTAAGACATACCCCCTGTTGCAAGCCTTACCCATTCAGTCCACTTCAAAGGACAGATGTGTCATCGTTAGCTCCTTCATATGATTATTATTACTACTGTTAATTGATAGCTTCTTATATTATCTCATAATATTGCACTGGATTGAGGAGAGTAAGATCGTTTTGTCTGCCTGTCCATCAGGCTGGAGTAAAAGGGCCTGCGCCCATTGCTCATCCTGTGGGACATCTGACTGCCCAGCGACACCTGACAGAGCGGGAGAGAGTGTAGCGCTCTTTGTCTATGCCATTGAACGAGGCACAGATCCCTGCTTCTTGCCCAGCTGGCTGAAACGTTGCCTTTGTTGATTCAAGTCCAGGTGTAGTGCCTTCCAATCGGGCTCCTGACGGTGGTGGACCCTTCTACCTCCCAAAACCCCAAGGGGTGTAAGAGGGCTGACAAATCATCTGGCCACTCCTCCAAAGATCTTCCCAGGCCTGGGAAGGGGAAAGTCAAGGCAGTTGATAAGCAAGGCTCCAAGTCTGTGACTCACAGGCCTTCCTCTTCCTCATCAAAAGGGGATCTGCTGTCGCAGGCCAGCAGCAGATCCTTTCAGCTATCCCCCATTACTTCGGATCAAGATCTACTGCTGCAGGTCTTCGCCCAGATATGCAGATGAATCCTTTGGCCTTGCCCAATATACTGGACATAGTAGCATTGGCCATCAGGCAGGGCATAGCTGCTGGACTACAGCAAGGGTCAGGAGCAGCCCCACCAGTGGCTCCTGTGACCCCTCTGAGTGCAGTTCCAGCCCCAGCAGTGCAGCGGTCCTTGTCTCCAACTCGGTCTCAGCATAGTCTATCGCCTGTGTCAGAGGACGGGGAGATTAAGGAGGCTGAGTCCTCAGGAAATGAAGAGGTGGTTCTGGAGAAGGCCTCATTCTCGGACCTGTTCCAGCCAGCTCATTTTAAGACCCTCCTCACCAAGGCTAAAGCTTCAGCCACCTTTGGGACACAGGTGACAGTGCCAGCGCCTGTTGCAGCTTCCGCGTCACCAGACTCCTTTTTTTACTGAACAAACTGTGGCGTTGGAGACTGATCCCGCCCCAAAGCTGTTCCTCGATGTTGTGCAAAGGCAATGGGTGTCCCCAACATCAGGCCCTACGCCATCATCTATAGACAAAAAGTTTTACAATGTGGCCAATGAACTGGAACAGCTCCTGCAGGTTCCTGCAATTGACACTCTGGTAGCGGCCCTGTACACAGCGACCTCCATGCCAGCATCGCAGGAGGAGGTCCTCAAGCTGGAAGACAAGAGGGCTGACCTCACGATGCAACACGGTCATCAGGCTGCGGCCTGGGCAGTGTGTGCCTCAACTACGGCATCTTTCTTTTCACAGTCGTGCCTCTTTTGGCTCCAACAGCTCCAGCAGAGAATCCCAGCAACTGATTTGAGGGCCCATCAGGACCTGAATAAGATTGGTCCAGTTAACGGCTGATGCGACCCTCAATTGGCTTTCCAGGGTGGTCAAATAGCCAGGAGGAGAAGAAGTTTGTTCCACCTTGTCCCAGCTGGAGCCGAGATCGGCAGAGATGGGCGTTGGAGGCGGAGCCATGATCGGAGCTCCGGCTGGAGGACGGCGATGGCGGCAAGGAGCGAGGCAGAGCGAGGCAGAGTGGATAAGAGAAAAGAATGGCAGCGATGGCTCCCAGCAACCCGGGCGGCTAGACGGCGGTATCGGTGATGCCAGCAGGGCCGAATGGAAGGGTGAGGATTGCCGGAAGGCCGTTCGGGGGGGCGGAACGAGGCCTGCGACGCTAGAGGCCGAAGAAGGCCTGCGGGAGAGCCGCAGGCCGGCTGGAGCAGCACCGGGGCTTTGGCTGGAGCAGCGCCGGGACTTTATCTAACAGCCGGGGGTCGCTGAAATAGGGGGTGGGCAGGCCACGACAAGATCTATGGAGTCTGGAGCCTAGAGTTTGGAGCCTAGAGCCTAGAGCCTGGAGCTTGGCAGAGGGAGGAGACCTGTGGCACCAGGGACAGGGGACATAGAGCTAGGAGGCAGAGGATTTATCAACCCCTGCCATCAACCCCTGCCATCTGCCATCTGCCTGCTAAGACTGTGCCCAGGTGCCCCTCGTTAACCACCAACGTCTTTGTACAACTACCTGCCCACTTGTCATTTTGATTGTGACTATTTACAACTGCCTCTGAGTCAACTACTGTGTGCGCCTACGTGATTACCCCCACCATTTTCCACCAACCCACTAGGAAAAAAAATCCATCAAACATCTATTTAATTCGTCTGCCTACTTACACCATAGACTGCCTCCCGGCCTCCATCTTTTTTACCGTCTTCCTACTGTCTTCTCATCATCCCTTTATTTACCATCTGATGTGGAACCTGGCCTGCTGACTCATTTTAACATCCATGGCACCCTGGCCCTGGTTGCATCGCTTCCAGCATATATTCCAGCATATATTTGAGATCGGATTTGCTCCAGCTGCGGGAGTCCCCCCTCTCGCAGATATGGCCCTTCGCCCTCTCAAGGGCCCACCTTAATGACGGGTTTGTTAACCCCGAGAGGTGGAGGAAGCGAAGACTCAGGGTTTTTTTAACTAAATGCTTTTTATCCTTTTTAGGGGGTTCCAGGGTGGGTGGGAGGGATCAGGCCAGGAGGAGGACTGTAGCCAGGCGAACAGGTGAGGTCAAGGAGGAAGTGAGCGGAGTGTGGAGGGGGAGGGAAAATGACATTCCTACAGAGGGTTGTTTTATTCCAACGGTCGTGGGGAGGGGTGGATGCGATGACCGAACAAAATCCCGTAGTCGGTTGGGAGACCGTGGCTGTTGGACACGCCCGGTCGCTCGTACCAACCTCCGCAGCCTAGGTGGTCAGGACCTACAGAGCCAGGGCCTGAGGCTGATGCTTTGCAATGCAAGGTCCGTTGTTAACAAGGCCCTCCCTCATTAATGAGTTGATCTCAGAGGGGGAGCCGGACCTTGCAGGGATAACGGAGACCTGGCTGGGCCACGAGGGTGGTTTGCCCCTCGTGGAGATGTGCCCGCCAGGTTACCATGCATTTCATCAGCCGCGGGCCCAGGGTAAGGGTGGCGGGGTGGCGGTAATTATACGGAAGAGTCTGGAACCGAGGGAGTTCACTGTGCCACAGATCTCCGGGTGTGAGTCCCTTGGTGTGAAATGGGGCCCAGGGAGGCAGTTGGGCTTGCTGATTGTATACTTGGCTCCTCGCTATGCATCAGCGGCCCTGCCTGAGCTCCTCGAGCTGATCGCGGAGACGGCAGTTGATACCCCCAAACTTGTGGTTATGGGGGATTTCAACCTGCCGTCGACGGGTGAAGCATCTGAGGTGGCTCGGGAGTTCATGGCTTCCATGACAGCCATGGACCTGTCCCAATTAATTCAGGGCCCCACACACAAGGGTGGACACACACTGGACCTTGTTTTTGTATCTGGACAGTGGACGAGTGATCTGGGAATAGAAGATCTAGTTATCACTCCCCTGTCATGGTCAGACCACTCTTCTGTCCGGCTCGACTTCCCCAGCGCTATCCCCACTGCGGCGAGGCGGAACCTGATTGTCCCAGATGGTTCCGCCCCAAGCGACTGATGGAACCGGATAGGTTCCAGACGGAGCTTGGGCCACTTCCTGTAGCCTTGACCCACTCCTGAACGGAGGACCTAGTGGCCGCTTGGAATAAGGCGGCTGCGGGGGCCTTGGACCGGGTAGCGCCTTTGCGGCCTCTCTTGCGGCAACGAACCACCCTGGCTCCTTGGTTTACCGAGGAGCTGAGGGTGATGAAACGCCACAAGAGACGCCTAGAAAGCAGGTGGAGGTCCTCACGCTCCGAATCTGACCGAACACAGGTAAGAGCCTATTTACGGACCTACCTTGTGGCTCTAAGAGCGGCCAAACGTAGACACTGTGCTGCTCTTATTGCGTCCGCGGATAACCGCCCTGCCGCCCTGTTTCGGGTGACCCGCTTTCTCTTATTTCAGAGGTCGCGGGAAGCCCCTTTGCAGGGTAGAGCAGAGGAGTTTGGGGAATATCTGCAGGACAAAATCGATCAGATCCGGAGTGGATGGCCCCCCTTCAGTGGACCAGGGGAGACGTCGGAAGCAAGTCTTGAGACACCATGCTGGGAGGAGTTTGACTCTGTTGCCCCCGAGGACTTGGACAGGTTACGTGGGCGACTGCGAGCCACCTCATGTTTACTGGACCCGGGTCCCTCCTGGCTTGTACTGGCATCCTTGGAGGTTACACGAGGCTGGCTCCTGGGTCTGGTGAACGCTTCACTGGAGGAGGGGTCCTTGCCGACTGCCTTGAAAGAGGCAGTGGTGCTCAAGAGGCCTTCCCTGGATCCGGAGGAACTAGCTAATTACCGTCCTGTCTCCAACCTTCCCTTTTTAGCGAAGGTTGTAGAGAGTGTGGTGGCGCAACAGTTCCCACGTCACCTGGAGGAAGCAGTCTATCTTGACCCGCGCCAGTCCGGCTTTCGACCTGGTCACAGCACGGAGACGGCCTTGGTCGCGTTGGTAGATGATCTATGGAGGGCCAGAGATAGGGGTTGTTCCTCTATCCTGGTCCTATTAGATCTATCAGCGGCTTTCGATACCATCGACCATGGTATCTTATTGCGACGGCTGGAAGAGATGGGCGTGGGGGGCACCATTCTGCGGTGGTTCCGCTCCTATCTCTCCGACCGGACGCAGTGTGTGTTGGCAGGGGAGCAGAGGTCGACCCTGAGGCCACTCACTTGTGGGGTACCTCAGGGTTCGGTCCTCTCGCCCCTCCTGTTCAACACATACATGAAGCCGCTGGGTGAGATCATCCGTGGTTTTGGGGTTGGATACCATCTGTACGCTGATGATACACAGCTGTACATTTCCACCCCAAACCACCCCAACGAGGCCGTCGAAATGTTGTCCAGGTGTTTGGAAGCCGTGCGGGTCTGGATGGGGGACAACAGACTTAAACTCAACCCTTCCAAGACTGAGTGGCTGTGGCTACCGGCGCCCCGATTTAACCAGTTGACGCCATCACTGGCCATAGGGGGCAAATTATTGTCCCCCGTGGAACGGGCGCGCAATCTGGGTGTCCTCCTTGATGCCCGGCTGTCGATGGATGACCATCTGACAGCCGTGGCGAGGGGGGCGTTCCACCAGGTTCGCCTGGTGCGTCAATTGCGCCCCCTATTGGACCGGGACGCCCTACGCACAGTTACTCATGCCCTGGTGACGTCTCGCCTGGACTACTGCAATGCTCTCTACGTGGGGCTCCCCTTGAGATGCACCCGAAGACTACAGCTAGTTCAGAATGCGGCCGCGCGGGTTATCATGGGAGGATCAAGATACTCCCATATAACACCATTCCTGCGTGAGCTGCACTGGCTGCCTGTGGTTTTTCGGGTGCGTTTCAAGGTGTTGGTTACTATCTTCAAAGCGCTCCATGGCATGGGACCTAGTTACCTGCGGGACCGCATCTCACCTCATACATCTCTACGACCTATCCGCTCTCACAGAGAGGGACTCCTCCAGGTGCCATCCGCCAAGCAGTGCCAGCGGGTGACGCCTAGGAGTAGAGCCTTCTCTGTGATGGGCCCAACCCTCTGGAATGACCTCCCTCCCGATATTAGAACTACTAATGACCTCCGCTCCTTCCGACAGAAGCTCAAGACTTACCTGTTCCGACTAGCTGGCTTAGCCGATTGATAGTTCCATCTTCCACCTCCTGGCAAACATTTTATTGGGGATTTTTTAAAGGGAATTTTAATTGTATTTGTATTTTAACTAAGAATTGTACAGTATATTTTTTTTACCTCCTCCGTCTACGTCTATGTCTACGTCTACGTCTACGTTCATGTCTATGTATTTGTATATAGTTTTAACATGACTGTACACTGCCCCGAGTCCTGCCTAGGAAAGGGTGCGGTCTAGAAATAAAAGATTATTATTATTATTATTATTCAATGCCACCAGTTTCACGTCCAGGGCCAGGGCCTCTTCTGTCGCATCGTTCTGCAGTTTTTGCAGAATGATGGGACGAGATTACCTCTGACGACTGGGTATGGCGTACCGTTAGGTCAGGCTTAGCTCTAGAATTCCTTTCCACACCCCTGAGTTTCTTCATTCGTTGCCCGGTGTCCCGCAATCCAGACAGACAAATCCTAATTAATTCGGCAATAAACACCTCCTGGACATCAGGGCTGTCCAACTGGTTCCAGATGACCAATTACATCAGGGTTTCTATTCTATTCTTTTTATTATTCCAAAAGCCTCGAAGGGTTGGAGAGCAATTCTAGATCTAAAACGGCTCAACCGTCACTTAAAATATCGGAGATTTAAAATGCATTCTTTGCATTCTATTCTAGCAGGGGTGCGGGAGGGTGGCCTCCTCATGTCAATTGACTTGACGGAGGCTGACCTGCACATCCCTATTCTGCATGAACACTGAGGTTTTGAGGTTCTGTTAAGGGGGGCGGCACTATCAGTACAAGGCCCTGCCATTCGGCCTTTCCTCCGCCCCCCGGGCAGTCACCAAGGTGCTGACAGCATTGGCAGCACGCCTGAGGGCTTTGCCCATGCGTGTCCAATGCTACCTCGATGATATGTTGTTACAATCCAGGTCAATATCTGGAGCACGGCAGGACTTAGAGATAACACTACGCACCTTCGAGGCCCACGGTTTTTCTATAAACAGAGACAAAAGTCATCTTGAACCCACCACTTGGATCTTACACCTGGGGGTGTGGATTGATACCGTTTCCAGACAGATTTTCCTGTCACAGGATAGGCAAGTGAGTATTAAACAACTGGTTGGGGAGGTATTGAGTCAGCGCAGGGTCTCCCTAGCCACCTTGTCCAGTTTGCTGGAGAAAATAGTGTCAGCTATCAACATTGTGCCTTGGGCACGCCTACACACTAGGAACCTACAGTGGTTTCTCTTACCCTTTCAGAAGGCACGAAGGAGTACATCACTGGTGAAGCTCATTGTTCCCATGGACGTCCTCTACTCCCTCCACTGGTGGAGGTCAACGGCAATCACCAGGGGCTGCCACTTCAGAGTCATTCACAGGGTGACTGTTACCATGGACACCAGTCTTTACGGCTGGGGGGGGGGCATCTGCAGGCACAGATGGCCCAGGGACAATGGGACTAGGTGGACAGGAGTCACAACATAAACTGGTTGGAACTCAGATCCATCCACCTGACCCTCCAGAGGTTTCTTGGCAGCGTTGCCAGCCAACAAATGTTAGTCTTGATGGACAATGTGGCTGCCAAAGCCCATGTCAACCATCAAGGCGGCACAAAGTCCAAGACACTCATGAAGGAAGCCAAGGAACTGGGCCTCTGGGCGGAGAGGCACTTGGCTTCGTTGACAGCAGAACACATCTCGGGGGTGGCGAATGTTCAGGCCAACTGGCTCAGCCGAGCCAAAGTGGACCATGCGGAATGGCGCCTCCACCCTCATCTATTCCAACTGATCTCGGATCGCTTCAGCTTGCCAGTTGTGGACCTGTTCGCCACCCCAGACAACACCCAGCTCCCCTGCTTCTATGTGAGGTTTCGGACACAAGGTGGAGGGGACGGATGCTCTCAGGTGTCAATGCCCTCCTGGCCTTCTTTATGCATTTCCCCGCTGCCCCTAATTCCTTGGGTGCTGCGCAAGGTGATCACTGAAAGGGCAGAGGTGATTCTGGTGGCCCCTCATTGGCCACGACGGTGTGGTTCGCCGACCTACAGACCTTGTCAGTGGCCAGACCCTGGAGGATCCCTCAGGCCGAGGGTGGCCTTAATCAGGGGTCGCTGGAGCATCTGGACCCTCAGTGGCTCCAATTGACCGCCTGGTGCTTGAACGGGACTCTCTGAGGTAGGACAACCTTTCCTCCAGGGTCATTGGCATGATCCAGGCTTCCAGGAGGCCCTCCACAGTCTGCATATATGATGCTACATGGCGTAATTTCTGTAAATGGTGTGAGGCCAAGACCATTCATCCTACAACTGCTTCTGTATCTCAGGTATTGGAATTCCTCTAAGATGGGCTGGAGAAAGGGCTATCACCTAATACACTGAGGAGGCAGGTAGTAGCTCTGGCCACTATTCTGACTGGGGGAGATGGACCTTTGTCCCATCACCCGACCATAAGGAGGTTCTTAAAAGGTGCTGTCAATCTGAGACCACTGACGGTTCACCGCTACCCCACAGGGGATTTGTTTAAGTTTTTATCGGCTCTAACGGGGCCCTCTTTGAACCTCTGCACTCTGTGGAACTCCTGTTCCTCACGTGGAAAGTTGCCTTCCTGATGGCTATCACCTCTGCCAGGAGGATCTTGGAACTGCAGGCTCTGTCCCTGAGGGAGGATCTTTGTACCTTCCACACTGACAGAGTGGTCCTACGGATAGACCATTTATACCCAAGTTTTCCTCCTGGTTTCACCGAGCACAGGAGGTTGTTTTACCCAACTTCTGCCCCTCACCTAACCATCCCTTGGAGAGAAGGTGGCACAAGCTGGATGTGCGACATGCCCTTAAGGTCTACATCAGTCGCACTTCTGACTTTAGGAGGTCGGAAATGCTGTTTGTATCATTTCAGCCCGCGACCCTAGATCAGAAGGTGTCTGCCTCAACCATCGGCAGATGGCTCCACAGCTGCATAGCTAGGGCATATGGTTCCCAACATGAGCCGGTGCCTACAGGCATAACTGCGCACTCTATGAGAAGTGAGGCTACTACACCAGCCTGGGCAACACAAGCTTCTCTGGATAAGATCTGCAGGGCGGCCACCTGGGTTTCACCTTCCCAGTTCATTACCAACTTTAAAATAGATAAATTTGCATCTGCGGAGGCAGCATTTGGCCACAGGGTCTTACGAGCGGTTCGTTTGGCTGCACCTGTTTCTGATCAGTCTGAATCCCTCCTGTCGGGACAGTAAGGCTTGAGTATGTCCAATGCATGGATGCTATCTCTATTGAGAAAGGGTGTTGGTACTTACCTGATACGCCTCTTCTAATAGGGTGGAGATAGCATCCATCCCCTCCCTACTATCCGACTGATCTGCATTACGAACTGTTCTGATATTCCCTTTATATCACGGGTTTATGTGTCTCACGGAGGGTTATGGTTCAAGTTGTTCATTGTTGACTTATTGTTTGAGGATGAGTTATTGTTTACTGAAGTTAATGTTTGATGACACATTGAGTCTGTCTATGTTCTTTTTCACCGAATAGCTGGGTAAGGCTAGCAACAGGGGGCGTGTCTTAACTATCTTTAATCAGACTCAGTCCAATCAGAAGGCGGACAATGTCAACCCATGCACGGATGCTATCTCCACCCTATTAGAAGAGGCATATCAGGTAAGTACCAACGTCCTTTTCAATCATTTGCAAACTGATTTTCCCCACAAAAGTCAGTGTCCCCTTAGAAAGAACTGAGTTTCAATTCCTTCATGGTTTATAAACTGTGGAGCTGACTCAGCAGGAACAGCTTTCAGGCCTTGTTTAACAAACCGACAAATATCCATCCTCTGCCCCACAGAGAAAAATTAGAGGAGATATTCTGTGATCAACATGCTTTTTTCAATTAACTTCTGGAAGAGAGGCTTCTTATACAAGCTAGCTCTTCCAGTTTACTAACAAGCTCACTAAGGTAACAAACCAATCAAAGCAACCCCTCAGGGAGTCGAATTCTGGAGATCTGTGAGTAATTGAGCCTAAAATTTATGTTGCTAAGTGAGACATATTAACTGAGTTTCATCTCATTTTATGACCTTTCTCAGTGTGTTAAGTGAATCACAGAAGTTCTTAAGTTAGTAACACGGTCAATGGCTTCCCTGTTGACTTTGATTGTCAGGAAGTTAGGGTTAGGGTGATCCTGGGACACTGCAAAGTTGTCATTATGAGTCATTTGCCAAGCACCTGGATTTTGATCATGTGACCATGGGGATGCTGCAAAGGTTGTGTGTGAAAAATGACCATAAGTCATTTTTTTCAGTGCTGTTGTAATTTTGAAAGGTAAGTAAATGAACACTTGCAAATTGAAGACTACCTGTACATTCCGGGACAATTGAAAAAAAATATTTTATTGATTTTCTATTGTTTACATTTTTTATGTCAAGCGTTTTATTTTATATTGTTTATACATATCAGTGTGAGTAGTGTGATACCTGAATATCATACATTTCAATACACACACAGTGTTATTACTCATATCATAGTTATTACATTTCATTTTCATTATTTCATATTATTTACCCATATCTTTTACTCTCACCCTTCAGTTCTAAGCCTTCTTCTTACTCTTTCATATATCTTAATATATTGATATACAATACATATACTATATTGCCCCTTTTATTTCTATATCTACTTTAACTCCCCCTCCTATCACTATTATTTTCAAAGATGTGGTAATAACATTTCTTTTCTGCTTCCCATCTTCCATCTGTTTTGTTATTCATGTTTCCATTATTTAGATCTTTCTATATTAAAGTTCTAGCCTTTCTTTCTTTCATTATTCAATATCTCAATATACACTTCTGGTACCAATAACAATCATTTAAAGTATTTAAAATATATCTATTCATGGTTTTTTTTCTAATATCATCATTCCAACTTTAATTTTCAATTAAAACTTAATTGTTATTCATGCATCTATTCATGTTCTTTCCAATCCTCTAGTCTAGTCCAGATAATTCTACTATTTTTATTTTTTATTTTTTATATATTGCCCCACCCTCCACCCTAACCCTCCCCCACCTCCCACACAAACCCACCCCCCTGACTTCCGCTGTATACCACTCTAACAATTCCAAACATCCCATATACTATTTACTCTGATCATCTATCGGTCTAAACATTCTTACCTAAAGGCTACATAATAACTCCTAGTCTGGTATTTATTCTGTATATAATCAATCCATTTTGCCCATTCCTGTGTGTAATCCTCCTGTTTCTGAGCTTTTAAGAAAGCTGAAATTTTTGCCATTTCAGCGAACCCCGCCACCTTCTGAATCCATTGATCAATTGTCGGCAAAAAATCTTTTTTCCAATGTTGCGCAATCAACAACCTAGCTGCTGTAACCATATACAAGGCCAATTTTGTTTCCCCTTTGGTAAACTCCTTAACTATACCCAATAAAAACATTTGCGGAGTGAATTGTATTCTTTTCTTAAATACATTCTGCATAACCCACCATATTTTTATCCAAAAAGCTTTAACCTTGTTACAAGTCCACCATACATGAAAAAAGGTAGCATCTAGACACCCGCATCTCCAACATTTTGGTTGAACATTTGGGTACATGCATGATAATTTTTTAGGATCTAAATACCATCTGTAAAACATTTTATAAAAATTCTCCCTTAAATTCTGTGACTGTGTAAATTTAACATTCTGAACCCATATTTTTTCCCACGTTTCCAACATAACCACTTCACCAAAATTCTGAGCCCATTTAATCATACAATCCTTAACCAATTCACTTTCTGAGTCTCTTTCTAACAGTACATTATATATTCTTTTAACTTGTTTTGGACCAGTCTCTTTTATCTGCTTAATCAGTTCCACTTCTTTATCCATAAAACCGACCCTACGATCTTCTTCCCATCTCTTCTGAAGCTGTATGTAATGTAACCAATTTAAAGTAATTCCTTCTTCCAACAGCTGTTCCAAAGTTTTTAACTTCCATTCGCCCCCATCAGCAATAAGCACATCTTTATATAAACAACTCCCGAGTGACTTAATATTCATAATCCCCATGGTGTCTGCAAGATCCAACCAAAGCGGTATTTTATAATCCCAATTAGGCCGGTGCTTTTTCCATATTCTCATCAAGGCACTACGGAGAACATGGTTGTTGAACACTTTATCCACCCTGTCTTCATAAAAAAGATATGCATGCCATCCCAGAACAAGATCATGGCCTTCTATATTCAGCAATTCCATTTTTGTTTTCCCAAACCAATCTGCTACATGCGTTAATACCGCAGCTTCATAATACAATCGAAGGTTTGGGAGTCTGAGGCCACCTCTTTCACGTGTATCTTGCATAATCTTCATCTTTACTCTCGGTTTTTTCTCCTTCCAAACAAATTTGTTTAATGTTGTTTGCCAATTTAACAAGGTTTTATCTGATTTAAGCACCGGAATCATCTGGAATAGAAAGATAAATCTAGGTAGAATGTTCATTTTAATTGCTGAGATCCTTCCAAGCAAAGACAATTGTAACTTTTTCCACGCTTCAAGATCTTTCTGTATCTTTTGCCACAACACTTCATAGTTATTTAAGAAAAGTTTTGTATTTGATTCTGAAATTTGTATTCCTAAATATTTAACTTTAGAAACTATTTCAAAACCTGCTAAACTTACAAGTCTCTTTCTTTGAGTTTCTGTCATGTTTTTAACCATCATTTTCATTTTGTTTTGATTTAGTCTAAACCCAGACACCATGCCAAATTCTACTATGATACTTTTCATCTGGATTATTGATTTCAAAGGATGTGAAAGGGTAACAACCAGATCATCAGCGAATGCTCTAGTTCTGTATTCCTTTTGCCTGATAGCTATGCCATCTAAGGATTTTGAGTCCCGAATTGCTTTCAACAAGACTTCCAAAGTTAAAATAAATAACAATGGGGATAATGGGCAACCTTGTCTTGTGCCTTTTTGTATCTCGAAAGTTGTTGACAAATTTCCATTAATAATAAGTTGTGCATTTTGTTGCTGATAAATTGCTCCAATCGCCTGCCGCAATCGTGGTCCCATATCCATCTTTTCCAAAGTCTTGGTTAGAAAGTTCCAGTTCACTCGATCGAAGGCCTTCTCTGCATCCAAGAAAATCAGCACTGCAGAGATCTGCTTATTCTTATCAAGATAGTCAATTAAATCTATGAGTTGCCTTACATTCTCCTTCATATGTCTGCCTTCAATAAACCCTGCTTGATCATGATGAATAATCTCTTGAATAACCGGCATCAATCTGTTGGCTAGTACCTTAGCAAATATTTTATAATCTGTGTTCAGAAGAGATATCGGCCTGTAATCCTCTGGTTTCTTAGGGCCCTCTTTATCTTTAGGTATCAATGAGATAAAAGCCGCTTTCCATGAGGGAGGTATTTTACCTCCTTGTTGTATATTACAAAATAGTTGTGTAAGATATTCAATCATTTCCAGTTGTAAAGTTTTATAATACATTGCAGTCAAACCATCAGTCCCTGGAGCCTTAGCTAATTTAAGTTGATTTATAACTAAAGTGATCTCATCAGCAGTTATAAGACGTTCCAAGTTTGCCTTTTGACACACAGAAATTTTTGCAACCCTTTTTCCTTCCAAAAAATCATCTATTAACTTGTTCTGTATATTATCCTGTGCATATAGCTTAGTATAATAGTCCACAAATGATTTTTTAATCAACTCTTGTTGATATACCATCTTCCCTCGAAACTCAATTTTATCAATAATTCTGTCATTCATATTCCTTCTCAAAGTATATGCTAACCACCTACCAGGTTTATTAGCGTTAGCAAAGGTGTTATGTTTAGCAAATTGTAAATTAGTTGCTGTTTGTTCTGCTATAAGCATCTGAAATTGATCTTTCAACAGCTTTAGCGCCATCTGGGGCGCCTGGTCATTCGGGTTTGTTATAAGCAGCTGTTCCTTGCTTTTTATTTCATCTTCCAATTCCATTCTCCTTTTCTGTCTAATTTGTTTATGTTTAAAGTTCATATGTATCAAGACCCCACGCATATAAGCTTTACTTGCATCCCTAACTGTTTCAATGGGAGTACCCTTATTCATGTTAAAACTGAAAAATTCCTTCATGTGTTTTTTAAGTTCATCAACATTTTTTTCGTATCTAAATAAATTTTCATTTACTCTCCAAGACCTTCTTGGCCTCATCCCTAAATCAATTTGTAACCACACCGGACTATGATCGCTAAATGTCCTGGCGAAAATCTTGGATTTCTTAGCTTTAGGAAGTAGATCCGGTGTTAACAAAAAAAAAATCAATCCTTGAAAAGGATTTATGTCTATCTGAGTAGAAAGAAAAATCCATCTCATTTAGGTGTTGTGTCCTCCAAACATCTTTTAATTTCAAATCGTCTTGTAAATCAAAAAAGCCTTTGGTAATTTGGTAGTGAATTTAGTCTTTGTACTCTTATCTATCTTTGGAGACATCACTCCATTCCAGTCTCCCATTATTAGAATACTCTTAAAGTTCCAGTCTAAATTTTTTTTTTTTTTTATTAAAAGAGTTTTGTACAAACAAATTTTCCCCCTTTTCACCCCCCCCCTCCACACAATCTAAAATTTTTAAATGGAGCATCTTATAAAAGCTTTCTTGGCGTTGGTTAGGAGCATATATTCCTAAGACCAAAATGGGACCAAAGTCTGTATCAAATTGAATTGCTATATATCTACCAGTGTCATCCGCCTCTATAACTTTAGTTGAAAATCTTTTATTTA
>NC_138556.1:1189578-1569169 GCF_964273705.1 Natrix helvetica
AAAGATGAATAATAAGAATTTTGCAGAATATCATTTCTAAGATTTCTCTCAGTAAAATATATCACAACATCCCTTGGTAGTTGCCTTTGTGATGCAATACGTGAATTAACTCTGTAAATTTTGTCAATCCTTGCAAAAATCTCAGAAGAGTCCTCGATCTTCAATAACGTAGCCAAAGCATCAGCACAAACTTTTCTTAAGTCCTCTCTAGGGTTTTCTCTGATACCCCTCAGTCTAACAGCGTACTCCATAGATCTGAATTGCATCATGATAATCTCCTTATCCATCCTCTGCATATTCCCCTCCATTTCAACAAATTTCAAATCTGTTTCCTTCGTTTTAGTTTCCAAATCCAAAGCCAGATGATCAACTTTCCTGTCCACCTTAAGAACAACTTCTGACAGACCTGTGGCTAAAGTGTGTAATTTTTTGTCAAGCTGGTCATGTTTTTTAATGGTATCCTGAACCATTTCTTTAACCTCCTTAATTTCTTTGCGTAAAAAAGCATTTTCTTCCCTTATAAAGTCCTTGAAATCCTGATAATTTATTGTAGCACCTGGTGAAGCTTTTTGTTCCGTTGCCATAATTAATAATTCTTACAGCCGCCTCTAGCTGTCACCATTCAATTAACTTTCGTTTTCCTTAGGTATTCAGCTGTAAATTAATACTTGCAAATGTTTCTTTCTAAGTTGCTCGAAATTAAAACTTTGACATTTAAGTAGTTCAGGTTATGTAAACTGGCTTAAAGATTGTTAATAGTTAGGGTTGTTTCAGCCGTTCCGCCTTTACTGCCCCGGCTATCAGCAAGTAATTAGCTTTCGTTTTCTGTAGGTTTTCAGCTATAAATCAACGCCATTTTGAATCCTTTGTTCTAAGCCCACGCCTCTCGAACTCAGCAGTAGCATTCTTTTTAAAGAGATTTCCCCCCCCCCCCCAATTAAGACTTAAAATACTTGCAAAAGTCTTGCTTCCTTCTTGGGATGTTGAGATGTTAAGGCTGTTCCCGGCGACTGGCTCTGCTAATTAGCAGAGGTTATCAAAAAGGCAGGAGAATACAACAACTGCGAAGGGGGGCAAACCTCGTCGGACTCCAGAGGCTATAAATCCTCCTGGAGGCTACACGAGGGCTCAACCCAGCAGCTGAATCTCTCCCTCATAAATTCCAAGAATGTAAGAGTGTCCGAGGTGTTAAAGATCGTAAAAAAACACCTCTAACTGTCTCTTGATCTGACAGGCTCAAAAAAAGCCTGCCATCGGCACCAGGAACAACCCGGAAGTCCCAGATAATTCTACTATTAATACCCATGTTTACATTAAAATATTCATTCATTTATCTAATAATCTTTTCTTTAATTCTAACATTTCACTACTAATCATATACTTATATAATTCTAATATTATTACACATTATTAAAATACTTTCATAAAACATTTGTTTACTTTTCTTTCCCTTTCTTTTTCCTTTATCCAGCATCTTTTACCCCCATCCAAATTTTTCGCCTTTTTTGGGGGGGGGTGTTGCCTCCCAAACTCTGCTTTTAGGTTTTTTTAAGCCTTTTATTTCATCTGCCTTTAAATCTATATTTTGATTATACATTCTAGCTTTCTCTCCCCTCTCTACCTTTGCCCATTGTCTAGTTTTAAAGTTATTTGTTCTAACCCCCATCTCTTTTCCCCAACTATCTTGCTGTTTCTCCCATTCCCTTTTCAAATCTTTTAAAATGTTTTCCTCTTGTTTTAATTCCCTATTCACTGTTAATTTTAATAACATCTCATTGTTGTCTTCTTCTTGTTGATTTCCCAGTTCTGCTATCTCCTTCACTTCATCTGGTAGCTCCATTCTTTCCTCATTATCCTGGCCTTTATTCTTTGTTCCTTGTATTATATTTTCCAATTTTTGCTCTATACGATCAAATATTTGCATCATAAAGTTGTTCCTTTATAAAATCCTTAATGCTTGGATACATCAGCTCCATTCCATTGTCTCCACTTAAATCCATCTTGCGTTACGTCTTTGCTTAACAAGTCTCCTTTTGCTAGATAGGGTAATGAAGGCACACAAGGCAAGAGATAACATCAGCTCTTTATTAGGTCAAGTACAGGCATCCACTGAATGAGTGGTCTGGCAGCTCCCTTTTTAAGGGGAAGCTGCCCAGCTCTTCAGCCAATCAGGGGTCTCTCTGTTCTACTTGAAAAGAGAGGACCTGAGTGGAGACTACTATTGTCCTTGTCAACAACTAGAGGGGGGAGTATCTAACACCCCTCCCCTCTAGGATGGAACATTCTAGTGAGTGACGTAGTCGCGGAGGTAGGCGGGCCTTTGGGTCAACCTGCTGGACCTGCGCAGTTCAGATGGTTGGGTGTCCTCACGCTGGGCGGTCGGACCCGTTGCTTCTCCGGACTCGTCGGACGGGGACTCCTGGAACCTACCGGAGGTCCCGGGCGCCGCCGAGATCATTCGCCTCCAGGAAAACCTCGAACCGCAGCATATAGGCGTCCCAGTCGTCTGTGGCGGGGTTGAACGGAGGCGGTTGGGCATAGGTGGCCATTCTGACTCTCTCTCTCTGGGTTCACAAATGGCTAGTATGCCTTCCTGTGCTCCAGGTGGAATCGCTGCCTTGTGACCAAGCTCTTTGTAGTGAGTTTCGTTCTTTTGTCTGCCTAATTGCCTTCCAATCCCACCTTCGTCGCCAGTGTTAGATAGGGTAATGTAGGCACTCAAGGCAAGAGATAACATCAGCTCTTTATTAGGTCAAGTACAGACATCCACTGAATGAGTGGTCTGGCAGCTCCCTTTTTAAGGGGAAGCTGCCCAGCTCTTCAGCCAATCAGGGGTCTCTCTGTTCTACCTGAAAAGAGAGGACCTGAGTGGAGACTACTATTGTCCTTGTCAACAACTAGAGGGGGGAGTATCTAACACCTTTTGAATCAATTGTCCAGAAATTAATAGAATCACAATTTTAAATATCCAATCAACAAACAGTTGAAACCCAATTTAAAAAGAATGTCAAGGGGTTATCTCTTCCAATCACTTTTATTTGTTCAATAATATTCAGGGATCTCCTGGATAAAGTTCTTATTTGATGTCTAAATCTCCAGTGTTTTTAAAGTAAGTAATTATGATCCAGCATATATAAACGATTATTCCCAGAGTTGCACAGTTCTCCTATTAGCAGCACATGGCACTCTACTTCAACTTGCTACAGTCTCTCTGTATTATTATTGTTGATAATTCTGATTTTAGTTATTTTAAATTATAGATCCAATAAATCTAATAAGTGGGCAGAATATATATATTTGTGTTACAACCCCGGTATGCCCAAATATGGGAGGGAGCTCACTACTCCCCCTTTCAGTCCTTCGGCTCATTACAGAAGACCATCCAGACAGAAAACCATATTTTTATTTTTAATGTTGCCTTTGCTGTGTTTGTGTTGTATTTGTATATACATACATACATACATACATACATACATACATACATAGAGAGAGAGAGAGAGAGAGAGAGACAGAGAGAGAAAGAGAGAGAGAGAGAATCCTAGGAGCTGTATTAAAAATGCCTTTTCAATACCATGTTTTTATCTTTAAGAGTTCAATTTTCTTTTTCTTGTTTTTTTTTTAATTTTTTCTTCTTAATTCCTCCAGTATTTTTTTAACACACTGTATGCCACTGGCAAATAGTTCTAAATATGCTTCCCCCTTGGATTCCTTGGCGTCATTTTTCAATATAAAGTATTCTTTCACCCAGTTCACACACCACTCACTTTCTCCGCTCCAGCAGTCTTAGGTGTTCAGGATGTCCCCCGGCTTCATGGCAGCCATGCTTGCTGCCTCTGCTCCTCATCTTCGGATAAAGGGGCTTCCTAGTCAGGGAGGAGAGAGGTGGCTCTCCTAGACCTGGCAGGTGGCCCCTCCTTTACTTCACCACTCTTCCAGAGTGGCTATGGCTCAATTTGAGCCTTCTGACATAGAGGGCTCGGATTGGGGCTGCAGAGCTCACGGTCCTCGCTTCTGAAGGCGCTGGAAGTACAACCGGAAGGCCCTATTGTTTACATTTTGTTAGTGCTTAATAAACATCATGTTGTCTGGGTTATTCACTTTGCTTAACGTAATCTGTGTTAGATTACGTTCTTAATCTCCACCTCTTTTTCCAACCACTGGTAAAATAAAGTCCATGTTTGATAATAATGTGTCTTCTTTCTGTTTAGCCTTCCGCGTAAGCCTGTCCATTTCTGCACAATCCAGTATCTTCCTAATTATCTCTTCATCTTCTGTTCTTCATTTTTCCAATATTGTGCAAATATAATCCTCGCTGCTAAGATGGGCAATATTAAATATATAGTTTGCTTATCAAGTTTTTCTGATATTATACCTAATAAAAACAGTTCAGGTTTAAAATCTACATGTTTTCCTCTTCTCTAACCAAAACGTTTTTGCTTTTACACAAGTCCACCACATGATAATACCTGTTTTTTGGTTACATTTCCAATGTCTGTTAGACATATTTTTAAACATTTCAGCTAATCTAGCAAGTGGTAAGTGTCATTTTATATACATTTTCTTTATAAGAAGTTGCCATTATCAATTAATAGTTCCTTTCCCATAAGTTTTGCCAATTCTCTAATTTTATATTATAAGAAAGGTTTTTTTTTACCCACAATGCCATGGTGTCTTTTACTTGTTCGTCCTCCATTTTCCAGGTTAGTAAAAAAAGTTTTCTTAATTTTTCATCAGAGTTCAACAATATCTGATTATAAAAGCCATACTTTTTCATGTCTTTATTATATCTAGATTGTATTTGCAATTGAGGCCACCCTGTTAATATAATGCCCTGGTCTTCAAGCTCTTGCTTAGATTTTAATTTCCCTTCAGTGTCCAAAATATCTTTATGTCACAATTTTTTCGAACTTCACCAGATTTGGGTATGCGTTTGAGGCAGGACATAAAGTAAAGCAGGACATAAGAGTGAGACAAGACATGAAATGAGGCAAGACAGAAAGAAGGAATAAACAGGAAATTTAAAATTCTCACCTGCCTCATGTTCAGCTAAAATGCAGCCAACCACACTTATTTGCAAGTCACCTGTGACCTCGATCTACGAGAGGAGACCAAGATGTTTATCTACTTTTGCATAGTAACAATAGTCTATAGATCATGTGACCAATTAATGCTGACATATTACATTTCCGTGTCTTGCTGTTTTGGAAAGATATATAAGAACTGACTTCTCTATAAGTCTTTGTTCAGATGTTAGCTTCGGCTTGAATGCTCTGAACTTTTGCGCAAATAAAAACGACTTCTTTTGGTTCCAAAGTCTGAGTCTCTTAATTTTCTGCAACACGTTGAGAACCATTCTGGGATTTTCAAATAAATCTTATTTTTTATTTTCCCCCATATAGATAATAGTTTCTTATATAGTGATTTTGAAAATATCTGTGAAAGTTATTCTTCTCATACCATAAGAAGGCATGCTAATCCAGTTGTAAATCATGTCCTTCTAAATGTAACAGTCTCTTATGTCTAAGGGTTATCCATCCTTTTAGCTATGTTATCACACATGCTTGGTAATAAGATTCTTGTAACATTTTCAGTGTAATCCTTGCCAGATAAATTCCAGGATCAGTTTGTTCAAGTCATCAAATAATTTTTCAATTTTTATATTAAAAAAGTATAAAATACCCATTTTTACAGTAGCAATCCTTCCCAACATTGATAAATGGAGATTTTTCCATTTTTTCCAAATCTAATTTTATTTGCTTAAATAATTTTATATAGTTATGCTATTTTATAGTTGCACATCTTGCCGTTAGGTATATTCCCAAGTATTTAACCACCTTAACTATTTGCAAGTCCACTTTTTCTGCCAATTGTTCTTTTTGTTTGTGTATAAGGTTTTTTGACTGTAACTTTAGTTTTTTCTCTATTTTCAATCTTGCTACCTCTCAAAAAGCCTTCTTTTTTAATAGTTTAGGAATTGTCTCCAATGGTTCTTCAACAATAAATACTAAATTGTCTGTGTAATGATGTATATATGCTTTATGTTATATCTCAAGTTCAATTGTTATGCCCAGTTCTTTATGCATGTTAGGAAACATTTCTAGTCATGTGATCTGGGGGCAGGAAGTTGCTGTAAGACGGCTGTTGCTGAGTAGACCAGCCTCTGGTTCAAGCTCCTTGCTGTCTGTCTTTATATTGTGTTAAGTCATCACAGTCTGCAAATGCTTGTAAATTATATCTTTCCTCTTATCTCCATTCCTTTAATTTCTGAATCTTGTCTAATATTCCTGTTCAAGATTTCAAAAGTCAATATAAATAGTAAAGGGTGATTGCAGGCATCCTTGTCTTGTTCCAGGACAATTTCTTAATCAATTTTTTCAAACTTTGTTCCTGTCCTGGCAACGCATTTGGTGTTCTAGTTCCTTAGTATGTCTCCTGCAAATCCTACATTCAGTACTGAGGCACAAATTAGCAGCAACAGTCCTCTAACTGCCAGCGTAAGATTTGGTAGCTGTTTTTTTGAAAACTGTCCACAAGGCTACCAGCATGGAAAGGTTTGAAAGGATAGTTAAATCATGAAGTGTAAAGCCAACAAGTGTGAAAAACATGGGGCTATGTGGGTGCAGAGGTACATGTAACTATAACAAATGCGAGGATGAGGCAGCTTGCAAATGAAAGGACGGACAAACCCTCGTGGGTAGAACTGTATAAAACTTTAATACAAAGTTGGCTACAAAAGAAACCTCTTCCCAGCCCACAGGGCTTCTCAAGAATTGTCCCAGGGCCTGGGCAGGCTGACAGGCATCTGCAGCGGGAACCTGGCTTGCAGAGAGAGCAGAGGAGGGGTGCAGCCCAAGTGCATAGAACCATTCTCAGAACTTGCTGTTAGCTGGAGGGGAAACACGGCTCTGCAGAGGTGGAAGTTTTGGGGAGAATGGCTGAAAGAGATGCAGGTGTCTGGATGTACCAGGGCAGAGATTCATTCTCTGCTGTTGCCCCCCAGCGCATGGATCAGTAATAGACACCCCCCCAGCCCCAACTCTTTGGGCTCCAAGGATCCGCTGAGATTTCGGGTCAGGTCCCCTTCCTGAAGGAAGAAAAGGCCAGCTGGCTAGGAGTTGCAGGCTTGGCCCCAACTCAGGGTGAGGGAAGAAGTGAGGGGGCTGCTACCTGGCTTGGCTGGAATGCATAGCAGCCACAGTGGTGGCACGATGGGGACTCCTGCGCCGGATGAGGGGGGCTGAAGCCGAGTTGATGGCCAGTCCTTGCAGGGCAGCATGGTTGAGAGGGGCTCCAACAGACGGGAAGGGGAAGCTGCTGTATATGGTGCCTGCGACGTTTCCAGGGTGGGACAGGCAATTCAGGGAGCTGGGGCTCAGGTACAGGGGTCTCTTGCTCGAAGAAACTCTGCCTGGAAAAGGAAATGGCATCTGGAGGTCTTGGGCAGAACCAGGCAGGAGATCTGCAAGTCCATAAATGGACCCGAATCTCTTCTGCACCCCAGGATCCACAGCAGCTCCAAGTCCAGAATCCCCTCTGCCCCTTTTCTGTGGCCAAAATGATTGCCGGAGGTGAGGTGGTTCTCAGAGGCAGAATGGCCTTGTAGCCAAAACTGACTGTGGGAAGGTGCTCCCCTTCCCCCCAATACTATTTCCTCCGCACAGGGCCAAAGGGGGCAAGGAAGTCTCTTGGTCTGGCCCAGGTTTGCTACTTTCTAGAGCCCTTGTGCTCTCCTGAGCCCTGGAACGCTGCCCCACAGGGAAGGCCCCTGCAAGGACCCCCAGCTCCCAGCCAAACACTCACTGCATTCTGCTTTATTCTTGGCACTGGCAAAGCGCCGCCCTCCTGCTTTCAGCATCCGTGCCAGAGTGCAAGGTTCGCCCACCATGGCTGTGCCCAGCCAGCTGAGATTCCTGGGTGGCTGGAAGTGGAGTTGTGGCTCGCGAGGGGGGCCAAGGCCCGAGAGGGCTCCCAGGATAGTTGGGATGAAGCCTTGGTTTCCCAGCAGCTGGACTCGTGCTGTGGGTTGCTGCTGCAGGATCTGGCGGCCGAGCTCCTGAGCTGAGCCCCTCAGGAGGGAGAGGGGGACAAGGGTCATCAGGTCCTGGGTGTTGTGGTTGTTGAACACATCCTGGAGAAAGTGCGGCTGGAAGACAAAAGCATCAAATTGGAGTTTTGGGAAAACAACCTTCCTGTCCCATCCACCAGTACCCACCAGGCTCTGAAAGGTGCAGGTTTTTTGCAATGACTTACCCTGCCCTGTAGGGGGCAGGTTGTTTAATACCTCAGATTGGGAAATGAGAGTCGGTTTGGTGCCGTGCTTAAGGCACCAGGTGAGAAGTCAGCTGGGTGACCACAGGTTGGTCCCACTCTCTTAGTCCGAGGAGGGAGGCAGGAACAAACCACTTTTGAAAAACCTTGCCAGGATAGCTGCAGGGACTAGTCCAGGCCATTGCCAGGAGTCAAAACGTTGACTCAAAGGCACACCACAAATCAGAAAATTATTAACGGCATATTTGGGCCTTCCAAATTAGGCAATTGATTGCTTTATTCTGATTTTTTTTGTCAAAAAAAATTGCCATCATTTTGGTGGGCATGGCTTGGCAGTGGGTGTCATGTGACTGAGTGTGTGTGAGTGACATCAAGTTGATCATGGCCACTCAGTCACATACTCCCCCCCCCACCTAGCCATGCCCACCAAACCAGTAGTAAAAATTTTTAGAACCCAACACTGCTCCACAGGATGTCACACTAAAGATTGTTCTAAGAACCTGAACATAAAATAATCCATTTAGGTTAAGGGGGGTGGGGGGGGGTGGGGAGAGAGATACTGGCTGAAAGTTGGGAAAAACTAATGACAGTAAAAAGACTGAAAGTAGAAGCAGTGGGTGTTAGGGATGTAACCCTAGGCTTGGCTTGGCAATGTATATAAGCTATGATTGTTACAAATGTTATTGTTACTTTAAATGCTTAAGAGATGTAATTGGTTGTTACCTCAAGCAGCCATAAGAGGGAGCCAGAATGACTGTTATCTCTGTTTTGTTAGAAGCTGATCGGTGTATACTGAGGTATTGTGGTTTGTTACTGTTTAGCTATACTTTGTGTGTTAGACTGACTATTTTGATAACCGAATTACTGAACCGTGTATGACTTGGACTGTTAACCGGACTCTGAATACTTCTATATTTCTACATAGTAAATTACTATATTTTTGTACTATTCAGTGTCTCTGTATGCTGGTTTGTGCGTGTTCTTCTATACCACTCTCATTACGCTTCTCTGCATACTCGCTCTCCTAACGGGAACCTTAATTACTTAACAGTGGGCTCCCATTCATCAGATGGGAAGTCTTTATTCTGAATTTCTGCCCTGAGCTGGGCTCGCATCACATGGCCAAATGGTCCTGCCCAGCTACAGGCAGCCTTGAGTTTCCCCATTGGACCACGCTGGTGCCCAGCCCTTTCCGGGGATGACCGGTCTGTGCAGAGAGTCACCTGGCATTCAGAGACATTGATGTGGGGCCTCTGGACTTCCACAGGCTTTGGCTCAGCGCTGCGCAGCAGGCGGGTCAGCTGGTCAACAATGCCAAGCCCCCGGATGAGGTTTTCTCGCCGCAGGAGGGCCTTGACTCTCTCAACTTCTTCTTCCTCCACTATGGCTTGGGGAGTCATGCTGTCATACTGTAAGGAGACCATCTGGCAAGCAGAACAGCAGCTTGTTAATTCAAAAATGCACATATGCCCATTTAAATGAACTTTTAAACACTTTCCAGAAAGCAAAACCAGAGGCTCTTTTGCTATGCATTCCAGCCAGAGTCCTCAGTATCAGATTTCAGCCACTTGGTGGCTTCCTTTGAAGGCAACACCGATTTCTCCCAAGTTCATGCAGGCCTGTGTAGAACTCCACCTGGACTTCATTTGGGCAGAAGTCCATGTATTTGCCATGCAGAAGCTAAGGGAGTCCCCCACCCCCACCCCGCTCGCAGGGCACCTTGGGGCTCCAGGTCTTGCTGTGGCTGTACGCCATTCGGGTGAGGGCAGCCTTGCCCTTGATCTTCTCCTGAGCCTTCTCTCCAGCTGACTCCCCCTGCAAGCTCTCCTTCACTTCCCGTTTCTTCCTCCCAACTGTGTTCTCCCTCTGCTCCTGCTTCTGACGGATCTCCTCCAGCTGCTGCCTGGGGCGGAAAGGGCCACGCAGTCAGCAGTCACAAAGACTGCTCTTACACTTGCAGACTTTCATTAGGACCCAAAAGCCCCATTTCTAACCGCCCCCCACCCCACCCGCGCGCTACCTGGCACACTCTTCTCTGGCCTTGGAGGCTACCGTCTCTTGGAAGAGGGATCCACTGTGCTTGAAAAAAGGGCTGTACTTTTCAGTGCCATGTGAGGGAAAGATGCGCCGGTAGTGGCCCAGGTGACTGTTCTCGTACTTCTCTGCTTGGGCCAGCCAGGCGGCCTGGCTACTCTCCATCTGTTCACGCCTGGAAGATAAAAAAGAGCTGGCCCTGAACCACAGACCCACTGGGCCATAGGAAATCTTCCTGCACTGGGCTTCTCTCTCTCTCTCTCTCTCTCTCTCACACACACACACATACCAGCCTACACTGTGCAGTGTGTGCACATTAGACAAGCTGTATTTTAGACGATTAATTTTATTATTGAAGGACTACAGTGCTCTTGCTCAATCCAAAGTGCTAATAAACCTCAACCTGAATGTTGAAGAAAGTAAAAGTGAGTTTTTGGTTTTCTTAGGAGAATATCTGTGTGCAGAATTATTATGCAACTAAATGAAAAATGAAATGTTCCCCATCTTGCTTGTTTTCATCTATTAAAGTGAGAATAAACAAACAACTCAAAATGTACAAATAAACTTTTCTGACATTTAAAAAAATACAGTATATCAGTGACCAATATAGCCACCCTTCTTTTCAATAACAGTCATAAGCCTTTCATTCATGGAAACTGTCAGTTTGTTGATCTGTTGACAATCAACTTTTTGTGCAGCAGCAACCACAGCCTCCCAGACACCATTCAGAGAGAGCTACTGTTTTCCTCCACCATAAATCTCCCATTTAAGAAGAGCCCTCACGTTCTCAGTAGGTTTCAGGTCAGGTGAGGAAGGGGGACATGTCATTATTCTGCCAACTTTAAGCCTTTACTGGCTAGCCACACAGTGGAGTACGTTGATGCACGCAATGGAGCATTGTCCTGCATAAAAATCATGGTCTTCTTGAAAGATACATACTTTTCCGGTTCCGCTGCTTGAAGAAAGCGTCTTCTAAAAACTGGCAGTAGTTTTGGGAGTTGATTTTGAGTCCATCTTCAACCCAAAAAGGTCCAGCTAGCTCACCTTCAATAATACCAGCCCATACCAGTACCCCACCTCCACCTTGCTGGCGCCTTGAGTAGAAGTGGAGCTCTGTGCCCATCACTGATCCAGCCACAGGCCCTTCCATCTGGTCCGTCAAGAGTCACTCTCATCTCATCAGTCCCTAAAACCTTTGGGACATATTCAGCTATGTCTTGGCCCAGTCTTGCCGTTTCAACTTATGTGTCTTGTTCAGTGGTGGTTGGGTTTCAGCCTTCCTTACCTTGGCCATGTCTCTGAGAGCACTGAACACCTTGTACTTCTGGGCACTCCAGGTGGGTTGCAGTTCTGGAAGATGACAGCACTGGAGGATAAAGGGTTCCTGGCAGTTTCACATTTGATTCTTCTCAAATCTTTGGCTGTTAATTTGCGTCTTTTTCTCAACCCATTTCTTGCGGCAACAAAACGTTTGATGGTTCTGTGATCCCACCCCAATATCTTAACAAGGGTGCTGCATCCCTCTGAAAGACCTTTTACAACTTTTCACTTATCAGAGTCAGTTAAATCTCTTTTTTTCGCACATTTTGCCTGAGGAAAAGAAGCTGCCTAATAATTATGCACATCTTGATATAGGGTGTTGATCTCCTTAGTTCACACCCTCCCTCAATACACCAATACAGATCACCTGAATGGGCTTGCATCCACTAAGCATTCCCGTTTATACAGCTTGGAGGTAGAAAAATGCATAAAAATGATGATATAGTCAACATATTTACTTGCCTAATACAGGTCAACTTATAACCACAATTGAGCCCAAAATGTAAGTTGCTAAGTGAAAAATTTTTTAAGTAGGCTTTGCCCCATTTTATGACTATTCTTGCCACAGTTGTTAAGTGAATCACTGCAGTTGTTAAATTAGTAACACGGTTATTAAGTGAATCTGCCTTCCTCATTGACTTTGCTTGTCAGAAGGTCACTAAAGGTGATCACATGACCCCAGGATACTGTAACCCTTTTATCAAGACAACCCAGTTACCAAGCATCCAAATGTGAATCCCATGACGAATGGGGATGATGCAACAGTCATAGGTGTGAAAAATGGTCATAGCTCACTTTTTTTCAGTGCTGTTGTAGCTTCAAATGGTCACTAAGTGAACTATTGCAAGTTCAGGATGACCTGTAATTGTGTACAGTTCAGATTCTCCGCTTGCTCTATGACTGCCTCCCCTGCGGTGGCTGGAGAGAGAATGGCGAGGGCCCTCTGGCAGGGGCTCACAGAGTTACCTGGCCTCTCGGGGCTGCTGGTGGGGCTGCAGAAGGCGCTCCTTCACCCGCCTCTTGTCTTCTTCCAGCACCTTCTTCTTATCACAGGCCCGCAGGTTGATGAGATTGATAGCATCGCAGAGTAAGGCATCCTTCACTTCCCGGTCCAGACGTGAGTCCGTGGTAAAGCTGGGAGAATGGTTGACCTGAAAGAGTGATCAAAGATGCCCCCCCAAGGCAGCATTTGTATTCATTTTGACCTGAGGAACCAGGGGAATCACAACGTCTCTTTGATCTCTCTTCTTGTTTTCTAATTTCCTAAAAAAGCAGCTTCGTAAGGCTGTATGTAGGACCTAGGTTAGGAGAGAATACTACTAAGAATATCCCAAGAGGCAACTCGACTTTCCAGTTTCTCTTTGAAAACGTTTTGCTTCTCATCTAAGAAGCTTCTTCTTGGATGAGAAGTGCAACATCTTCAAAGGGAAACCAGAAAGTTGAGTTGCCTCTTAAAAAAGCACCTTTGGGACAACCATGACCGGGACAGCTGAGAATCTCCATAGAAACTACTCAGAATAAAACATGGGTATGTATCCCTTCAGGCAGAGGAAACTCTTCCTTTGGGTCTCAAAGAGAAGCACTCAGGAAATTTTCTGCTGAAGGAGATGATGGGAAGGGGTGGCAACAGAAGCTGAGTGGACGGTTCTTAATTTGAAATATCTGTTTCTACTGCTTGATGGATGTTTAAATAAATTGCCCTACTTCATCCCCAACTTTCAAAATCTCTGAGCAGGATCTCATTCCCATTTATTTCAAAATTCAACATCTTCTAGAGCATGTAAACCAAAGGGCAAGACTTCCTGCTTCAGATGGGAGCAGATATTTAATTTATATCTCACCCATCTCACCGTTGAAGGGCTTGGGGAAGGATACCTACCTCCAGAAGCCACGGTTTGAGCTTCCGATCAAGGAGGATGTCAAAACCCAGGATCTCAAAGCAGGCACAACCAGAGATGTGGTTGGGGAAGCAAGTGCGATAGTTGTGCTTCAGAACCGGGTGAGCAGCAATGAGCGTTTTGATTATGATGTCCTCAATATCCCGCCACAGTTCAGCTGTGTCATAGCTATGCTCCCGCATCCAAGCGTTCAGGGTGGACAGCTTCCTGTTGAGTCAAGGGAGGGGGAAGAGCTGCCCCAGGAGCAATTCTACTCCAGCACTGCCCCAGGGTCACTGAACAGCAGCCACCCCCACCCCCCCGGCTTTCCCTTGGTGTGCAGCCACATTCCTCCCAGTCACAGAGGGGTGCAAAGAGAAGCCTATGGCTCCCAGCCTTGTCCAGGGTGGGTACAGCCATTTGCTTGAGGGCAGAGAGACTTCTCCCAGCTGAGATGGAGATCCTGACAGGGCCTTTCCCACCAGGACGCAGGTTGCCTTGTTGCCCCCTCAGAAGCTGCACAGATGAGGCAAGTCAACTTCTTTTTTCAAAGCAGCTCTTTCATGGAGTTGAGAAAAGTGGAATTTCCTACAAATGGGCACCTGGTGTCCTATTCCACACACACGCACACACCCCCTAGTCCCTAATAGCAGAAGTGCTGCCTCCTCTCCTGCAAGGGAATGGGTACAAGCAATACCTCTTGCTGCCCATGTTGTCATCCCGCACAAAATTCTCATTATGCTTGTTGATGGCATAGTTGGTTAAGTGCATACAGATGTCATCCTACGAGAGAAACATTGAGAGGGGGAGCCTGACTCTCCACTCCTGAAGGCCGCTGGGATTCTCCCATTGCCCACCTGCCTCACCTTCTCCTTGTTCCCCTGTACCAACAATATGCCAGCCCAGGGAGCCCTGCAGGCCCAAGGATGGCATTCACCATGTCAGGTTCTCCATAGTCATTCCCAAAGCCCCATCAGACACCAACAGCTTATCTTCCTACAAAGCGAATGCCAGTTCCTGGGCTTCTTTACCAGGTTGCTGCTGTTGGGCTCGATGTACCTCATGGTGGCAAAGCGGGCCAGCCCCTCCTCATAGACAAAGATCTTCAGGGGGTCGCAGGAAGTGACCAAGACATAAATGCGCATGTCAAACTTAAAGCCATCAATGAGGAAGGGCTACAAAGAGAGGATGAGAGACTGAGGGAAAGGAACAATTCCCAGAGCACCCGTAGCCAAGACCACATTCTCAACTGTCTGGGGCTCTTGTCTCTGTCCCAGGGCTGGATAACTGTTGGCCCCCAGGCTCCTGGGCCTACCTTAGTAATATACTGCTGGCAGATCATGTGCTCGCCATGCTTTATTTCCTTGGGGTTCCGGGTAATGAAGATGCCCCGCCCCTGGCAGCCACTGTCCGGCTTGCAAATGTACGTCCTGTTCTTCCTCATTCGTCCATAGGCTTGGAAGTCCCCATAGCTGCAGAAAGACAACATAAGGCAGTGATGACGAACATTTCTCTGCTCGAGTGCCAAAGGGCCCATGCACAATACCACACGTCTGCGTGCCCACACCCATAATGCAATGCCCTCTCCCTATGCATGCATGCATAACTCCCCTGCACTCCCCCCCACGCATGCCTGCAGGCCTCACAGAAGCCTCCGGATTTCCAGTAGGCCTGTTGGGCCATTTTTCACCCTCCCCAGGCTTCAGGAAAGCCTCCTGAGCCTAAGGAGGCAAAAAATGGCCCCAACGGGCAAACCGGAAGTTTGTTTCCAAACTTTCGGTAGGCCCATTGGGCCCGTTTTCCGCCATCCACCTGCTCCGGAGGCTTTTCTGAAACCTGGGGAGGGTGAAAACGGCCTCCCCCACCCCCTGGAAAGCCAAAAATCATCTGGCCAGCATGCACTTGCACGCTGCACCTGACCTAGGGCAATGCCTCGTATACCCTCAGACATGGCTCACGTGTGCCATAGTTTTGCCATCACAGACATAGAGACTGGCATGTAACTGACCCACGTGCCTCCAGCATCCCATGCCATGTCAACTGAGAGGGTTCCCTGTGGCTGGCACAACCATCACTGCCTCTCATTCACTCACTCAGCTGGCAAGCACCAGGTGCGAGGGAAGATGCAGTACTCCTTGGGAAAGAGCCTCAGCATCCGGTTGAGGTTGCGGGCCAGCAGGTCCTTGCGGCAGATCTCGGCCATGCCAGGAAAGTGGTTGATTTTCTGGAATGAAACAAAAGCAGGAGAAGGAAATGGAAGTGTCTTGGCACAGCTTTCATTTTGTTGCTCTGCAGAATGCTTTGCCCCACTCCTCAGTCACAGAATGCATCTTCCCAAACAGTTTTAACATTTAAGAAAATGATTATGAACACATGTAAAAACAAAACAAAAAACCCAACCTCCATAATAAAAAATAAAGGCACATTAGCAACTTTTTATTCATTTCACCCAATAACTAAACAAAGTGAATTGCTACATAAGAGAACATGGGGGTGGAGTGGAAATACTATAGATAGGAACCCAGCTATGGCCCCCTTCAGGTGAGTCCCTATTCTCATGCTTCTGAGGCTCTTCTCATCTTTTCCCACTGTTGGGAGCTACATGGAACGGGCAGTATAAGCCCTGCCACAAGATATCCCAGATCCTAGTGCCTCTCCCTTTCCATCTCCCAACTCCTCAACTCCAAGAAAAGGCTTCCCACTTTAAGAACTTGGCAGTCAGCCATCCTTCCCAAGCTATAAAAGAACGGAAACCAGAACTTCATTTTCTCCGCTCCCTTCACCCGGCTGTGCTGGGTACCTGGAACCTCTTCATTTCCATGACACGCTCCAGTGAAACTGAGCAGTCAGTCCAGTAAACAGTCCACTCCTCATCCTCCCCCACTTCTTTCAGGGCACAGCGCCGAGCAGCACGCCTAACTGCAGCAAAGTAAGCAGATGGACAAAGCTGGTTCCAAGAGGCATCCAATCATCTTCTGGCCTTGCTTGCAGGACCAGAAGCTACAGGTACCTGAGCATCAGGAAGGATCATTCAGATTATTCAACCCCTTCAAGGGAGTCCCTGGAATCCTCCCTTTCCCAGCAAGAGATCCAGTGGCTCTCCTGGCCCAGATCAGACAGCACTGGCTCATTCCTGCGTTACTGCACAAAGCTAATCAAGGAAGACTTTATAGCCGACTCCTGCCTGCTTCTCCCCTCCCCCACTCCAGAAACCCCCGGAGATTTGTTCGTTAGACAGGAGGAGGAGAGGAAGTCAGGTTACCTCCGGTGGTTTCGCTTTTGCTTTGGTTCTGTGCCAATCTCTGGGTGCAGAGGGTGCAGAGGGAAGCGCCAAAGAAGCCGCCTTTACTCACCGCTTTCGTATTTGCAGTTCGCGAGGTTGATGGAAAGCAGCCTAGGGGGAGAACGGAGAAGGGCGTCGCGCAGGGCGGGAGAGGGGCAGCCGGCGCTGCTGGCCTCCCACAAGAAGCCCTGGCCGGCCGGCCGCAGGAGGAAGCCCGGGCCCGGCGTTGCACCCCGCTCCCGCCCGTCCTCAGGGAGCGCACCGGTGCCTCCTCTTCCTTTTTGGCCGGGGCTCCTCCGCCTCGGCCTCCTCCGCCGTGGGTTCCTCCGGGCCGGCCCCGGGCTGTTCCCGACCGGGCTCTGGGCCTCTGTCTGGAGGGGAGGCGCGCGGAGGCTCCTTCGGCTCGGCCTCCGGCCTCTTCAGGCATTCGTTGGCAGACTCGTCCGACAGGCCGCCGTCCTCCTCTTCCTCGTCCTCCTCGTCGCTCTCGTTCTCGGACTCGCTGCTCTCTTCTCGGCCGATCTTCATCCTCTCGGGCCCTGGGGCGAGAGCAGCGGCCGGGCCGTCAGTGCGGCGGCAGCGATTGTGACAAGCGCAGCCATTATTACTGCCAGCCTCCCGCCCGCCCAGCCGGGACACGCTCCCCGCGCACCGGTGGGGAAAGCCTCGTTCGCGGTGGGCCGGCCTGGCTCGCCCGCCCCGCTCACCGAGCCCGGCGGCTCTCCTGGCACAGCGGCGGCGCCTGAGGCTCCCTCGGGCCGCGACGCGGTCACCATGCCGACCAGGAGCCCCGCCCTTCAGGCGGTCTACGGAGCGCGTGCGGGGCCCTGGCGCCACGGCAACGAAGGACGCGAAGCTTTCGTCATCTCTGGGCGACGGGATGGTCTGGCGGGGCGCCCCTTGCGGCCGAGAGGTTTCTGCTCGGCCCGTGTCGGGCAGCGGCAGCAGGCGAGCGAAAGTCGCGCGACCGTGTTGCACAACTCTCAGCTAATTTTTTGGAGCTACCAGGACCCGGTGAAGGCAGAGGGAGGGGTGAGCTTTAGAAAGGGGGGGGGGTCCCCTCTGTTCAGCTGTAAAGCTCTCCAACTGGCTGATCCTTACAGGCGGCAGTAAACTAAACGTACATGCAACTGATGTGATTTAGGGTTCAATAGGAAATAAGATAGAATCCCTTGAAGACGGCGGTGATGCCAGTCACTGGTAGAGGTCTTTTAAGGCCCCCACAGGATGATTTAATTGGGTTTACTGTAATGAAAAACTCAGCCTGTGATTTCCCTCCTAGTAGCAGTGAAGCTCTTCCTCAAAATTGCTTACAGGCCTCTTTAAATACCCCCATAAACAAACAAACAAGCTTCTTTGCCAGAGGTATTTTATTTTCCTTACCAGTTATTAAGCTTTGTGCTTTGTCTCCCCAGTCTTACTCCTTAGTTTATACATCTTATTAGTCTGTAAAGAACACTATCCATGCCCCATAAATGGCTGGGCTCATCTGGCTGAACTTGGACTATCTCAAAATTGTAAATTCAGTCCAAATTTCATACATGCAAAATCAAATTTGAGAAGGGGAGTTGGGTGTCCCAGAAAGACTCGGCAGAAATGCCTCCGCCTCCGAGTCCCCCAACTTTCCTCAGCCTGGCTTCCTCTAGAGCAGCCTCACCTGGGGAAGGGAAGACCATTGAGGGAAGGGAGCAAGTCTCGGAGGAGGTCCACAAGTTCTCGCTGGAGCTGGGCTAACTGGCTGTCTGGCAGGAGACATTGCTGAATCCTGTGAAGTGCTGAGGCCTCAGTGAGGCCTTCGTATTCCTGGACGGTTTTGGTGGGCAGGTGTCCTGCTAGTTCACAAACGGCCACATTGAAGGCCAATTCTTCTTTGGTACCGAAGCAGGCTTTGCGCGCCCAAAGGAGGACCCGGAGGCCAGGTCGAGCTCTGGAGCCGAGGGGGCCCGCGGGGGCAGCCCCGCGAGTGGCGAACAAGTTGTGGGCAATCTCTCGCTGGCTCAGATGGCGGGTGGCCCGGCCGATCCGATGGGCCAGCGGCTCCACCTGCCGCACGTCGTCGCAGTAGAAGAGGAAGGCGGGCGCTGGGGCTTCCCGCAGCAGGTAGAGGCCCGCTTCGGGCAGGAGGGGCTCGCCGGGAGCGGATTCCACCGAGAGCTCCCAGTCCAGGTAGAAGCCGTGCAGGTGCAGGTGGTTGACGGAGGCGAAAGCGCCCAGGCTGTTGAAGCCCAGGCGGAAGCCGGGGTGGGCGCTGAGGAGCACGGCGTCCAGCCCCGCCAGTAGAGCCTCCGGGGTGAGGACCTGCGGCAGGGCGAGCGCGGGGTCCGGGATGAGAAGCACGTGTCCCCGCTCCAGCGGGCTGACGTTGATGGCCACCAGGGTCCGGGGCGAGCTGGCCAGGTCGGGGCGGCGCCGGCGGAGGCAGAAGAGGATCTCCTCTCGCCGGATCTGGCCGAAGTTGAACTGCCGGGGATCGAAGCTCTGCCGGACGCTGCGGACCTCCTGGGGCCGCCGCCTCTCGGTCGCCCGCTGCACGTTCAGCTGGGCCACCAGCGCCAGCCGGCCCGGCAGGACCCGCGTCTGCAGCCGGCCCAGGCGGTAGCGGAAGAGGCCCCGCCGCAGCCGCTCCTCCCAGCCTTCCAGGAGCGCCCTGTCGAAGCGCGACCAGGAGGGGCTGCCGGCCGGCCCCGCGCCGCTCCTCGGCCACTCCGGCCCGCGCAGCACCAGCTCCTCCGGCCCGTAGCCAAAGACCTCGGGGGGCTCCGCGGGGTTCCCGCCGCCCTGGCCGGCCTCCCCGAGCCCCTCCGCGGCCATGCGGGATGCCAGGCGCGGATCCCGCGGCGGGACTTTCGCAGGGAAGACGCCCGGCCGGAGGGCCCCCAGCGCCCGCCTTGGCCGCCCCGAAGCTCCGCGTGGCGGCGGAACCGGCTCCCGGCCGCCCTTCGACCCCGCAGGCGCTCCTTCTGTCCGAGCCGGCCGGCTGGCGCGCTCCCCCTCCCGGCGCCGCGGGGTTGTCGGGCAGCCGCTCCGCCCAGGGGTGGGACGAGGGGGAGGAGAAGGAAGAGGTGCGCGAGGGGAGCCGGAGCCGCGGTTGCCAGAGGGACTGATGGGGTCTTCGGGCAGCCGCCTGCCGCGCGACTTGCTGGGCGAGTACCAGGTGCGGGAGGCGAGTACCAGGGAGGGGGGGAGGGGGGCTGCTGGGGGTCCTGCCGGCCTGCGCGGCCCCTGACCGTCCCTCTCCCGCAGGAGCTGACCTTCCTCAGCAAGCAGGAGATCCTGCTGTGAGTACGCGGGGCGGGGGGGGGAAGGGGGGGAAAGAGCTGCGGGGGGAAGGGGGGGCGGGGGGGTCCCCGGGCTCCCGGAAGCGCCGCAGGGGCCGAGCCAGCCGCCGCCCTTTGCGCCTGGGGCCGGAAGCGCCGCCTGATCTCCGCCTCGCCTTGCAGCGCCCACAAGCGCTTCTGCCAGCTGCTGCCCCGGGAGGCGCGTGCCCAGGCCCTGCAGACGCGCGTGCCCGAGAGCCGCCTCCTGACGCTGCCCGAGCTGCGGGTGAGCCGCCCCGGAGCCTCCCGCTCCTCTCCCGGGCTGGGCGGCGGGGTGTGCGTGTGTGGGGCCGGCACTGAAGCCCCCGCCCGGCTCTTGCAGGCGAACCCCTTCCGCCACAGGCTCTGCCGCCTCTTCTGCACGGCGGAGAACGGCGAGGCGGCGCTCTCCTTCGAGGACTTCCTGGACCTGCTGAGCGTCTTCAGCGACTCGGCCACCCCCGAAATCAAGTCGCATTACGCCTTCCGCCTCTTCGGTAGGGCGGGGGGCGGGCAGGCTGCCTCTCTGGAGGGGGGCTTCGAGGCGCTTGGTGGGCCAGAGAGGAACGCCTGGGGGGGGGAAGGCTGCCTCGGGCTTAGGGTGGGGCTTCAAAGGGAGGGTCCCGAGGTGGGGGCTGGGGTCCCTTCTCTCCTGGCCTCTGGCTTTCAACCAGCCTGGGCCATTCCTCGCCCTGGAGCCTCTTTCACCAAGCAAGGCAGGGAAGTTCATCTGCTTTCATCTCCCCCCCCCCTTGCTGATTACATGGGGGAGGGTGTCTCTGTGTCCTTGAATCTGCGTCTGTTATTAGAGACCCCCTTTCACCTGCCAAATGGGGGTGGGCTGGTCTCTCACACCTGAATGAACTCGGAGGTCAGCCTTTCCTCCTAAAGACCCCTTAGCAGAGCTGAGAAAGCTTCTAGCTTTGGGAATGCGAAGTGCAGCTTCTTGCCCCATTTTCTCCCTAGATTTCGATGATGACGGCACTCTAGATAAGAAGGATTTGGAGAAATTGGTGAACTCCCTGACTGGAGGAGGAGGAGACAGCGGGCTGAGCTTGTTGGAGATGGAGCAACTCATTCAGAATGTGAGTGGGGGGGGGGGGACGTCAGGAGGGCCAGCAGAAGGGGCACATCCAACTCTGACCCACAATGCCCCCTCCCTCTTTGGGCAGATCTTAGAGGAATCTGATATTGACAAAGATGGGACCATCAACCTCTCCGAGTTCCAGCATATAATTTCCCGCTCTCCAGACTTCACCAGGTACTGCCTGTTTTTTTGGGTGTGTGTGTGTGTGTTTAGCTTTGGCTGAATCAGTTGGGGTTTTTTGGGGGAGGGACAGTTGTGCTTTAGAAGGAACCCGGTCAGCCTTTGATGATGAAGTCGTCCTATCTTTTTCTTCCAGCTCCTTCAAGATTGTGCTCTGATTCTTTTCTTCTACAACTTGCTCGAAGATTCCACATCTCAGAAAGTGGCTCATTTTCTCACAGAAGCCCAAACCTTGACCCCGTCTAGCTCCTAGAGCCCCTTAAATCAGGGCCTTGCAGCCATCTCAACCAGCCAGTATGGGGAGGGCAAGGACATTGGGAGCTGTGGCTGCCATTCTTTGCTTCTGCCTCACCTGGAGGGTCTGTGCGATGGCTGTGGGAGATCCAAACTCTAAGAGCAAATTGTGGCAGGGCTTTGATGTCCCTCCTGCTCCTTCTGCCTCATGGAGCAATGGAGACTTTTCCTATTGCAGGGTCTGAATCACTGGACCATTTTTCTTGCTTTCTGAGTGGTGGGGAAGAGCAGCAGCCATTGGCCTTTGATAAATACATGGGTGACGTGATTTTGCCTGATTTCCAGTTTGCTAAATAAAACTCAATAAATGGAACCCACTCATGTTCCTCCATCTTTATTTCACTTACCAAAGAACAAGCTCCTCTGTATCGCTCCCAGCACGGCGGAAGGAGCCCAGCTTTGCCTTTGAAGGCGCGAAGAACAGAAAAACAGGACTTTTGCCGTCTTGCCAGTCTTTTCACACATTTCAATCCAACCCTCTCACGTAGATGGGAAGCTGACAGGAGTAGGACTGCGGGAGCCCTATCCGGTCCTTGGCCAACAGCTGTGGCAGCTGCCCCGCTCTCTTCCCTCTGGGAGCCCAAAGCAGCCCACCAAGAAGCCTGCTTCCAGTGGCGCAAGGAACTTTCCCTGGCGGGTCCTCGTGGAGGGTCCTCGGCCCATCCAGGCTTTTGATACCTCGGGTGGGTGGGGACTCGGCCTTTTCACAAAGCAGCCGCTCCAGTTGGTGGAACAGGCCAAGGGAGACGGTTTATGGTCACAGACCACAAACAAGGATCAGCTAATCAACAAACTCCTAAACCAGAGCCAAGCCCCACGTCAGGGCAACTGTACCTGAGTTCACCAGTGAAGAGATCTGCTGGAAGCAAATGGCTTCCCCCTCTTCAGGCCAGCCAAGCATTTAGTAATGGGGCAATTATTTAGAGCACCAGATAAGGTCTGAAGGGCAGCACAGGAATGGCTTAAATGGCTTCACCCGAACACGGTGCAAGAGTCACTACTCTTTCCGTCCCTGGAAGGCAAGAGATTAAACCTGTGTGAAACAGACGGATTATTAAATGTTTCGCTGTGATGTGATGATCTGGAGTCCGGATGATGGGAGACAAAACTTTTGAAATGGGCTCCTTTTACGAGCAGGCTGAAGCTTCTGTTGTTCTGGAGGACACCCTGAAGGATGCTCCTCGATGCTTTCTGCTCATCAGTGGGTGTCGCCTATTACCCACTCCCTTCCCCAGGAGCAGGTCTCTGGTTTTACACACAAAGAAACCACACGGGGGAGTTTTTCTGACACAAAATGGTGCACTAATTTCCCCCCTAGTGCACAGTTCATTAGCGGTCAGACCAAGGTATCTCCCAGGCTCACCTTCCCGAAGACAGGATGATGCTCAACCAGGGTATCTCCTTTCACAGGTGACTTCCAGGCGGGTCTTTGGTACCACACAAGCTACCCTCCCAGCAACGGTCCCCCACAAGGCCGAAGAAAGGGGAGCCAGGTGCCCGCAGACCCTGAAGAAGCCCACAGGCAGGTTGTCCCATTCTGTCCCCTCCTGGCAGTGCTTGTAAGGGCTGCACCGCTTGAGCTGAAGGGCAGCCTAGAACAGGAGGCTGTACCTGGTTCTACATCTGGAGGCTACCCCTAAGTGGCATTACTGCCATGGCAGGAACCCTGCCGCAGAGCTAGAGTGCCTGGCCCTGTTCCCTAACTGAGTGGGGCTGCCCTTCTGCCAGAGTATGATGACACCAGAAGACTCCGCCCTGCTCCTTTCAAGCCCACAGAACGGCACCTCTTGGGGAAGGTCACACAACTGAGTCCTGGATCTCAGAGCCAAGGCGAACCCGAGGGCGCTGGGCGGGACCCAACACCTCCACAAAAGTCTTGGATATATTAAGTGGTCGCCGATCAGACTCCAGAAAAGCCACAGTGGGGCAGGCCAGGGACTCGTGCCCAGGCGTGCTCACCACCAGACTCTCGCACAGAGCCTGGTAGCCCTTGTGGTCTGCCAGGGCACCAGACACGTTGAGGCCGGAGAGGGGAGGCATACTCTCAGCGGGCAGAGTCTCTCTGTCCTGCGAAGTCCTGGGCTGGGACCAGCTGCATCGGCCTTGCTTCAGGCAGACCTTCAGGCTGACCTGGTGCTTGTGCAGCGTGAAAAGGATCAGCAGAGTCAGGGCAACACCGAAGAGCCCACACATCACAAGGAACTCAGTCCAGTAGGTCCTGCCCTCCAGCAGCCCTGAGATGTCCTCTCCCGAGATGCTCCTGGAGGTGCTGAGGGTCTTCAGGGGGTCTTGGGCAGGCACCAGCTGGGCCCAGAGCCCTGGCTCCACACTCACACAGTAGCTCGCCATCAGCTGCCGGAAGCTGCCCTCATGAGACCAGCATTCGTAGCGCCCCACCTCGGCTGGGCTGCCCACCAGCAGCAGCTCTCCCTTGGGCAGCACCAGGACGGCGGAGCCAAGGGCAGCCCCGTTGCGCACCCAGTGCCGAGAAGCCAGGTTGGACAGCAGTGGGCAGGGCAACGGCATCACAACATTGGGCTGGAGCACCACCTGCTGACACGGGGCTTGCTCTCCTGGAGGAGAGAGAGAGCCCGTCAGAGCTGGCTTCGTAGAACCAGCATTCTCAACAGCCAACTTGGCTCCAGCACAGGAGAAACCGCTCCCCTCCTTCCCACAACTTTCAGATCCCAACCCCATCAGATGTGACCCGTTACCTTCTGAATGGCTGAGTTCCACGCCGCTGGTCTGGCAAAGCTGGCTTGTCTCAGCCCCTTCGATGTCCTGAACCCAGGTCCTGGTGGGAGAAAGAGGGTGAGGCCTGGGAGAAAGGGGGAGCAGCAGGGGCACCCCCGAGGACCACGTGCCCCTGTAAGTGCACCACGTAGAGAAGAAGGGCAGCAAGGGACCGGGACAAAGGAGGGGCTGCTTCCCTCACACCAAAAGGGTTGGAAGCCAGCCTGTGGCTGGATCCAGGAAGCACTCACGCTGACTGCAGCGGCCAAGGGCTGGGGAGGAGCAGCTGACAGGCCCCTCCACTCCAGGCACAGTAAGGGTCTCCAGCCAGGACACATTCTCCACAGCTCCGATAGAGGCTGCAGTTGGCTACGGGCACCTGTGCCAGGGCATCATACGAGGCAGCATAAACCAGACCCTGCAGGAAGAAGAGGAGACCTTCCGGCATCTTCATCCAAGAACGTTGGAAGAGGCTGTGCCACAGTTCCTCTGCCACCTCCCGAGGGCAGAGGCATTGCCCTGGCATCAGGAGAGATGCCTCTGCTTTGATTAGGGGGGGAGGGGGTGGGCTTCTGTTCTGATCCAGTGGCAGCCGTCTCTTGCGAACGAAGCAGGGAGCCAGGAATGCATCCTTCCCAAGCAGCAGAAACAAGGCAGCAGCAGCTGCTGCCTGCCTGGCCCTGATTCAGAAGCCCACCAAACCCCTGGCCCAGAGGCTGCCCAGCCACCTGCTTCTCTCCCGCAGGGTCCCCCGGCCTCCTCTTGGCTTCCGCTCTTGCCTGGGTAGAGTCCAGCAGCAGTTCCAGGACAGGTTGCTCCGGAGGGAACAGCTGAATCTCCTCAATGATCCGGACTCCTCGCCTCGTGATCACTGCCTTATGCAGGCGGCCATCATCTGCAAGGCACAAGAGGGGCCCGTTAAGAGGCCCTCATGGGCTGCCCCCATGCCCCTCTCCTCCTTCCCTGCGAGGAGGACTCCTCCTTTGCTTCTTTGCGTCCACCATCTGAGCTCCGAGAAGATGGGAAAGGCCCACCTTTAGATCTAGCATCACCTCTGCCGTCTTTCCTTGGCTTGCATTGATCCCCCCTCCTTTTTTCCCCTTCAAATTCCGTATCCGCAACTCACACATTCTGCACACAAAGCCATTTATATGCTGGCTTGATCAGCCTGAAGCCGTGGCAACAGAATCAATGAATCTGGCTTCCCTGCCCACCTTTCTGCCAGTCGTGCTCACCTGTGCCCAGGAACAAGACATCGTAGGTTTTCTGCAGACTCTGGACACGCTGCACACTGAGCTGCCGGTAACGAGAGCGAGGCTGCACAAGGAGGGCCTGGCTCTTCACCGCGCTGTTCATGAGGAAGTGGTCCTTGAGGTAGTTGAGAACCCGGTCCGGCATCTGCAGCGAAGAGCTGATCTTCATCTGGCGGCTCTTGCGGTTGATGCACTGGGAAGAGCAGGAGGTTTCTGGTGAGCCCTGGGATGGGGGGTCTCGAGCAGAGCCTTCGCCCATCCCTGGGCCTCCCTCCCTCCCTCCGGATTGCTCTGGGGAGTTCCTCTTGGGCCCACTGCTCTGCGAGGCTCCTAGCCTTCAACTGTTTTAACCGAGTGTCCCAACAGAGGCTTTCTCAGGAAGGAACTTTGCTTGCTTTTTCTCACCACCACCCCCCAAAAAAAAGACTAGAATTTGGATAGTGCTAAGTTTGGAAGTTTAACCCAAACACAAAAGGTAGGAGCAGCACAAGAATTTACAAAATCTGTAGTTCAACTTCTGTAGTTTTTAAAATAATGCAGTTAAGATGTCTAGACACTCACAGAATTATTCTGCCAATAACATGCAGGCAAAGATGAGCATTTGCCGATCTACGGCAAAAAAGCAGAGCAGCAGCACCAGACTTGCTCCTGACAGTGGCCAGGGCGCATGGCTGGCTTCCTGAAATGTGATGGGGAAGAGGAAACATCTGCTGCACCAGGAATCTGAATGGTGGACAGGGAGACCCGCCGTGAAGGAAAGCTGCAGTTTCCTTTGCATTTCAAACGGCCCACCCCCCCTCCCCCCCCAGCACTGGCCTTTGAGCTGGCTGGCCCTGAAGGGTGTCCCTCTTTCGGCCTGGTCCCAGGGGCTACAGGGCTGGGCTACAGTTTAACTTGGAAGCTTCTTTTTCACAAGGAAATCACATTTCTGGTGCATCCTGCTTAATCATGGATTAATCACTTGGACCAGTTGGAAGTTTTTCCAGCCCCCCCCCACCTTTTTTTTTCTGTTTGGAGCAAAGGGGGCCCATTCCAGTCACCCACTTCAACTCCTGCGGAGAAAGCAGCCCAGTTAAGGCACCCCCAGAAAGTGGCTGTTCAACCTCGTCTTCCACACAGCACCAGAGTTTAGTTAGGTGTGTGGATTAAGTGAGGGGACAGCAGTGACTTTTTGAGGACACCGGCTGGGACCACTCCTCACTTTGAACCCGTGAGGGGCTTCGCTGGCTGCTCTGATTTCGATTTAGCAGTGATCTCAATTCCCCATCAATTAGCATCAACCAATGATAACACTGACAAATTAATTTGAAGCCTTTATAGGAAACAAGACGACTACGAGAGCTCTCAGCAGAGTCCTCCCTAAAGGACAGGGAGCAAAAGGGGAAATAAAAGGAGAAATTAAATCACCAGCTTCTCCCAGCTACCCCCAGTTGTGGAAAACTCCCATCAGAATCCTCACTGCTCCCTCCTCCCTCCTTCAGGGGTGATGCTCCTCCACACGGGAGCAACCAAAGCCGCCCGGGGGGCCTTTGCTGTCACAGAATTCCCATAGTAGCTCAGAAGAAACCGTTGGGCTGAGCAGCTGGAATGGGGGCAAAGGATGGTTCCTGGCTTTTACACAGCGGCTTCCTACCAGGCTCCTGTCCTTTTCAGCCTGGCACGTCTTCCAATCCCAACAGTCAGGAGGACCGTTACTAACTGCTCCATTTTGGAAGGTCTCCTGATGCGATGGGCAAAGCCCAAAGGGGGGACTACCCAAAATAGAAACTGCAGCCCCCCCCCCAATACTTCCTCACACGACCCTTTCCCAAAGGCTGCTGGGCCTTCGGCAGTAGCCCCTCCCCTCTGCAACCTCTGTATAGCAGATATTAACCAGACCCCCTTTTAGCCCAGACCTTTTACCCCCCCGAGCTCTGGTGAGGTTGAAACAGGTTGGTTTGGACTCAATCATGGAAGTATAAGATTTTATTTACTCTCAGATCCATTTGATCATTTCAGCTTTTATAATCTGAAATGATCAAGTAGATTTGAGAATATTTAAAATCTTGTACTGTAATCAAATATTTGTTCCGTCAAGCTGGCAGTAAAAGATTTCAATTCCCTTTATGGTACAGTTGCTAAGCACAACGTCACAATGACTGTGACTTGCAACTTTCTGCTGTTTTCCCCGTTGACTTTGCTTGTGGGAAGAAGGTGGCTGTGAAGGGGACAAATTGCCTGATGCAACAGTATGTGTGAAAGACCTTGGGAGCCAGGAAAAGGAGGCTCCTGAGGGAATAGGAGAGAGGGCTTGTCCACAGCAGCAAACTGGGTTGGGGGAAAAGAGGAGACCCTCCCTCGGTTTTTGCACTATAAAGGAGACGGCAGACTTGCCAGACAGAACACCCAACCAGAGAAGCTAACTCTACTGAATTGTAGAGCTCCACTAACAGAACCCGGCAGGTCTCCCTGTCTCCCACACACCATTCCATGTGGCCTGGGACACTGGTGCCCACTGCAAGTGCCAAGCGCCTGAACGGCAATCCCTCGCTCTGCAACCGATGCTGCAACAGCCACAACTTCAAGGATCAGTCATCAACATTTCTTTCAATGTCACTGCAACTTCTAGTGTTCACTGAATAAGCGGTTGGTAAGTGTGAGCGGCCTGTACACCTCTCTCTCCCCCTCCCTCCCTCCCTGTGTGTGTGTGTGTGAGAGAGAGTGTGTGTGTGTGTACCCAGAGCAATCAGTAATGTTCTGTTCAGATTAGACGGTCTGTCTTAGTAGTAACCTAACCAAAGAGGGAGGAGAGGAAGAGAGACGGGCAGTGGAAGCCACTTACTGCTCCAGGGCGGGGTTCTGGCACAGGATGGACGTCTGTGTACCACTGTTGGGTCTCCCGGTTGACCTCTTTGTAGAGCCCGTCAAAGGCTTCCTTCACATCGGAGATGGAGAAGGCACACACCGCTGCAGCCCCAGGGCCTTTCCTATCCCTGGCAGAGAGGGGCCGGAGAGGCAGCGTGGGCCATGGCTGCCCAGAGAACACCCTTCCCCCCATTCGCCTGCATGTTGGGCCTTAGTCACGAGGTGCCGCTCTGCCTAGGCCAGCCCCCTCTGTGGGTGCTTTGGTGCCAGTCCCCCTCAAGACTCACCACTGAGAGGTAAAGACCCCATAGAAGACCGTCTCTGGCCATCCGTCGCCTGACGTCAACACAAACATGTCCTGGAGTACGTTGAAGAGGAAGCCGTCCTCTGGGTGGGAGCAGAGCAGCTGAGCCTTCAGGAAGGTCGTCCATCGTCGCTGGAGCACACGCTCTCCGCCCAGGTCACCCTGGGAGGGGGGGAGGAGGAGGAGGAGGGAGGAAGAACAGGAACAGGGGGAAGAAAAGCCAAAGGTTGCCTCTCCCCAGCCACTTTCTCTGCCTCCTTTTCACCTCGGAACGGCCCCTCAGCCACTGAGCTCTGCCCCGCCAGCCTTCCGCCCTTAACGGAGCCCTTTGAGCCCCGGGGAAACTCTGGCAGCCAGGTGCAGGGCAGAGAGGATGAGGAAACCAGGACAGCTGCCAAGGGCCACGCAGCCCCAGCACTGGTTTCTGACAAAAGCTTAGCAGAGAAAGGCAGGACGGATTTTTGCACCAAACAGCCATTCGCTCCTTTCCATCTCACTGGGAGGGGATGAAAAGGTTCACCGAGTGATCCTGGAATCACTCAGCAGACAGCGGCTCCTCCTCCTCTACCTGGTCCCTTCAGGGAAGGAAGGTAAGATGGGCACCAGGCAGACTCGGAGGGAGGCCAGGAGCCTCAGCTGGAAGAGCAACTCTCTCGTCTCCCTCCAGGGCTGCCCTTCCCTGCTACCCTGAAGGAGTCCTAGCAAGAGGAGCAAGAGTCGCTTTCCATCTGCCACCACCCACGGATTTGAAGGGAAATGCCCCTTCTGGGGGAGCCCCAGAGCTGCCCGAGGAGCTGGCAACCTCCCCCGATGGTGCTTTGAAAGAACTAGCTCCTTGTTCCGATGCCGGAGTCGAGTTCTCCCCGGAAGGCATCTGGGAAACCAAGCGGTGCGCTGGCTGCCTTTTGGCACTCAGAGGGTTGCCAGCCTGGTCAGGACACCGCAGCCAGCGTGGCACTGCAGAGGCAGAAGCAGATTTTGCCCCCCCCCCCCAATGCCTCTCACCTTGCACACGCGTGCAACACGGGACACGACAGTGTCTTCAAAGAAGTCAAACTCCTTGCCGGTTTCACTGAAGAAGAAGTAGATCTTGCCATCCTCATCCTCCAGGCTGCTGCTCTCCTGCAGGAAGGCTGAGCCCACAAAGAACGGCTCTGCCCAAGACGAGGGGGGTCAGGCCCTTCCTTTAAGGGCCCCAGAAGAACCAGGAGGGAGGAGGGGAGGGGGAGCTGCTGCCACTGCCCAAGGGCTTCAACAGCCTTCAGGGTCCTTCAGAGCGGTCCCAAGTGCCAGTCTCTGGGCACAGACTCCGTTGGCATACATAGGTAAAGTGGTGGGACCTCCCCCTTCCCCCTCTTATTCCTTTGGGGAAGAACTCCCCTTTGAATATTTATTTGGCCAAGTGGGATTAGAGACACAGGGAATCTGTCTCTGGTGCAGAAGCTAATGATGATAATAATAATACCAACAGGAGGGGGCAGTAAAGAAGACAATAAGGATAAATAATAATACTACAGCCATATTATGGGTAAATACACAAAGACATTAGACTGAAGAGGGCCAGCCAGGGGTGGGATTTAAGGGTTCGCCGAACTGGGCAGGTCCTCAGCTAGAGGATCACCCGAACCCGTGCGAGCCCACAGTAGCCCCCTCTTTTTAACGGTTTAAGCACGTTCAGTTCCAGATTCTTCCGGCTGCACCTCAGGCCGGTTGTTCAACCTCCCGTCTATATGCAGAGCGAGCACCGTCTCCACACGAGGCCAATGACTGTTGTATCATCTGCCAACGTCCCTACTTTAACCGAGAGGCCCTTAGAGACGCAGCCACTGATAGAGTCCTGGAGAGAGAGAGCCCACCGCCCTCCCCATTGGCACCTGGGCTAATTGTCCTGATTGTGATTGATGTGACTTTCCGTAGCTTCACCTGCTGCTTCCTAGCTCTCAAAAAGCTGATGGTCCACCTACAAACATAAACAGGCTCAGTAACCTGAATCAGTTTAGCGTGGATAATTTCTGGAATGATGGTGCTGAATGCCTAAAAGTCTACGAAAAGACCCACGCGTGGTCCCTGGGGATTCAAGAGGTTGCAAGCTCCTCACCGTAAACAAAGACTTGGAAATGCCTACACTGAACAACCTCCATGCACAGCAGTTTCTGCAAAGTGGCCAGAATAAGACATGAACGTATGTGGGAAGCAAATCCAAAACTGCTATAATTACATCTTTTAACCTGGCTGCTTTTTAATTTCATTTAATCTCATGTTTATACTTCATGTTTTAGGTACAATTTTCTGACAGGGTACTAAAGGCAGCTTAAAAATAGATGAAGCAAGATAACAATGTTGTAAACATGTGACTGCAATAAAATGAAGGGTAATCAGCAGTCACATCAATCCAGCAATTGCCCAAGAAGTGATTTGCTCAGATCCTAGAACCTTTATGGACCTGCCTGTGTTGGCTTCGTGGCAAGAGCCGAGAGCTCTGGGACTCCACCTAGGAAGCAGTCACAGATTGCCCTGGTGGAGACTCATCCAAACCTGGCCAAGATCACCCCAGAGCTGCCCCATGCCGAGTAGCCAACGGGCAGAGACCTCCACATCCAACATCAGAGCCCAAAGAGAATCTAGGAAAGCTACTGAAAGGCAAGGACCTCTAAGTCCATGGAAAGAGCACTCTGCCCTGCTCCGTGCTTGTCCACCTTGAGTGGCAGGGATGTTATCTAAGCACTGTACAAATTCAATCATCCCTCCCCACCAGGTGCCAACATCATTGCACTCCTCCCATCCACTCATCACACACCTTGCAACCAGTTGAGGGAACTTTCTGTCTTGATGGGCGGGCGGCTGCCAAGGCTGCGGAAGATGGTGGGCTCGTTGCCCTGAAACTTGCTGACAGTCCCCGTATACAGTTCCCCATCTGAAAGAAGGCGGCAGCCATTAGAGGGCCATGGGAAGCTTCCTGCCTGCACCACCTGGATCTCCCCACCAAAAGAGTGGACAGAAGATCCTCTCCCCCATATTGTTCATGGTCAATGAGCCCAGGGGAGCTTGTCCTTCCTTGCAGGCAGCAGCCTCTCTCCCTCCACCCGAAGGCACCCAGGGTGGGCTCTTTGAGAACCCCAAAGCTCCTTACCAACCATGATGGCTGTAGATCTGTATTCTGGGTCAAAGGGGCAGCGTCCCTTCCCGTCCTCCAGCAAGAGCTGTCCCGAAGGGCCTCGCTGCAGCTGGAAGGCCGGCAGGCTCTGCATGAGAAGGAGGCAATGACTGGTGAGTCGCCAGTCGGAAAGGGTCGGAAAGGGCAGACCCACAAGCCCCACCAGCCTGAGCTGCCCAACTATGCACAGCCCCATTTTCAACCTGTCCTCTCTCCTGCCCTGCAAACTGATCTTCCATGCAATTTCTGTCTTGGGGAAGACCCTGGATGCAAATTCTAGCAGGGAGCCCACAGGAGGAGGTTGCAGAGCCAGGCAGTTGTGCCCACCTCCCCCCACAGCGGGCAAGGGGCGCTGTCCAGAAGGTGGCTTCAGGCTGGGTCTTCCCACTACTTTGGAAGAAGAGGGCTTGATCCTGCACAAGACTGATGTCGGGCACAAAGAAACACACGTTATGCCTACAGTCTGGCAGCCTCTCTAAGGAACAACTAGATAAGGTTCCCAGGAATTCAGGGAGGGATGGTTTGGGTCCTTTGGCAGTTGCATGCAGCGACTCCAGACTAGCTCTGTGCTTGATCCCCACCCCCCCCACCCGGCTGCCCAGAGCAGCTGTGAAAACCCTCCACCAGGGATTCACTTCAGCCTGGGGCTAAAACATGCCTTATTCTGAAGATTACCATCTCAAACTAGATTAAAGACATTCAGCTTTTCTGGAGTGGGGGGGCACTCAGAACTCTGAGCCTGTTCATGCATAGTAGGCAGGACAAGCGTAACAAGGAAACCGGCTCTGATGCAAATAAAGTTAGCCTCATTATTCTGTTCCACAAAACATTCAACTATTTGCAACTACTGATGGCCTCAGGCTAGGCCTTGCTAAGCCAAAGGAGAACAACAACAAGGGCTGGGGGGGGGGGGGAGAGGTGGTCCTCACAATGTAGGTGCAAGTGGGGCTGAAGGCGCTGGTCCCGCAGGTGTATAGGTGGGTCTCGTTCAGCTGCAGGAGGACCTTGATGTAGTTGTGGCAGTCTCTCTGCAAAGGGAGGGCGGGAGGAAGAGGAGGCGGCTTCACTCAGGACCAGCCAGCCACAGGCAGCTCCTGCTGGGTTTGAGTTGCCCTGGGAGGAAGAGGCAATGCCCCGATGGGTCCCAGGCTCCCAGCGGAGTTGAGCCCTGCTCTTCTTGCCAGAGTTTATCCGGCATTACCCACCTGAGGGTCCTTGCCCTTGAAGATGCACTGCTGTTTCTTTTCCTCCTCGGCGTGCCAGATCAGCTGCAGGAAGGAAAGCAGGCTGCCATCACTCACCTGGCCTCTCCAGGAGGATCCTTGTCTTGTAGCGCTTCTGGCTGGTTTCTTGAGCTGCCGAGTCACCGGTGCTCCCCTCAAACCTCACCAAGCAATGCCAGTCATGAGCAAATTGGCAGGCTCAGTTCCAGGTCCAGACACTGAGACGGAGGCAGCCCCGAGGCCGGCCACAAAGCCGATCTTTTCTTGTTTCTACAGGCAACGGCTGAAGGCGGAACCCCAATCAGACCTCCCCGTCACCCTCAGCGTTTCAAATATGGTGGCTGCGTAATGAGATGGCAGGTAAGGGACTCCACCCAGTTGAAGGCTGGGAGGGAAGAGCACCCAGGGCCTCTTCTGACTACCCCTCTGAAGCAGAGGAGACCCAGAGACCAGGGCATCCGGACTGACCTGCTGGTGCTGGGGCCCGGGAGAGAAGGCCCTGGTGTTTAGAGCAAGAAGCATCTCGCGGGCACCAACGTACAAGACCTGCCCATCTGGGCTCAGCATCATGGTGGTGTAGTTGGAGACTCCAGGCATCTGAAAGTTGCTCCACAGCCGCCTCCGGGGAGAATCTGGGGGCGCAAAAATGGGAGGCAGGAGGAGAGATGACTGTGAGTGGATGCCATGCCCAGGCGGCCTCCTGGCATCTAGCCTGCCGACAATGGCAGAGGCTACAGGATCAGGTACCTGTTTCCAACCAACGGTGGGTAGCATTGTTTCCGCTGTGATTTACGTTTGTTTGACATTCAAGAAGCTGCTGCGCAAATCGAGCATCACATTCAGAGCAGTGGTGGGTTTCAAACGTTTTCACTACCGGTTCGGTGGGCGTGGCCAGGGGGGTCATGTGACTGAGTGGGCTTGGCCAACTTGCCATCATTCATGCCCACTCAGTCACATGACACCCCCCATCTAGCCACACCCACCAAACTGGTAGCGAAAATTTCTCCTTTGCTAGCTGGGAGGCTTCTTTGCCAGTCAGCCGCTTCCAGGAGGCCGGCGAAAAGTCCTCCGGTCGGTGAAAAAGCAGCTGCTGCCGCAAGCCAAAAGAGGAAGGGGTGCATCAATGTCATTTAAAAAAATATATTGCATGTCTGTGATGCTAAGAGACAGATCTGGCAGATGTGAATTAAAATGCTCTGATCAAATACATGGTTTAAACATGTTGATTCCATGTATGTGTGGCAAAGAATAGAATGCAAGTCTAAAAGCACAATTCATTTGATAGTTCATGATGGAAATTTGAGAGAATGAGTGAAGGACACAAGGGCAATGAGAAAGCAGAAGTCAAGAAAAGCATTAGAAGTGAATCTTCCAAAGGACCGAAAGGAAAGGCTTGGACCATAGGGGGGGGGGGGGGGATTACACTTCAAAGAACGACAGCCATGTGGTGTTTCATGTGTGGGACGTATAAAAAAGTGTGTGGAATTATGAAATGCTAGAGACCGCGTTTAAGGAAACAAGGTAGGTAACAGACGAATCATAAAATTAAGTTGCTGTAATAATATGCAAAGAGAGAAAACAATAGTTGCAAATAAAATAGTCAAACAATAAGAATACTTTAAAAAAAGAAGCAGAGAAAACACAACTTGGAGGGGAGAAAGGGAGGATTATTTTGGAAGTGGGAAAGAAAAGGGCTAAAGAAGGAGCTACCTGAAGGGTAAATGGCATTAAAAATACAGGTGATAAAATGAGACAAAATTGGACTGATTGAAGGAAAAATTTTGAGATTTATATTGGTACTAGCTGTTATTATTTCTTATACAATTGGAAGGATAACAAAAAGGAATGTAAAAGTTATTGGGGAATTAGCTTGTTTAAGTGCACCTAGAAAGAAACAAGCCAATTACTAAAAGCCAGCATGGGTCATGCCAGACAAACCTCATTGCCTCCTGTGATAAAGTGATTAAATTAGTGGACCAAGGAAATGCTGTGGATGTAGTTTACTTAGACCTCAGCAAAGCATTTGGCAAAGTAGACCACAGTCTACTTCTACTATAAGATAGAGCAATATGGGTTAGACAGCATCACCACCAGATGGATATGCAACTGGCTGACCAATTGCATTCAATAGAACTGCATCTTCATGGAAGGAAACATACATTGAAACCTAAAATATACTATTAGTAAATATTTTTGTAAATATAAATTCAACACTCTTCAACATCTTCATAAAAGACCTAGGTGAGGGGACAGAATAGGAACTTATCACAGGGCCCAGATGGTTGGGGGCGAGAGGCTGACTCTGTAAACTGCTTAGAGAGGGCTGTAAAGCACTGTGAAGCGGTATATAAGTCTAAGTGCTATTGCTACTTGCAGATGACACCAAGGTTGTGGGGAGATTGTTAACACTTTGGATGATAAACTCAAGATTCAGGACTTTGATGGACTTGAGCATTGGGCTCTATCCAACAAGATGCAGCTCAGTGGTGAGAAAAAATCCTCTTCTTAGGCAGGAAATGCCAGATGCAAAGATACAGGATAGGTCCTACCTGGTTCAACCGTAGTCCCTGTGAGAGAGAACTAGGTGTCCTAATGGACCACTGCTTAGATATGAGCCTGGAGTGTGCTGCAGCTGCCAGAAAAGGTCAATGCAGTCCTAGGATAACATCAAGGTCATGGGAAGTGACAGTATTGCTGCATTCCTGTACTAGCAAGGCCATCATTGCATCTGGTTGTGGTCACCACCAATGTTCCAAGGTGCGCGGCTGCGCACATGGCAAGAAAACACAGTGCAGCAGTTTTCAACTGCCGTGCAGTGATTTCTACTGCCACAGGCTCCGGAACCTGGGGAGGTCCTTTGCAGGTGGCTAGAACTGGCCGCCCGCAAAGGACCTCCCCGGACTTGTTTTGATGAGCACGGGGCGACTGACGGTAGTTGTGATGCCCCAAAGCCCCCGCCGCCACCGGATTAACTGCTGCCACCTCCTCCTCCTCTAACAGGACTGCCGGATTTGCCACCTGGTGCTGCGGCTGAAGTGAAGCCGCCAAAGCTCCAGCTGACATCCCCACGTGTGACAGCGGCACCTCCCCCTCCGCTCGGAGCACCTGAGCTGAGCCCCGCGTCACCCCTGCCCCCTCCTCCTCCGCCGTGCTTTTGAGGAGCCATGAGGCTGCAGGAGCCAATAGGAATAGGCGCCCAGGAGCAGGGCCTTCTCTGTGATGGGCCCAGCCCTCTGGAATGACCTCCCCCCGACATTAGGATTACTACCGACCTCCGCTCCTTCCGTACAATAATAATAATAATAATAAATATTTATTTCTTAGCCGCACCCTCTCCCGAAGGACTCGGGGTGGCGTACAACGAAACATATGAAATAAATATGTGGACAAAACAAACATATAACAGAGACATATACCGAGACATACACAAGGAGGAGGTCGGCTGACAAATAAAACAATTAAAGTACAGTATTTAAAAACCCCTAGATAATTAAATATAATTAAAATAGCCAATAAAAACCCGTCAGGAGCGATATGGTTAAATCAAAGTTAAGCCCGGCCAGCTGCTTGGAATAGGTGGGTCTTAAGCTTAATACGAAAGGAGCGGAGGTCAGAGGTATTCCTAATATCCGGAGGGAGGTCATTCCACAGGGCTGGGCCCGCCACAGAGAAGGCTCTACTCCTAGGCGCCGCCCCCCGACACTGTCTAGTGGACGGCACCTGGAGGAGGCCCTCTCTGTGCGAGCGGATTGGTCGCAGGGATGTATGGGGCAGAATACGATCCCGCAAGTAACTAGGTCCTGAGCCATGGAGCGCTTTAAAGATTATTATCAAAACCTTGAAACGCACCCGATAGACCACAGGAAGCCAGTGCAGCTCGCGCAGGAACGGTGTCACATGGGAGTACCTAGTACTCCCCATAATTACCCGCGCGGCTGCGTTCTGGACCAACTGTAGCCTCCGGGTGCATTTCAAGGGAAGCCCCATGTAGAGAGCGTTACAGTAGTCCAAGCGGGACGTCACCAGCGCATGAGTGACTGTGCGTAAGGCGTCCCGGTCCAGTAGGGGGCGCAATTGGCGCACCAGGCGAACCTGGTGGAACGCCCCCCTTGCCACGGCTGTCACATGGTCATCCATGGACAGCCGGGCATCCAGGAGGACGCCCAAATTGCGCGCCCGCTCCACGGGGGCAAGTTGAATGCCCCCAATGGCCAATGATGGAATTAATTGGCTGAACCGGGGAGCTGGTACCCACAGCCACTCCGTCTTGGAGGGGTTGAGCTTGAGTCGGTTGTCATCCATCCAGATCCGTACGGCTTCCACACACCGGGACATCACTTCGATGGCCTCGTTGGGGTGGTTCGGGGTGGAAAAGTACAGCTGAGTATCATCAGCGTACAGATGGTATCCCACCCCGAAACCACGGATGATCTCACCCAGCGGCTTCATATATGTGTTGAAGAGGAGTGGAGAGAGGACCGACCCCTGTGGCACCCCACAAGTAAGGGGGCGTAAGGTCGACCTCTCTTCTCCTGCCAACACACGCTGCGTCCGGTCAGAAAGGTAGGAGCCGAACCACCGCAAAACGGTGCCCCGGACCCCCAACCCCTCCAGCCGGCGCAGCAGGATACCATGGTCGATGGTATCAAAAGCCGCCGAGAGGTCTAATAGGACCAGGATAGAGGAACAACCTCTGTCTCTGGCCCTCCAGAGATCATCCTCCAACGCGACCAAGGCCGTCTCCGTGCTGTGACCGGGGCGGAAGCCGGACTGGCGCGGGTCTAGATAATCATTTTCCTCCAGATGTCGTGGAAACTGGTAGGCCACCACACTCTCTACAACCTTCGCCAAAAAGGGAAGGTTGGAGACGGGACGATAATTGGCCAGCTCCAAAGGGTCCAGGGAAGGCTTCTTGAGCAAGGGTCTCACCACTGCCTCTTTCAAGGCGGCCGGGAGAGACCCCTCGCTCAGCGAAGCATTCACTAGGCCCAGGAGCCAGTCTCGTGTGACCTCCCAGGATGCCAGTACAAGCCAGGAGGGGCACGGGTCCAATAAACATGTGGTGGGTCGCAGTCGTCCACGCAATCTGTCCAAATCCTCGATGGCAACCAAGTCAAACTCCTCCCAGATCGATACCTCAAGACTCGCCATGGACGTCTCCATTGGATCACTGACAGGAACCCCATCTTTCCGGATTTGAGCGATTTTATCCTGCAGATATTTACCAAATTCCTCTGCCCTGCCCTGTAGGGGGGCCTCCCGCGGCCTCTGAAACAAGAGGGAGCGGGACACCCGAAACAGGGCGGCAGGGCGGTTCTCCGCGGATGCAATGAGAGTGGCACAATATTGGCGTTTGGCCACTCTCAATGCCACAAGGTACGTCCTTAAATGGGCTCGTGCCTGCGTTCGATCAAATTCGGAGCGAGAGGATCTCCAACGACTCTCTAGACGTCTCTTGCGGCACTTCATCACCCTTAGCTCCTCGGTAAACCAAGGGGCTAGGGTGGATCGTTGCCGCCGGAGAGGCCGCAAAGGCGCCACCCGGTTCAAGGCCCCGGTAGTTGCATTATTCCACGCAACTACCAGGTCCTCTACCCGGGGGCGGGTCAAGGTTACAGGAGGTGGCCCAAGCTCCGTCTGGAACCTATCAGGTTCCATCAGGCGCCTGGGGCAGAACCATCTGGAACTTTCCGGTTCCGCCTCCCCGCAGCGGGAGGTAGCACCAGGGAAGTCAAGACGAAGGAGTGAGTGATCTGACCATGACAGGGGAGTGATGGATAATATTAAGCGAGAAGGAAGATGGATCTGAATAATAATGCGTCTTCGTAGTTGAGAGCTGACACCGCTATGAGGGCACATATCAATCAATGAAATAGAAAACCAATTGGCTTCTGGAAAAACAGCCACTCTCTGCCTTGCTGGGTTTTTTATGTCATCCTGTTTCTTCCTATCCAGATCCTCTCAGCCATCAGATGCCATGTTCTGCTACCTACAGCATCCCCTGCCTGGCCCACAGTAGAAGCATATGACTGGACATTATCTGTCCATTCATGACACCCACCCACCCACCCGGAACCAAGGATGGCCTCTCCCAACAGCTCTACAGATGCTAAACACAATGGGAGGGAACACCGAGCGCAGAGGCCTCCCCTCCGACTGGCCACAATGGCATCAAAAGAGAAACCTAAAAGGAACAAGATTGCCTCACTTTCTCCATTCAGGATCAGTTGGAGATAATCTACAAGAGCAAATACTCACTTTGTATCTAAGTTTGGATTCTGACTGCATTGGATCTGGATAATCTCCCCCCCCTCCCCCCCCGTAATCCTTGACAAAAACTATCACCGAAAAGAGAAGTCTGGCGACAGGGTGAAAGTTTCTTACTCATTTATTTTACCTAACTTCTAGACTGCTCCAATCACAAACTCACTCAGGTTAGAAACAACAGAATGCAAAGGATACAAAAAACAAATCCTAATCAACCACTGTCTGGTTGGGTTCTGCAACCCAACCAGACAGACACAGACTTAATTAGAACTGCAGAAAAAACAATTACTAACAACCTGCCTTCCATTCAGGACCTGCACACTGCACAAGTCAAAAAGAGGGCTGTGGAAATATTTACAGACACCTCGCATCCTCAACATTGTTTCAACGTCTACTCTCAAAACGATGCTATAGGGCCGTGAAGGCGAACCTATCACCAGAGCCATTTCTCCTGGCACGCGGAGCCATCACCAGTTCCTCTTCTGGGTCTTGACGCGCATTGGCATGCCAGAAAGCAAAAGTGGAGCCTCCCGGTGCGCATGCGCATGCCAGGAAAATGGTCTTTTTGTTTCCAGGGTGAACATGCGCGTCGGCCATTTGGTGATCTGGTTCCTGGTGCACATGCACACGCAAAAACCAGCAACAGGAAGAGCAACGGCCACACATGCCAAAAGACGCGGAGAGGGGCTCCCGGCCATCGCTTCTTAGCGGAATAGAGATGTGGTCGGAGCTTCCCTGCTCCCCGCCTGAGGAGGCTTCTTGCATAGTCCCAGCCCTCCAGCCTGTGGCTCATCTGCGGTCTGAAGTACCTGGCCGGCTCGGGTGCTCCAGAAAAGCAGCGGCGGCAGCAGCCACAAGGGGAAGGGCAGGAGCGACCAGGCAGCCACCACAGCTCCGTCAGCGAGCCAGGCCCTCGGTGGCATCTTTGTGAGGGTAGCTTTGTCCCTTCCCCAACAGCGGCTGTTGTGCTTCCGCTTCCAGCCAGGATGCTTGCAGAGGAGCTGCTGGCAGGGAGGTGAGCTACCCGCATCGAGGACCTGGCAGAATATATCTCGGCTGGAAGTGGCAGCACTCTGGACCGCCAATCCTCATCAGAGCTGTGGGCTGGAGCTGTGCAAGAAGCCTGCTCGAGCGGGGGGAGGGAGGGAGAGCCTTGGCTGGGTGGGCAAAGGAAGTGGTTGGGCGGGGCAAGCATGGTGTGGACGGGTGGGGCGAGCAAGCGGCGACCGGGGGGAGCAACCGGGGGGAGCAACTGGGGGGAGGGGCAGGCCAGGGGAGGGAGTGTTCCGGTACGGGGCCTCCAGATGATCAGGTGTGGGAAGGCACGCTGAATTTCATCAACCGGTACGCCTGTACCAGTGGGTACCTGCTGAAACCCTCCCCTGTTGTATCCTTACAATTTATGTTGATATAAATCGGTACGGAGGGTGGTTTTAAGCGCTCCAAAGGCTTCAGGGACCGTCCGGAGGCTTCCCTGACGCCTTCGGAGCGCTTAAAACGACCCTCCGAGCAACCTGGAAGTTTAAGCGCTCCGAAGGCTTCAGGGAAGCCTCTGGACAGTCCCTGAAGCCTCCGGAGGGCCTCCGGGGGGACGGGGGAGGCTCTTTTCGCCCTCCCCAGGCTCCTACAAAGCCTCTGGAGCCTGGGGAGGGCGAAAAAAGCATGTAAAATGGGGGGGGGGTTGTGCGTGCATGCGCACTGGGGGGGGCGCACATTGCATTATGGGTGCGGCACGCCCGCACACGACCCCCCTGTGCTCCCCCCACTTGTGGCACGCAAGCCAAAAAAGGTTCACCATCACTGGTCTAGTCAATTGAAGACCGCGAAGGGGAAGGGGTTCACATAAGTCTTTGCCACTTTAAGAGGTGTCTATATAAAGGTGGCCATGAGAGGGCGCCTCTCCCTCCCTCCCTCCCTCCCTCTCCTTGTGGGTACCCAGGTAGTGTTAAGAAGATTGATTGCTTGTCAGGTATTTGCTATCACGGATATGTCTGCCCCCAAAGGCTGAGGCTTGAGGAAGAACCTTTGAGGGAGGAAGTTACCCCAGGAGATGATGGGGTCCTCTTCATGCAGGGCTCCCAGGAAGTTAGAGAGCAATTCATGGGGATCCCTTAATTGGACTTTAGCCCTCGGGACATTCCCCCCGTCCCCATGGCCCACATTCGCTCTGAGCAAGACGGCAATGCTCCCTCTCACTTCACATGCGCAGAGATGGGCGGATCTCCTGCCAGTTTTTCTCCTAACCCCCCCACCCCCCCCCCATGGGGTGGAGAAAGCAGCCCCAGGTGTGGGCATCCAAGTTTTACTATTTATTTAGATTTAATTTAATTTAATTTCTATTATTCATTGTGTTTCTGGTGATAGGATTATTGATCTCCCAGGGGACAAGTAGCCTTATGAAATTACTTCACAGGCATTATTAATGCAGGGGCAATCTGGGCAGTAACCCAGAGAGAGATGATTCTGTCACTAAAACAGAAAATCAATAGCTTAAATCAAGCAAAGCACCTTCCAAAAATCTGCCCAAATGATGGATTAGAAGAACTGGTCAGAAACCCAAAGCTCTCCCCCCCCACCCCGCCCGGAAGCCATTTCCCTCAGTAAATTATAGTGTTGGAAGGGACCAAAGGATCATCTAGCCCATCCCTCTGCAAAGTGCAGAAAAACCTTTTAGACACCCCGAGATGGTGAACCTGCAACTTCCACAGGTAAAGTCTTCTCTGCAAAGGAAGTTGCAGGTTCTCTCCTTCACAGGAACTTTTTCCTCCTGCTTACATGAGATCTGGGCAGCTGCAACCTGTGCCCAAGACTTCTGGGACTACTTTCTGTGACCACTGATGGTGGCTCCTCCCTGGAGCTTCTGCTTGTCTCCCTGGACACAACTGCCAGGCCTCCCTTCCGTCCAGCTCCTCCAGCCCATCCCTGACCCCTGCATCTTCTTTGCTGCTCTTCAGGGACGCATAGAGGCAGGACCCTTTCTTTGCCCATACAAATCAGAGTTTTTTGAGAGCTGCTTCTGCCCCTAATCCAGTCTCTTTTCTCTCAGCCAATCCCCTGCCCTTGTGTGCCAGGAACAAGAGGAGAAAATGACATCCTCACTCATCAAAGTCCAACATCCTTTGGACCCCCAACCCCAAAGTCCTGCACCCCTTGCTTCTATAAGAAGCAGCCATCAAGGAAAACTACTCCAGCTAAGCTTGGAAGCATTCTGGAATTATTAGAGCAAAACAGGGAAAGTCCAGACAGATGACCTCAAATTCTGTCAGCAGTTGAGCTAACGTAAAAATGCCTCTTTTTATTTTAAGAAACACTAATTGTATTCCCTCGTGCTGAGCTAAATGCAGCCCTTGCCCCAGCTCGTTCGCCCCCTGCAGGACCCTGCGGGGCTGAATATGCGTGGGCTTCAGGCACAGCCTACATGGCGTGCTGCCCCTCTCCTCCTCTGGGGTGGCCTGGCTTGTCACTTAGTTCAGCAAAAGGGACGCTGGGCCGGTGCTTCAAGCCCCAGGGGGGGTCTCGGCCTCGGATCGACCGAGCCAGCCAGCTGCCAAGCGGAGCCGATCAGCAGCAGCTCAGGGCTGGGCTGGCAGCTGGGCCTCTAATGCTCTTCAGAGCTGGATCCACCCACTGCAGGACGGAGCCTCAGGGCCCCCTGGCAGTGTGGAGGTTGGGGGCATCGCTCCCTGGCATTCAAGGTAAAAGCGGGGAGGGGCAGACTCCTCCAGCAACATGGTGGCTTTCGAGCCTGGCTAAGGCCCCCACCCAGCGGGACTTGCCCCACCTGGAAGGGAAGGCCTGCCCACTGACCTTGGCAGACCTGCTCTGCACCAATCCTGCTTTGGGATGGAGCCTGTTGGGAACCTGTTGGGACTGTCGGCAGCAAGTCTGTGCTTGGTGGCAGGTCTGGATGGGCTCCAGCTTGCTCTGCTCCAGGGAGGGCTGGCACGCCAAGGCCGGAAGCTCTCCCAGCATGGGTGGCAAAACCCAGGCAATTCAGGCAGCTTTGTGCACGCCACAGGACGGTGGAACAGCCCCATCCCGGAAGCAGCCTGCAGCCGGCCAATTCCCAAAGCAAGAAATGGATCTCTCTCCCAGCTTCCTGCAGGGGCCTCTTCAATCATGGTTTAATCTTTCACAGGGGCACAGAGTGCAACCAGTGGCCTTCACTGCCCTCCACGGCCCCCAGGAGAAAGTGGTAGCCTCTGCCTGGCAGCCACACCAGATTCAACCAGGAGGCAAAGACCATAAAAGAGCTGCAACCAGATTCCAGAAGCTTCCCCCCCCTCCGCCCCCCATACAGCAGCACTGGGTGGTTAGATCCAGACTGTGTGATGGTGACCACAAAATGTCCAACCGCACCTTTGTTTCGTTGAGAATAACTGGGGCTGTTTAGCCAAAGGTCCCCCCACAAGGAAGAACAGGTGAATGCACTGACCACCCATGTTCCACCAGTCTCCTTTTCTAACTCACAGGCTTCTTAGGGGTGCCCTGCTAGAGGCCAAGGAAGGGAGCATTCCACGGACAGAAATTATTTAGGTAAAGAGAACTGGCAAAAAATAAGGCCTGGAACTCATCGCTCACCCTTCCAATGTGAAGGACTTTGGGAACGGTCCAAGGCAGCTTGGAGCTAAGAAGTAAACAGGTGCAACCTGCAGCGGCTGAAGCAGGCAAGGTGGAAGCAGCGGAGAGTAAGGCCAACTCAGTCTCCTTGACCCAGTGACCAGTTTAATTGCTCTTGTGAATGCAACAGGTATTCAGCAGCCTCTCAAGTGATCCCAGTTGAGAACAAGGCAAAACGTGGGCTGGACTTTGTCACATGAGATGGGTGGGCAGAGCCTGGCAGAGCGTGTTGCATGGTGCCCTGTGCCACACAGCCTACCTTAGGCTCTTTCCACTTCCAACACATTTATAAAGGACTCGGATGAGGGGCTGGAAAATAGGATAGTAGCATTTGCAGATGACACAAAGACAAAGAAGATCACAAACATTTTAGAAGATGGATCAAGACTGAGAAAATTATCAGATATAGAAAGTAGCAAAAGGACTTCTGAGAGAGACAAATGCACCACCCATCTTGCTGACCAAAGGGGGATATTATCTACCTTGATTCCAGAAAATCTTTTGATAAGGTTCCACAGGACATTTTCACAGACAAACTGCTTTGGATAGCTCCACTCTGAGGAGGGTCCACAATTGACCCCACAACTACTCGGAAGGCTCCAGGGGAGCAAGGCAGGCAGAGCCAAGGACTTCCCACAAGGATTTCTCTTGGAGCTGCTATTACTCAACGTATCAATTCATGACCAGAATAAGGGCTGCTTATCACATCTGTGAATTATAGGTAGTTCTCAAATTATGACCCCAATGCAGCAGCTGTAAAGCGAACTCTGCAGTTGTCCCGTGAATCCACTATTTGGTATGGCAGAGTTTTGCCGTGTTGTGGCCCACTAGTGGCCAGCGGAGCTGGAAGCAGATTCCGACAATGAGGAGGTGGGGGAGGAAGATGAGCCAGTCCTGGAGTCTGACGAGGGCTCTGCGTCGGAGGCAGAGAGGGGGCCAGGGCCATCTGACAGTTATCAGCTGCCTTCGGAGTCAGACATCAATGAGGCAGAAGAACAGCTGGAGCCTGTTCCCAGTGTGCGCATGCACAGAGCTGCCAGAAGGGAACAGCTAAAGAACAGGGGGCAACTTGGGAGGGAGGCCACAGGTGGACGGGGAGTGGCCCCTCCCTTAGGGAATATAAGAGGAGCGAAAGGGGAGGGGTGTTTGCAGGAGACAATTGCCAAGTATTGCTGTGTCTGAAAGATATCGGCCTGGCCACTCTCCAAGCCTGATAAAGGTTGGTAATTGTGAACCATCTTGAAAGATTGTGGGCCAGGACTTTGCTGGAGAAAAATTTACTGTCAATTAAATAAAAGGGGTTTATCAAGACGAAGACTCAGCTTCGTGCTGCTGTGGAAGCCCAGGTCAGAACATGCTGAAAACTGGAAGCAATTGCTGGCTTTCGGTAAAAGTATTGTAAAATGTGGTTGCTGCCGGTGGCTATGCGGGAGGGAGCAGACAGGGCAGCCCGGGGGCAGGGCAGCTGTGGCCCTCCACAATGGTTTCTCGTGGGAAAATGAATTGTCCACGCTTGGGTTAAAGGGAACAAGACATCCTTTAATAAGAAGCAAGAAGTGTTCAGTTTAGGCACAAGGTGTATGTACAAGGTGGGGTATTCATGGTTTGGAAACAAACAATAAGTGTGAGAAGATCTTGGGGTCATTGACAATAAGCTGCACCTGAATCAATAGTGCAAGGCAGCTGTGAGAAGGGGTCTTAAAGAAAAAAAAGTAAGTCCTAAACATGTATTGAGAACTTCCTGTGCTCGGGATTAAAGGAAACTCGCCCAAAGTTGTAAAATATGTCCATCCAAAGGTTTCTAACAGCTGAAAATAAGTTAACAAGCAATTTCGAAAAGTGATTAGAAAAGGGAGTCTGCGAACTCACTCCCAGAATGCTAAACCCAGAGACGACCTCTGTCTCGTGACCTCCTCCTGAGGAGTAGCTGCCTGGAGCACTTGTTGTTGTTGTTAGTTGTGTGTGAAGTCGTGTCCCACCCATCGCAACAATCTCAAGTCCTCTCGTCTCCAGAGAAATTATGAAGAGCTGGTAGACTACGGGTAGTCTTTGACTTATGACTGTAGTTGAGCCCCAAATTTCTGTTGCTGAGCAAGACAATGGTTAGGTGAGTTTTCCCCCATTTTACAACCTTTCTTGCCAGTTATTGAGTGAATCCCTGCAGTTGTTAGATTAAGTAGCACAGTTGCTAAATCAATCTGGTTTCCCCATTGGCTTTGCTTGCAAAAGGTGATCACATGACCCTGGGACACTGCAAATGCCATAACTATGAACCAGTTGCCAAGCGGATGAATTTTGATCAGGGGGCTGCGATGGTCCTGTGAAAAAGGGCCATTAAATAACTTTTTTCAGTGCCGTTATAATCTCCAATGGCCAATAAAGGAATGGTTGCATTTGCTGGCTCTTCCTTCCACTGGGATCATGATCAGCGCTGCTTTTAGCAAATTCTGGCTGGCCAAAGACTGTAATAAAGGTATTTGATTTCAGTCAAGCCAGGTTCACAGAGGGCAATGGAGATGATGCAGGATCTTGAGGACATATGAGAACAGACGGAAGGAATCTGGGATGCTCAGTTGGGGGGGGGGGGAAAGACCTGGGGGATTTTATGAGAAATCTATGACTACAGGGCTATGAAGAGACCACAACAGATAGCAGGACTTACGAAAAGCATCTAAGTGTCTCGATGATCACTAATTGGAGATGAGTCAATTATAGGATGCAATGTGATTCAGTCTACAAGCCAGCACAACCCCAGACTGCTTCAACGGAAGTAGAGCATTAAGATCAAGATCAAGTTCCTCTCTATTCTGGATTGGTCTGACCACACCTAGAAGGGCAAGCACTGTATCTCAGCATCAGTGAAATACTGTGGTATGGTTGAGGGCTACAGTTTAATAAAAAGGAAACGGGAGTCCTAGGTGCCAATGCGGTTCGGCAGGCAAGAAGAGGGCAAGAGAGAAATTAACTACGAACTCAAGTCTTCAGGTCCAGCTTCCTTCCCTCCCAGGTTATCACAGGAATCACCAAAGCCTTCTCTGTAGTCTTTGAAAATTCCTGGGGGGCTGGTGAGGTCCCAGGTAATGAAAATGTCAATTTAAATTTCAAAAGTGGGGAGGAGACAACTTGGGAAAACTGGAAATCTGCCACCCTGATGCCCATCTTGGCAAAGTCTTCAAACAGATGATCAGGCAGGAGCTAGCATGGACTCCTCTCCCACAAATTGGGCCAGGCTTACATTAAGTGGCCAGAGCAGTAAATCAGATCAGGAATGACACAGAAGTATTTGGACCTCACCAAAACTTTCCACAACCTCCACAATGTTCTCCTTCAAAACAGAGTAAAACCTGGGTTAGATGATACAGATTGTCCTCGACTTACAACTACAATTGATCACAAAATTTCTGTTGCTAAGCAAAACCGTTAAGTGAGTTTTGCCCCATTCTACCACCTTTGACACAGGTGTTCCCACTGACTTTGCTTGTCAGAAGTTTGCAAAAGGTGATCACATGACCCATAACCCCACAACTGTCATAAATGAGAGTCAGTAACTGAGCACCTGAGTTTTGGTCACGTGACACAGGGATGCTGTAACGGTTGCAAGTGGGGAAAATGGTTATGTCACTTTTTCCAATGCCATTGTAACTTTGAACGGTCACCTTGTAAGTCGAGGGTTACCTGAGGAAAGTACTGAGCAGAGGCCCACAAGGCTCAGCGCTGTGTAACGTTTGGTTCCCACGAGGCCCCTTGGAGGCAACACAAGTTGTGCAAAGGCATTGTGGAAGCCATCACAAAGGGCCAGCAGCTGCATTGGCCAGGCAGGCCTCAGAAGCAGCTGGAGAAAGAAGGCAGTAACGGTGGACTTGGGGTGGCTGGACAAGTCAAAGGGCAGAGATGGGAGGAGACAGGCAAGTCGGGGAGTTGAAACACCCACCAAGGAGATAAATAATGCAGGCGCAGCTGCTAGGTGCCCCAGTGCCTATTACATGACCCTGGGGCTGCTGCAAAGGCTGTCACTTTGATGTTGATCACTGCCAGCTGGACAGCACCTTGAAATTTCAAATGATCTCTGAATGAATACTAATTGAGCAAGCAAGTTCAGCAGATGCCTGCAAAGAGGGAGGTATCTGGAGCACAGAAGACGGGTAGAACTCATTCCGTGTTTCCTAGACCCAGGACAAGACCCGGGCCGGGGTGGTGGTGGTGGGGTTCTAACCACAAAGGAAGCATCAGAACATCTTTCCAGAAGACCTGCTGCTACACAGTGGATCAGCTGCCTTGGGCGTGGTAGACTCACCTTCACCAGAGGTGTTTAAAGAGCAGCCAGGTGAGCATCAGCCAGGATGCTGAAGTACAGGATACCTGTCCTGGACTGGGGGCTGGACTCTAATCTTAGACTGCATAATGGCATTACAGTGAAGTCATGAAAGTGCAGAGTGGCTGTGTAGAATTCTTCAAAGGAGCAGTGAATTGTCTTCCCTGAGAAATGTTGTGTCTGAACTCTCCTTGGATCATGCAAATTGTCTGTGGTGTGACAAGGGCAAGCACTCACTTGAAGCTGCACTCCCCGAAAGACGAGCTAGGGCCACTTTTACTCCCACTGGCCCCACCCTCTCTTGCATCCTAGAGGGGAACAAGCTTCAACACCAGCCTGCAATTCAAGAAGAGGCAGCCTGGCCACCCACCCACCCCCAAGTCCTGGGGCCCCGGGATTTAAGTGTCCCATCCCATCCCAACCACCAGTAGGTCAGAAACCCCTCCAGGAGAACCTTTTGTTTCCAGTCTAGTTTTGTTAGTGTGCACTTTGTTGCATGATGACTCAGGGAGTGCATGGAAGTAAACATTTCATAGCTTGTTCTTCTTGGTCCTGGGCGGAGAGTCCAAGTGCATAAGAAATGGAGACAAGACAAAAGCAACTATAAGCTGCTCTTCCTCTGCTGAAGACTTCAAGGTCTCTTGTCCTTGCCACTGAGCATTCTGGGAAAACCCAGCCTGTTTAGGGTTCAGCTTCTGGGCAATTACAACTTTTGGCTTTGCATCCTAGTCCTCTGGAAGGAATTCACTGCCTGCAAGACGGAGTTTCTCTGGAAGATCCACTGATTTGTTGAAAAATATTTCATGTCAGTTCATCAGAAAAAGGAAACCTGGCAACCTTCTATACTCTGTTTTCAGGGAATAAAAGTCGCCTGCCATATTGTACTTGTAGTTCTTCTCCTCAGAAACCCTCTTTTGTCTTGTTCTGGCAGTTACAGGCGCTCACTTCAGGCTGCCCACCGAAAAGCCCTTCCAAGCCCCCCCCCCCCCGCGCGATTCTTCCTCTCGGCTCCCTTTCAAGCGAGACAAAGCCGTTCTCCCGCCCGGCCCTTTCAGCCGCCCACGGGCTGGCCTGGAGGACCGAGCCGTTCTCCGCCAGCCGGGCTGGGTGATAGACCCCGCGGCCCCAGCCCAGCCCGGCAGAGGCCTCGGCGGCTCAGCAGGGAGTCGCGGGTCGCGCAGGAAGCCGCCCCCCTTCCTCCCCGGGGTTCTCCGGCCTGCCCGGTAGCGAACGCGCCGCCCCGTCGCGGAAAAGGACGCGGCTCCAGAGCCCCCCTGGCGCCCCCCCCGGGAGAGGACCGCGTGGCGGCGGGAGGGGGGGCAGAGGCGGGGGGGGCTTCCTAAGGGGCGCATTGAGGCTGCGCCGAAGGGAAACCGGGACCCTCGCGAAGCTCTGCGGCCTTTTGCCCCTTGGCGGCTCTTGCGCATCCCAAGCGGCCGGGGGTCCCAAAAGCCCCGAGAAGCGGCAAGGGCAGGGCCGCCGCCGCCGCCAACTTTTCACCTCCGGCGAGCCCGGCTTACAAACGCGCAAGGGGCGCCGAGCCCGCCCGACCCTCCTTCGCGCCCCGGCACGGTTGAGGCCGCGACTCCGCCCCGCGCGCCCACCCACCCGCGGCTCGCCTACCGTGGCCGAGGCTCAGTCGGGGCACCGCCTCCCCGGGGGCGGCCGAGGGCAGCAGCGAGCCCAGCAGCGGCAGCAGCGGCAGCAGCAGCAGCGACGGCCCCATGGCGCGCGGGGCCCGGCGAGCGGCGAGGTCGGCGAGTGCGGGCCGCGGCGGCGCCCAACCCAACTCCCGCTGCTCCAGCTGGCCGGGGCGGGCGTGGCAGCGCCTCCGCCTTCGGGGCGTGGCGGGCAGGCCCGTACCTGAGCAGGAGCCGCGCCCGGCCCTCCCTGCGGGGAGGGCGGAGCTGGGGCACCTGGCGCGCACCTGCCCGCCTCCCGGGGCGACTCCGCCGTGGCGGCCGCCGGACGGGCCGGGAAAGGAGGCGTCCTGGGGGGAGGGGGGGAAGGAGACCCCTCGTCGCTTTGGCCCCTCGAGATCCGCTAGTCGCTCCCCCGTGAGCCGCGCGCAGAGCCCGGGCACTGCTGCGGAGCGCCTCTTAAGGCCTCTTGGGGACGTCCGGCGCCGCCTTCTTCTTCTTTCTGCTCTGGTTCTTTCCCGCCGCCCAGAGTCGCCAGAGTGGGGAGTGGTCCGATGGCTTCCTTTTGCGGATGCGCTACCAAAACACGCCCCTGGAGGCGCTGTTGGGACCCATGCCAGGAGCCGCCGGTAAGGCCTGAACTCCGAAACAAACAACGTTGCAGAAGGAAACTTTTATTGGGAGAAAGTGATAGCAAGGAAAGCAAGGAAGGATCTGAAATTCCCGCTCAGAACCATTAAACACTGCAAAAAACCCTCCCCTTGTCCAGTCAGAGGCCAGGCGAGCCAATCCACAGGGGCGAAATTGTTGTGAGAACTTGAGCTGAGAGGGGGGGGTGTTTTGTTTTAAAAGTCTATGTACTTTATTATCATGTTGTCAAAATGTTCATGTTTTTGTTTATAATGTTTATTTTTTTAAACACGAATAATACAAACAGTACATATACAACTGAATACAAAAAGAAAAGAAAGAAAAGGAAAAGGAAAAAAACCCCACACATTACAGTGCACTCCCTGGAGACTTCCTCCCCTTATATTTCTTAGATATACAATATATTCCAATTGTGCCCTTATCCCCTCCAAAACAACATATATTCCTTTAGTAGGTTTATTCCCCTTGCCTTCCACCAACACTGATTTTATATCCCCCCATATTTCATTATAATTATTTACTTTAATCATCCCTTTTTAAGTTTAATTTCTGTTGTTAATTTAGCATTTGTTGCCACACTCCAAATTTTATTATACCACTCATTTCTTTGAATATCCGAATTTCGTCCCCAATATTTAGCCATCACTAATCTAGCTGCCATTATCAAATTTACAATCAATTCCTTTTTTGTTTCATTTATATCCTGTTTTTCCACCAGCAACAATAATGCAATCCTCGGTGACCTCTCTAGATTTACATTCAACAATGCTCTAATTTCTCTAAACACCATGTCCCATATTTTTTGTGCACTATCACAATCCCACCACATATGTTTATATGTTCCAACCTCTTTCTTGCACCTCCAACACATATTTGTATATGTACCATCTATTTGATTTAATTTACATGGTGTTAGGTACCACCTCCATATCACTTTATATCCATTTTCCTTAACTCTGACATATTCTTATATACTCTTCCATTCCAAATATTTTTTCAATCATTATTTCTTTCTCCCAAACCTGATTCCCAAATTAATTTTAAACCTTTTGCCTCCTCTTCTAATTCAGTTAATATTCTATCTATTTTCCCTATTCTTCATTTTCCTATATATTCTTCGTTCAACTCACATTCTTTTACAATCATTTCAAATTTTGTTGGCTATCTTTCTCCTTGAATCTTCCCTTCCACTTTTATCCATTTCTCTAACTGTATTAAATTCAACCAATTTAATTTAATATCCGGGGGCGGCCGAGACATCTGCTAAAACATTTTTAGTTGTGTTATATTCTTTATCTTATTTTTCCAGTCTTCCCATTTATAAATCTGATTTTCTTTTTATTTACTAATCCATTCTTTCAATTCAATCTTTGGGAATTTCTCCATTTCCACCACTGGTGTTAAAGAAGAGATTCCTGGCCTTAGCCAGTATCTCCATTTAGTCCATAATCCCATCAAGTTTTTTTAAAAAGGGATTTTGTATCCTAACAATTTTTTAAATATCCTTTTTAAACCAAAACATTTCTCTAGGATCACCTAATCAATTTTCTTTTTTTTTCTTTTTTTTTCTTTTTTCTTTTTATTTTTTATTTTTATTTTCGTTTTTTTTTTATTAAAAGAGTTTTGTACAAACAAATTTTCCCCCTTTTCACCCCCCTCCACACAATATAAATCTCATACAAATGCTATACCCCCCAACCCCCCCGCAAAAATTCACATTCAAATATTATACCAAACACTTTACCCCCTCCCCTCTTAATATAAATTTCTCCCAGCCTAACAATGTTTCATTAGTCCCATCTTCTAATTTATTCATACATATATATTGCCCCACCCTCCACCCTAACCCTCCCCCACCTCCCACACAAACCCACCCCCCTGACTTCCGCTGTATACCACTCTAACAATTCCAAACATCCCATATACTATTTACTCTGATCATCTATCGGTCTAAACATTCTTACCTAAAGGCTAGATAATAACTCCTAGTCTGGTATTTATTCTGTATATAATCAATCCATTTTGCCCATTCCTGTGTGTAATCCTCCTGTTTCTGAGCTTTTAAGAAAGCTGAAATTTTTGCCATTTCAGCGAACCCCGCCACCTTCTGAATCCATTGATCAATTGTCGGCAAAAAATCTTTTTTCCAATGTTGCGCAATCAACAACCTAGCTGCTGTAACCATATACAAGGCCAATTTTGTTTCCCCTTTGGTAAAATCCTTAACTATACCCAATAAAAACATTTGCGGAGTGAATTGTATTCTTTTCTTAAATACATTCTGCATAACCCACCATATTTTTATCCAAAAAGCTTTAACCTTGTTACAAGTCCACCATACATGAAAAAAGGTAGCATCTAGACACCCGCATCTCCAACATTTTGGTTGAACATTTGGGTACATGCATGATAATTTTTTAGGATCTAAATACCATCTGTAAAACATTTTATAAAAATTCTCCCTTAAATTCTGTGACTGTGTAAATTTAACATTCTGAACCCATATTTTTTCCCACGTTTCCAACATAACCACTTCACCAAAATTCTGAGCCCATTTAATCATACAATCCTTAACCAATTCACTTTCTGAGTCTCTTTCTAACAGTACATTATATATTCTTTTAACTTGTTTTGGACCAGTCTCTTTTATCTGCTTAATCAATTCCACTTCTTTATCCATAAAGCCGACCCTGCGATCTTCTTCCCATCTCTTCTGAAGCTGTATGTAATGTAACCAATTTAAAGTAATTCCTTCTTCCAACAGCTGTTCCAAAGTTTTTAACTTCCATTCGCCCCCATCAGCAATAAGCACATCTTTATATAAACAACCCCCGAGTGACTTAATATTCATAATCCCCATGGTGTCTGCAAGATCCAACCAAAGCGGTATTTTATAATCCCAATTGGGCCGGTGCTTCTTCCATATTCTCATCAAGGCACTACGGAGAACATGGTTGTTGAACACTTTATCCACCCTGTCTTCATAAAAAAGATATGCATGCCATCCCAGAACAAGATCATGGCCTTCTATATTCAGCAATTCCATTTTTGTTTTCCCGAACCAATCTGCTACATGCGTTAATACCGCAGCTTCATAATACAATCAAAGGTTTGGGAGTCTGAGGCCGCCTCTTTCACGTGTATCTTGCATAATCTTCATCTTTACTCTCGGTTTTTTCTCCTTCCAAACAAATTTATTTAATGTTGTTTGCCAATTTAACAAGGTTTTATCTGACTTAAGCACCGGAATCATCTGGAATAGAAAGATAAATCTAGGTAGAATGTTCATTTTAATTGCTGAGATCCTTCCAAGCAAAGACAATTGTAACTTTTTCCACGCTTCAAGATCTTTCTATATCTTTTGCCACAACACTTCATAGTTATTTGAGAAAAGTTTTGTGTTTGATTCTGAAATTTGTATTCCTAAATATTTAACTTTAGAAACTATTTCAAAACCTGCTAAACTTACAAGTCTCTTTCTTTGAGTCTCTGTCATGTTTTTAACCATCATTTTCGTTTTGTTTTGATTTAGTCTAAACCCAGACACCATGCCAAATTCTATTATGATATTTTTCATCTGGATTATTGATTTCAAAGGATGTGAAAGGGTAGCAACCAGATCATCGGCGAATGCTCTAGTTCTGTATTCCTTTTGCCTGATAGCTATGCCATCTAAGGATTTTGAGTCCCGAATTGCGTTCAACAAGACTTCCAAAGTTAAAATAAATAACAATAGGGATAATGGGCAACCTTGTCTTGTGCCTTTTTGTATCTCGAAAGTTGTTGACAAATTTCCATTAATAATAAGTTGTGCATTTTGTTGCTGATAAATTGCTCCAATCGCCTGCCGCAATCGTGGTCCCATATCCATCTTTTCCAAAGTCTTGGTTAGAAAGTTCCAATTCACTCGATCGAAGGCCTTCTCTGCATCCAAGAAAACCAGCACTGCAGAGATCTGCTTATTCTTATCAAGATAGTCAATTAAATCTATGAGTTGCCTTACATTCTCCTTCATATGTCTGCCTTCAATAAATCCTGCTTGTGTCAGCGTTCCAAATATCATGCAGAATTAAATCATTGTCCAAGGCAAAGTAGTCCTTAAAACTCCAATTTAATAAGACAGGCATGTTGGCATTAAGCTGGTGAAATTTCAACTCTAAGGTACATCCGGTGAATTCCCCAAGTTAAAAGTTCATCATCTATCCCCACACCCCATAATTCATCACATGGTCCAATCTTCATCTTCCACTCTGGCATGTACACCCCTCTTCTTCCGGCCAGGTGTCGAGGTGCGGAGACAAAAGACGACCTTGAGCTTCTAAGAAATCCATAACAATACATTCCACAATCCTACTCCTTTCTATTCCCCCCTCCCAACTACTATACCAATGAAACAGCATAATATGTATGTTTTAATTATGTGGCAGGCCAAAGATCCTAAAAGGAACAGAATTACAGGCCTGACAGGCGGCCTCTCCTCAAGAGAAAACCGTTTCCTGAAAAGAGAATAACATAAATGTTAACTATCAAAATTTAACCACCTCTTCCTCCCCCAGGGGGACCCTTTGGCTTATCAGGGAATTTCTCATGGAATTGCTTCACTAATTTATCTGCTTTCAGATCCCAACTTTTCACCCACGTAGCTTCTGACAAAGGGTATCCCTTCCAATGCACTAAATATTGTAAACGACCTCTATACAGCCTGGAATCTAATATTTTTTTCACTTCATAATGTGTTTCCCCTTCTACCACTACGGGAGGAGGTGGAGTTTGGGTGGATGGTCTCGTGCTAGACTCCCTTACCGGCTTCAATAAGCTACAATGGAATACCGGGTAAATTTTCCCTAAGAGTCTGGGTAGGCTGAGTCGAACTGTAACTGGGTTAATTATCTTTTCTATTGGGAAAGGACCTAGAAATTTTGGACCTAATTTCTTACTAGGCATCTTTAATCTTATGTATTTAGTAGACAAAAAAACTTTGTCCCCCACTCGAAAGGGGGGTTGTAGGGAACGATGTTTATCAGCTTGCTTCTTGTAGGCTTCTGCCGCATCTGTTAGTGCCTTTTTGGTATTCTCCCATCCTTTCTTTAGTGCCTCCAGCCATTCATTCAGGGACATGGATGAGGGAGGTTCCTTAGGTAGTTCAGGCATGGGAACGAATTCCATGCCACTGGTAATCTGGAAAGGAGTTAATCCGGTACTGCTGTGAACCGTATTATTATATGCTACTTCAGCGAAAGGTAGCAAGTCCGACCAATTGTCTTGCTGATAGTCCACATAACACCGGATATACTGTTCCACCATCGCATTGGCCCTCTCTGCTGCCCCATTTGTGCTGGGATGAAATGCTGAGCTGAGTCCCTGCGTGGACCCGATCGATTTTAGGAATTCTCTCCAGAACTTGGCGGTGAATTGAACTCCGCGATCTGAAATGATCCTTTTTGGAACTCCATGTAGGCGATAAATGTGTTTCACAAACATTTTCGCTAATTTCTTTGCGGATGGTAGGCTTGAACAAGCGATAAAGTGTGCTTGCTTGGAAAACAAATCAATAACTGTCCATATTACTTTATTACCACTGCTATCTGGAAGTTCGACAATGAAGTCCATTGCTATCTCTTCCCATGGTCGGCTAGGGTTGGCCACTTGTTGTAGTAGTCCAGGGGGCTTTCCCGGACGGGTTTTCATTGTTGCACAAGTAGCACAGCTTTTTACATAATCTTCCACCTCCGACCTCATCTTTGGCCACCAAAATTGACGTCTAGCGAGGTGGAGAGTTTTCAGGAATCCGAAATGACCTCCTAGTTTCGCATCATGACTCCGCTGTAGCACTTGCAATTATGTACTGCATGAATACTGCGGGTGCTCCTTGTAGTCCGAAAGGCATGACTTTATATTGGAAGCTGCCTAAGGGAGTATTAAAAGCGGTCTTCCACTCATCCCCTTTCCGGATTCGTATACGGTAATACGCCTCTCTCAAATCCAGCTTGGTGAAGATCTTGCCCTTAGCCAAGTGGTTCAACATATCTTTCATGAGAGGGAGGGGATAGGTATTCTTTTCGCATACCGCATTCAAAGCTCGTAAGTCCACACAGAGGCGAACCCCCCCATCTTTCTTTTCCCTGAAGAGCACTGGGGCTGCTACTTTTGATTTTGCTGGTTCAATAAACCCTCTTTTCAAATTGGTGTCGATGTACTTCCTCAATTCTATCATCTCTTTAGGCGTCATAGAGTACATTTTGGGCTTTGGTAAGGTTACCCCAGGTTTGAACTCTATGGCACAATCTGTGGCGCGGTGAGGTGGAAGGTAGTTTCCGTCTTCCTCACTGAACACCTCCGCCAGATCCCAATAGATCTTTGGGACTCGTTGGATTCCCGGAAGTTTAGTGTCTGCTGCGGTTGCTGCAGGTTCTGGATGGGTTGGGCTGTTAGGTTCCAATGTTCCTGGGTGGCCTTTTGGTTCCACTGGTGGTAACGGCCCAAGTCCAATAGTCACCTTTCTAACGCCATCCTCCCACTTTATGGTAGGTTCCCACTTGTCCAACCATGCAAGCCCTAGGATAACTGACTCCTGCATTCCAGGGGCCACGATGAATCTGAGGAACTCATAGTGGCGGCCTATCACCAGTTTTACTAACTCAGTGATCTTTGTAGCCGGAGCTCCCCCAATTAGGGTTCCATCCACTTGCTCAAACGGAATGGGTTGTTTCAGGGGTCTGGTGCGTATACCTAGTTGCTCCACTATTGACATGCTGATTAAGCATCGGGTGCAGCCGGTATCTATAATCACCCCAACTTCCCCTTCTACCCCCGTTTTCGGTATTTGGAGTTTGGCTTTTATTTGGAAGGGGCGGATAGGTGCACTCACCATTGGGTCGTCTTCTGGGTTTCCTTCCTCTTCCTCCTCTGAAGTGTCCAGGGCGTTTTCAGTGGCTCCGCTCTCTGCCCCTGCTGGCTGTTGTGCCAGACGACTTTTTTCTGGGGGTTTTCTGGGGGCCGGAAGAAGAGGGGTGTACATGCCAGAGTGGAAGATGAAGATTGGACCATGTGATGAATTATGGGGTGTGGGGATAGATGATGAACTTTTAACTTGGGGAATTCACCGGATGTACCTTAGAGTTGAAATTTCACCAGCTTAATGCCAACATGCCTGTCTTATTAAATTGGAGTTTTAAGGACTACTTTGCCTTGGACAATGATTTAATTCTGCATGATATTTGGAACGCTGACATTATTTCAACTCTAAGGTACATCCGGTGAATTCCCCAAGTTAAAAGTTCATCATCTATCCCCACACCCCATAATTCATCACATGGTCCAATCTTCATCTTCCACTCTGGCATGTACACCCCTCTTCTTCCGGCCAGGTGTCGAGGTGCGGAGACAAAAGACGACCTTGAGCTTCTAAGAAATCCATAACAATACATTCCACAATCCTACTCCTTTCTATTCCCCCCTCCCAACTACTATACCAATGAAACAGCATAATATGTATGTTTTAATTATGTGGCAGGCCAAAGATCCTAAAAGGAACAGAATTACAGGCCTGACAGCTTGATCATGATGAATAATCTCTTGAATAACCGGCATCAATCTGTTGGCTAGTAGCAAATATTTTATAATCTGTGTTCAGAAGAGATATCGGCCTGTAATCCTCTGGTTTCTTAGGGCCCTCTTTATCTTTAGGTATCAATGAGATAAAAGCCGCTTTCCATGAGGGAGGTATTTTACCTCCTTGTTGTATATTACAAAATAGTTGTGTAAGATATTCAATCATTTCCAGTTGTAAAGTTTTATAATACATTGCAGTCAAACCATCAGTCCCTGGAGCCTTAGCTAATTTAAGTTGATTTATAACTAAAGTGATCTCATCAGCGGTTATAAGACGTTCCAAATTTGCCTTTTGAAGCACAGAAATTTTGGCAACCCCTTTTCCTTCCAAAAAATCATCTATTAACTTGTTCTGTATATTATCCTGTGCATATAGCTTAGTATAATAGTCCACAAATGATTTTTTAATCAACTCTTGTTGATATACCATCTTCCCTCGAAACTCAATTTTATCAATAATTCTGTCATTCATATTCCTTCTCAAAGTATATGCTAACCATCTACCAGGTTTATTAGCGTTGGCAAAGGTATTATGTTTAGCAAATTGTAAATTAGTTGCTGTTTGTTCTGCTATAAGCATCTGAAATTGATCTTTCAACAGCTTCAGCGCCATCTGGAGCGCCTGGTCATTCGGGTTTATTATAAGCAGCTGTTCCTTGCGTTTTATTTCATCTTCCAATTCCATTCTCCTTTTCTGTCTAATTTGTTTATGTTTAAACTTCATATGTATCAGGACCCCACGCATATAAGCTTTACTTGCATCCCAAACTATTTCAATGGGAGTGCCCTTATTCATGTTAAAACTGAAAAATTCCTTCATGTGTTTTTTAAGTTCATCAACATTTTTTTCATATCTAAATAAATTTTCATTTACTCTCCAAGACCTTCTTGGCCTCATCCCTAATTCAATTTGTAACCACACCGGACTATGATCGCTAAGTGTCCTGGCGAAAATCTTGGATTTCTTGGCTTTAGGAAGTAGATCCGGTGTTAACAAAAAGAAATCAGTCCTTGAAAAAGATTTATGTCTATCTGAGTAGAAAGAAAAGTCCATCTCATTTAGGTGTTGTGTCCTCCAAACATCTTTTAATTTCAAATCGTCTTGTAAATCAAAAAAAGCCTTTGGTAATTTGGTAGTGAATTTAGTCTTTGTACTCTTATCTATCTTTGGAGAAATCACTCCATTCCAGTCTCCCATTATTAGAATACTCTTAAAGTTCCAGTCTAAAATTTTTAAATGGAGCATCTTATAAAAGCTTTCTTGGCGTTGGTTAGGAGCATATATTCCTAAGACCAAAATGGGACCAAAGTCTGTATCAAATTGAATTGCTATATATCTACCAGCGTCATCCGCCTCTATAACTTTAGTTGAAAATCTTTTATTTATATATATCACCACACCATTTTTCTTTACCAAATCAGAGGCAGCATAAGATGTTCCCAGTTTTGAATTCACTAAATACTTCTGGTCTTGCAGCCTAATATGAATCTCTTGAAGGCAAACAACATCATTATTAAATTGCTTCAAATAATAAAATATTTTTTTCCTTTTTTGTGGGGAGTTCATTCCATTCACGTTCCAAGATAATAGCTTAAGCATCTTTAGATCTGGTCTGGAGCGCTGAAAGCATTTGCTGAAGATCTCTCTCCACAAGACTGATCTTCGGCCCTGCTCCTCCCATGGCTCCAGTTTGCTTCTTAGCTTCTTTCTTAGCACATTGTGTTTGAGGGTCGACGCGCTTGTGAGATTCTAACATTTGTCTAGTCGTGGATCTAGTAATACGTTGTTCGACAGGTTTAAGTATCGGCATTTCAGTGAGAGACTTAGAAGGTCCTTCTTCCAAGAAGGAACACAACAGAGATCCAGAGGGGTCCACTCCACCTACAGCACCCTGCACCTCCTTCTCTTTTTGTGTCTGCATTCTTTGTTCTTCTGTCTCTTTCTCAAACATCCTCTGCTCTAAGACATCCAAATCTACTGGTGTTGGTGTAGATGTACATGGGGGGGTTGCATTTTTCTTAAGTATTCCATGATAAAAGTCTCTGGCTTTGTCTATTGTATTCAGACGGTACCTCACCCCTTCGTAACTAAATATAACACCAATTGGAACATCCCATCTATACTGTATCTCGCTCTTCTTCAATTCCACTACCAAAAATCCAAAATCCCTTCTAAGCTTTAACATCGCTGGGGGTAATTCTTTAAAGACTCCGATAGTTTTTCCATCTATTTGAATAGATGAATAAAAAGAATTTTGCAGAATATCATTTCTAAAATTTCTCTCAGTAAAGTATATCACAACATCCCTTGGTAGTTGCCTTTGTGATGCAATACGTGAATTAACTCTGTAAATTTTATCAATCCTTGCAGAAATCTCAGAAGAGTCCTCGATCTTCAATAACGTGGCCAAAGCATCAGCACAAACTTTTCTTAAGTCCTCTCTAGGGTTTTCTCTGATACCCCTCAGTCTAACAGCGTACTCCATAGATCTGAATTGCATCATGATAATCTCCTTATCCATCCTCTGCATATTCCCCTCCATTTCAACAAATTTCAAATCTGTTTCCTTCGTTTTAGTTTCCAAATCCAAAGCCAGATGATCAACTTTCCTGTCCACCTTAAGAACAACTTCTGACAGACCTGTGGCTAAAGTGTGTAATTTTTTGTCAAGCTGATCATGTTTTTTAACAGTATCCTGAACCATTTCTTTAACCTCCTTAATTTCTTTGCGTAAAAAAGCATTTTCTTCCCTTATAAAGTCCTTGAAATCCTGATAATTTATTGTGGCACCTGGTGAAGCTTTTTGTTCCGTTGCCATAATTAATAATTCTTACAGCCACCTCTAGCTGTCACCATTCAATTAACTTTCGTTTTCCTTAGGTATTCAGCTGTAAATTAATACTTGCAAATGTTTCTTTCTAAGTTGCTCGAAATTAAAACTTTGACATTTAAGTAGTTCAGGTTATGTAAACTGGCTTAAAGATTGTTAATAGTTAGGGTTGTTTCAACCGTTCCGCCTTTACTGCCCCGGCTATCAGCAAGTAATTAGCTTTCGTTTTCTGTAGGTTTTCAGCTATAAATCAACGCCATTTTGAATCCTTTGTTCTAAGCCCACGCCTCTCAAAGTCAGCAGTAGCGTTCTTTTTAATGGGATTTCCCCCCCCCCCCCCCAATTAAGACTTAAAATACTTGCAAAAGTCTTGCTTCCTTCTTGGGATGTTGAGATGTTAAAGCTGTTCCCGGCGACTGGTTCTGCTAATTAGCAGAGGTTATCAAAAAGGCAGGAGAAAACAACAATTGCGAAGGGGGGCAAACCTCGTCGGACTCCGGAGGTTATAAATCCTCCTGGAGGGTACACGAGGACTCAACCCAGCAGCTGAATCTCTCCCTCATAAATTCCAAGAATTTAAGAGTGTCCGAGGTGTTAAAGATCGTAAAAAAACACCTCTAACTGCCTCTTGATCTGACAGGCTCAAAAAAAGCCTGCCATCGGCACAAGGAACAACCCGGAAGCGCCCCCACCTAATCAATTTTCAAGCAATTGTAGAATAATGCAAAATAAAAAGGAACAATTTAACATCCACAAAAATGAAAACATTAAATAAACAAAAGCATTGTATTGACTCTCCTATATTCCGAATTCACCTCTGATGATCTTGTTTTTTTAAAGTAAGCTTTTGGTGTTGACCAAGTTTCACCCTTTTTCCCAAAGGTAAAATTAAAATTCCTGATTAACTGGACATAGCAGGGATTATGGTTGTGATGGCTCACTGGCCAGGATGCTTCTCTGAATCTGAAGCTCAGGGACTGAGAGGGCTTAGGGTTCCCTCTGGCTGCAGGAGCTTCTGGTTGCTGCTTCTCGGCTGAGGAACTTGGCTTGCCTTCCTTGTCCTGCATGTATTTGAAGCACACAGTCACCTAGGATACTATTTCCTGTCAGGCAGGCAACACTGTGCACTGCCCAGGTATACAGCAAGGAAAAGAAAAGCTGGTAATGGAAACAGGTAAAACTCATTTACACCATCCCTATCCATCACATCTCTCCTTTTTTTTCCTATCCTTGCAAGCCATTTCATCTGTTGCCTTTTGGGAACAACAGTGGAACTGTCTGCTATGAATGTCCCTTTTCCCAGGATGGTCTGAGAATTTCCGTGCTGGGAAGGGTTGGACTAGGAGAGCTGCAAGGTTCCTTCCTGCCCAAGGAGTCTAGCCTTGTTTATACTCATCTACTGCGTTTCTTCCTTTGCACGGTTCTTTGCACCTGGATCTGAATTCACCTCCTCTGCAAGACCAGACCCCCGAAGGGCTAGGTATTCCAAGGCCTGGTTCTTCAGTCCGGGCTTTGCCACCCACCCACTCAAGTTCCTTTGATGTTTCTCCTCACACTCCCAGCGACAAGGAAGTTGGAATCGATGTCCTTCTCTGCCCTTCCGGCTGCTTATTCCACACAAGGTACCACATCCGATCCACTTCCTTTATGCAGCATTTGCAGGTCTCAAGGTTTCTGCATCCTTTCCCCTCTTCCCCTTAAGAAGCATTCTGTCCAGTAAACAAATCCATCCACTTGCTCTAATTGTCACCATTTATGGATAACTTGCACATTCCCCCCATTTTCCCTGAGAAAGACACCTAACTCAATCCTCCACTCATTAGTTTTTAGATCAAAACGTCTTGTTGTGTTACAGAAACTGTCACTCAGGTTCAGACACACAATCATGTCTGCAAACAAGACACCTTTGTTGTCAAGCCTTCCTTTTTCTTATTTTTACCATGTATCACCTTTTTTCCCTACAAGGGAAAGGACATTTCTTTGTATTTCAATATATTAACAATAAATACTGTATATATAGTTTTTTTTTAAACCCTTCTTTATACGTTCAGTCATTAACCCCTTAAACAACCAAGGAAAGATCAGCCGCCACCTCTGGTTCTGGGCTCCAGGCTGAGCCACCTGCTAAGCGTTTATTTGACAGTTGCACAGGCTTTAGTTCCCCCATAGACCACTTTTATCACATTCCACCACCAATTCCATAATAATAGGAAGAATTTCATAATTCAAGTCACCTTCTTCTGAATCAATAGATGTTGATAAATGACTTCCGGGTTGTTCCTCGGCGCCGCCGGCAGGCTTTTTCTGAGCTTGTCAGATCAATAGACAGTAGAGGTGTTTTTTTACGATCTTTAACACCTTGGACACTCTTAAATTCTTGGAATTTATGAGGGAGGGATTCAGCTGTCGGGTTGAGCCTCTCGTGTAGCCCTCCAGAAGGATTTACAGCCTCTGGAGTGCGACGAGGTGTGCCCCCCCTTGCAGTTGTTGTATTCTCCTGTCTTTTGATAACCTCTGCTACAAGCAGAACCAGACGCCGGGAGCAGCCTTAACTTCTAACAACATCTCAAGGAAGGAAGGAAGACTTTTGCAAGTATTTTAAGTTTTAACTGGGGGAAAAAATCTTTTTAAAAAGAACGCTACTGCTGAGTTTGAGAGGCGTGGGCTTAGAACAAAGGATTCAAAATGGCGTTGATTTATAGCTGAAAACCTACAGAAAACGAAAGCTAATTGCTTGCTGATAGCCGGGGCAGTAAAGGCGGAATGGCTGAAACAACTATTAACAATTTCTAAGCCAGTTTACATAACCTGACCTACTTAAATGACAACGTTTTAACTCCGAGCAACTTAGAAGGAAACATTTGCAAGTATTAATTTACAGCTGAATACCTAAGGAAAACGAAAGTTAATTCAATGGTTGCAGGATTTATTGAAGGCAGGCATATGAAGGAGAATGTAAGGCAACTCATAGATTTAATTGACTATCTTGATAAGAATAAGCAGATCTCTGCAGTGCTGGTTTTCTTGGATGCAGAGAAGGCCTTCGATCGAGTGAATTGGAATTTTCTAACCAAGACTTTGGAAAAGAGGGATATGGGACCACGATTTTGGCAGGCGATTGGAGCAATTTATCAGCAACAAAATGCACAACTTATTATTAATGGAAATTTGTCAACAACTTTCGAGATACAAAAAGGCACAAGACAAGGTTGCCCATTATCCCCATTGTTATTTATTTTAACTTTGGAAGTCTTGTTGAACGCAATTCGGGACTCAAAATCCTTAGATGGCATAGCTATCAGGCAAAAGGAATATAGAACTAGAGCATTCGCCGATGATCTGGTTGTTACCCTTTCACATCCTTTGAAATCAATAATCCAGATGAAAAATATCATAGCAGAATTTGGCATGGTGTCTGGGTTTAGACTAAATCAAAACAAAACGAAAATGATGGTTAAAAACATGACAGAGACTCAAAGAAAGAGACTTGTAAGTTTAGCAGGTTTTGAAATATTTTCTAAAGTCAAATATTTAGGAATATTTTTTTCATGTATGGTGGACTTGCAACAAGGTTAAAGCTTTTCGGATAAAAATATGGTGGGTTATGCAGAATGTATTTAAGAAAAGAATACAATTCACTCCGCAAATGTTTTTATTGGGTATAGCTAAGGATTTCACCAAAGGGGAAACAAAATTGGTCTTGCATATGGTCACAGCAGCTAGGTTGTTGATTGCGCAACATTGGAAAAAAGATTTTTTACCAACAATTGATCAATGGATACAGAAGGTGGCGGGGTTTGCCGAAATGGCAAAAATTTCAGCTTTCTTAAAAGCTCAGAAACAGGAGGATTATACACAGGAATGGGTAAAATGGATTGATTACATACAGAATAAATACCAGACTAGGAAGTACTATATAGCCTTTAGGTAAGAATGTTTAGATTGATAGATGATCAGAGTAAATAATATATGGGATGCTTGGAATTGTTAGAGTGGTATACAGCGGAAGTCAGGGGGGTGGGTTTGTGTGGGAGGTGGGGGAGGGTTAGGGTGGAGGGTGGGGCAATATATATGTATGAATAAATTAGAAGATGGGATTAACAAAACATTGTTATTTTAGGAGAAATTTATATTAAGAGTTATATATGTTAAATTAGCTTAGAAGATGGGATCAATGTGCTATTATTAATCTAAGAGAAATCTACATTGTGTTTGTTGGGAGGAGAGGGGTTACAATACGAGTAATTTACTTTAAGACGGGGGGAGGGGAGGGGGCAAAGTATTTGGTATAATATTTGAATGTGAATTTTTGCGGGGGGGTTGGGGGGCATAGCATTTGTATGAGATTTACATTGTATGGCGGGGGGGTTGAAAAGGGGGAAAATCCGTTTGTATAAAACTCTTTTAATAAAAAAAAATAGATGTTGATAAATGTACAGTGATTTTCCCCCATTCAAACAATAATAAACAGATAGTAAGATCATATTAGAATGTTAAGATAGCATAGAAAGCCTTTTAATGAACGTGATTAGCACAATTTTTAATTCACATCTTCCAAAGCATCAATGAAGTGAGACTGGGAATCGGAGGATCTCCCAGATGTCGTACAGGCAAAAGAGCCGCCCTCCTCTGGACCCTTCAGCACTTCTTACACAGAGGCTGCTCAGCCAAGTCCTGTTTTTAAAGCGGTCAACATCTTGAATTAAGCCAGGAAAGCAGAGGACAGTCAGAGTGGATCCTTTACAGGTAGTCCTCGACTTACAACAGTTTATTTAGTGACCATTCAGTTATAACGGCACTGAAAAAAGTGACATGACCATTTTTCACATTTACGACCATTGCAGCATTTGTCTCATGTAGATGTTCAACAGCTTTGCAATGAACAGATATTTACTGCACAATTCTTTGGGCAAAGTAAGACAGGGTGAAAAGGGGTGACCTTTGCAACGGCATCATCCCCCGATCTTGAGCTGACTAGATGACCCAAAAAGAGATCATGGTTGGCATAAGAACAGTGACACGATTCCAAAGGCTCAGGACCTCCAGTCCATAAGGGGCTCATTTGTTCTCCTGGGCCAGTAATGCAACCCCCGCCCCCCCAAAAAAGCCAGTCCAATAAAGGCTTGAGAGGCTATTAATGTTTCTGAGTGTAGTTGGGAATTGGGTGAGTCAGAGAGCTTTTTGTTATCAAGCTCTTGCAAGGTGAGTTGTAACCAACTGCTAGCAGGAGGAAAGGACCCAGGGCCACAGTGGCTGCCCCGGCCTGGTCGAGGCTCCGAAGGCAGGGCTGGCTGCAAGAGCCATTCCTGTGCCTGATTGCCCCACTCCTGTTTTTCGTGTTTTCTTCCCACTTTCCCCCTTTGCTTGGACAAGCGATCTCTTCCTAAACTGCTTTTCTCTGCCAGGCTACTTAATTGGTCCTGCCATCTAAAATTGGCATGATCCTGACCAAGATTGCCCCGAAGGCTTCTTTTGGCGTTTTAAGCTAGGAGAGCAGATAAGCAAACAGCACAGAAAGCACCAAGGCATTCCTTTCTGTGTCTTCTCCCCATTCTGTGCTTGCTTGCTGTCTTCCCCTCCAATGGTTGTCAACACAAACAGTTTCCACCTTGCTATTCTAGCATCAAGGTGAGGGCTACAAAGGGTGGGGGGGCAGGGAAGAGGGCTGTAGGATTTACCCCTTTTCCCAAACTTTCTCGTGAGTCATATTCCAGAATATGAAGCTTCTCTGCTGTTCTCTGCTCACCTGGCTGATTGTGGTTGTATCCTCCTGACAGGTAAGTATTTAGAGGCAATTTCTTAATAAACCTTTTTAAAGATTTATTGAAATTCTTGTGTCTCTCTTGATATTCTTCTTTGGTGGTCATCCTGCACCGTCCAAATTAAATATCGACATACGGATTACCAGAAACAAACCCCAAGAACCCAAGCCTGGAGTTGGCCCCCGTAGGCCTGTAGGCTGCTTTGGAGGTGAATGTGCCTCAATTGGGGTATGCTGCCCACTCCTTCAAGAGACCCTCTGATTCCCTTTGCCCAGATCTTCAAAGTGGCTGGTGTGCTCTTGGATCAGGGGTCTGCCAGAACCTGGCCCCTTATTATCTTCAGGGGTTTCCTCTGCTCAGGCTCCTTGTCTGAGGATTCAGGTGAGGCTGTTACAGGCATCCAAAGCACCCACCTGGTCCCTTCGCCTAGGCCAAGCCAATGAACAGAGCCCAGGAGGAGACTTTCTGAGCCCAAAGCCCACCCCCCTCCCGCCTCTCTTCCCCTCCCCTTTGCCAGGACTGAGCCCTTGTGTACGTCCTCTGACTGGTTCTCCTCGTGACTCTTGCATCCTTTTGTCAAGCTTACCCTCCGGACAGTTCTTGGCTGAAAGCTTGACTAAAACCGTTCAAGGGCTGTCCAGCTTTTCTGAAAAGGCAACAAGCCTTGGCCAACTTTCCCCAAAATAACCTGATACATCTGAGACCGGCCGGACCTTTTCCCAGACCTGCTGGGTCAACAGATTTTTGTAAGGCCTGTCTCAGCCCCTCTTTTAAGCCTTCCTTCTGTGAATGAAGGGATGGCAGATACTTCAAAAATACGAAGAGCTGGGCGAGCCGTTGCCAAGTTGGCCTTTCTGAGGCTCCCCAGCTGAGCTTGAATTAAATCACGGATCTCCAGACTCAACTCCTCTGCTTGGTTTGGCAGAAGATTCCCAGACTCACCTCGGCTCAGTCAGAAGCTTTACTGCAGACAAGAACGAAGCCACTGATTCCCACCATCATGCAAAGCTGTCAGGGTCTCTGTAGATTCCCAGAGTAGAAGAAGAGGCTACACCTCATCTGGCAGCCATGGAAGATATTTTAGGAAAAAGGTTCATACCACCAGAATAATGTCCTTTGGGAATATGATCGATTAGTTATGGAACACTATATCCCAGGGGTGTCAAACTCAAGGTCCGGCCCGCAATTTGGTTAGATCTGGTTCTGGAAACAGCAAAGAACTGTCCCATGGCGCCTTGGCCCAGCCCAGGCTGACCAGGCGCTGATCTACAAACCTGGCAGCGGCCATTCAGACCAGGACACAGCCGGCCTTAGATCCGCGGGGTCACCCTGGAGCCAGTAAGAGGCAGCCACGCTCCACCCCTGGGCATGTGCAGAGGAGGCAGCGGGCATGCACAGGGCCTGGCATCCCAGAGCCCGTCTTGCCCTGTAGGCAGACTTGTCATGAGTGCTTCCCTTTCACCCAGGACACACCCGCTTCTCTGCCTCCTGTGCACACCCCCAGGGGGCAGAATAGATCGGCGCCACATCCACACTAGCACCTTAAGAAGCTGGACTGGGACCTCAAATATTATACAGGTGAATTTGAAAAGCTTTGAGGGATTATAAAAGTAGGGCTTTAAAAAAAAAAACTCCTGAACTAGATAACACAATATAAAGTGGGGAGAAGCATAGCAGCAGTGACACCTGCTGGCAGACGTGGGAGGTGCAAGAAAATAAAAAGAAAATATGAAATAGAGCCTTGAAAGAAGATAAGGGCTGGCTGTCAAAACATCTGTGCTAGCAACCTGTTTCTGCCAGACCGAGAGCGAAACACTGGGACTGTTTAAATAAGGGAAGCTCTTGGAATTTAAGTAGGAGGTAAACAGACAAAGCAGACAGCAAATACTTTGCCTCTTTTTTATTGTTGCTCTGTGAACTTTCCCTACAGGACAACTGACTGGTGGACTTCTGGGATTTGGCCTATGTGGATTTGGTAGAGCAATGTAAACTCATTCAAGGTCCCCAAGTGACTGAACCCGATTTTACAACTGGGTTTACTATAGTTGTATAGTGATAAGGCATGCTAGCGGAAGGATAAGCTCCCACAGGCTGCTCACGGAATCCAACAAACAGGAGGAGCAACTCTTCAAAGTTAAACCGGCAAGAAACACCATGCAAACCAACCATGCCAGGCAAGCACCCTACTTCCAAACCCCCACCCCAAAAGAAGGCAATCACTACAGACGGTCCATATGACCCCTGCAAGTGTTTCATCTGTACCGAAGCATTCGAGGAGGATGAAAGTTTCATAAAGTGCTCCCTATGTGACACGTATGCTCACCATAAGTGCTTGGGAAGAATCAAAAGCATAGCCCAGTTCCTACAATCTACTTCACTTAAAACCACCCAGTTTGTGTTTCCACTGTTCTGCCCATCATGCAAGCCTAGCCTGGACAAATTTATTATTTTAATAGAACAGGTTGAGACCATAGAAGCACGATTAGCATCACTGGAAGACAAAGAAAAAACACAGAAAAGAGAAACCCCAAAACCCGAAACCCCACCCCACCCCATCAACCCCAGCCCCAGGAAACCACTAACCCAGCAAACAACATCTCTATCCTTGTCAAAGACGTGATTGAACATGAACAGAAGCGTCCCAACACGATCTTATTTGGACAGGACGACGACGACCAATCTGATGACATCACAAAGGTTCGCAGTGAAACACCTTTTATCCATATGAGTCTCAATATTGTTGGGTAGTTGTTCCACTTCCACATCTTTTAAACACCATCTGTTTATAGAGGCAGACGTTCTTAAAGTTAACTCCCAAGTCTATGTTCAAAAATAGTATTCAATGACTTCCGGTGGCACCGTAGGCATTGAAGGACGTTCCTTTGGGAATGCCAGCCTCATGATCACGTTTAAGCTGCTAGAACAGCGTAAATCAGCTGTCAAGCGGCTTAAAAACTCTCCCCTTGGGAAAAGAGGGGGAGAAGAGCAGTCAGGCAAGGGTAGAGCTCCCCCGCAGCCCGACAAGGCTCCGCATCTCAGGACGCTTCTGCTGCAGCAGAAACAAAACGCCACGACCACCCCTGCAATCAATGTTTTAATCTACAATTGAATAAGAAGCAGGCAGAGCAAAGACAGGAGCGATTATAATTGCAAGTATAAACTTTAACTTGGACGCAGTATCACTTCCTTCTGTGAAGATTGAGGAGAACAAAGGGTAATAAAGATGGCGTTTTCAAGTCAAAGGGTGTGATCAAAGCGAGACTTAAAAGGAAAGTATTTGTTAAGTGTTTGTTAACGTCGTTAAAAGACTCAAGAGCTCAAGATTAAAGAAAACAGTTTTGGGGATTAAGTGGACTTTTTGGACTCAATAATTTGGTTGTTGGAAAGTGTGATGTGAATATTCGGAAATGCCTTCAAAACAAATCAAAATAAGTGCCTCTAAGTGTGCTGGAAGTCACCCGGCCCAGCCACCTAAATTACAGTCTTTATTATCTTTAGCGGATACACAAACAGTGACATTTGAAACTCTCCAAGGTACTTTAAAAGCACAAGCCTCATTTTTGCAAGAAAAAATTACATCTGCCCTCAAAGATGTGTCTGATGAAATGTCTCTAATTAAGGACTTAATTCAAACCCACAATCAGCAAATAAGAGAGGATATAGTGGATGCGTTTAATGGTTTGTTTGCTTTTGTAACATCATTGGACAACAGGGTGGAAGAAATTACCCAGTCTAATGTGAATTTGGAGAATAAAGTTGATGAGATTCAAATCAAGATTGAAAAATCAGAGGCAGAAGTTACAATGATACAATACAGAGCGATGGAATTTGCTTTGAGAATAAGAGGCCTGAAAGAAGATAACCAAGAAAATTTGAAAGAAATCTTTGCAGAAGCTTTCGCTCACTTAATTGGTGAACCAAAAGCAGAATGATTGGCAGATTGACAAAATTTATCGTGTTAATTCATGGATTGCCAGACAGAGACAACTACCAAGAGAGATTGTAATCTACTTTGTTACCAGGAAAACAAGGAATGGAATATTACAAGCGACTTACAAAAGCAGACTACAGGTGGCAGGACAGGAGGTGGCAGTACTGAAGGAAATTCCTTTTAAAATATTGAGATCCAGAAAGGATTATGCATTCCTAGTTGATGAACTTAGAAATCGCCAGATACAGTATAGATGGGAGGCCCCAGCCGGATTGGTGGTGAATTATTTAGAAGAAAGATATCGTCTTAATTCAGTTTGGAAGGCAAAAGATTTTTACAATAATGTACTAAAGGCTGGATATCCACCATCCCCAGGATAAATCCAAAAGAAGAATCAGAAAAATAACAGGATGTGAGATAGTAAAAAAGGTTATCCACTTAGGACTCTATATTACAATTTTAAATGGGAGATTACATAAGTATAATTATGACCATTATGGCACAAAATATAGATAGAGATGGATAAATGGGAGAACTTACAATAGTTTTTGCTGGGAAGGATAAATAGTAGTAAAATGAAAGTCTTGTTTAAGTTTTTATTTTTTCTTTAAATGATACCATGATTTTTTTTAAAAAAAGGGGGGGAAGATGCAAATATGGAAAAATGGTAGAAAGGTATTGATAATTTTGTCTAATAATGATGGGAATATGGGAAAAGATTTGGGTAAGAAATGAAAAATGTATGCAAGATTAAAACTTGATAGAGAGTTTTTATAAGATGTTTTATAGACGGTCTTTAGATCTTAAAAAGTTAGCTTGTGTGTATCCCAATTTATAATTTAAATGTTGGAAATGTGATTGTGTTGATGCTATGTATTATTATGTATGGTAGATTTGTAAAGAAGCTAAAGCATTTTGGATGAAAATATGGTGGATTATTTTAAATATTCTCAAAAAGAGGATAAAGTTCACTCTTGTTTTTGCTAGGTATAATTACAGACTGTACAATTATAGAGACTAATTTGATTTTGAAATTGATAATGGCAACAAGATTGCTGGAAGAAGGAAGAATTGCTTACTATTCAAGATTGGACGTTAAAAGTAGTTAATTTAGCAGAGACGGCTAAAATTTCAGCATATTGGAAAGACTATTCAGAGGAGAAACACAAGTTGGAATGGAGAAGATGGATTGACTATATTCAAATAAACATTGGACTAAGGAACTTCAATTAGCTTATGAATAAGGAATGTTATAGGTTATCCAAATTTAGTTTAATAAAAGGGGAGTTAAAGTATAAGAAGGAGGTAAGATGTTATAGTCAGTTAGCCTATGTTAGTGTATGATTGTTAAATGTTTATACCCTGTATTTTGCTCTGGGAAGTTGGGGGGAGGGAGGGGTGGAGGGGTGGCAGGGTTGGGGTGGAGGGAGGGAAGGGGAAATATCTGTAAATTCTACTAAAACTTTTCAATTAAAAAAAAACAAAAAACAAAAATAGTATTCAATATGTCCAATGTTAAAGTATTTTGCTTTATTCTATAATAGTAAATTGAGTTTAAGTACTCTTCATCTTTAATAGCAATAGCACTTAGACATATACAGCTTTACAGTACTTTACATCCTTAAGTGGTTTACAGAGTCAGCCTCTTGCCCCAACAATCCAGATCCTCATTTTACCCACCTCGGAAGGGTTGGAAGGCTGAATCGAGCTGGAGCCTGGTGAGATTCAAACTGCCAAATTGCAGGCAGCCAGCAGAAGCAGCCTGCAGTACTGCACTCTAACCACTGCGCCACTGTGGCTCATAATTAATTATAATAGTTAATTCCCTGTAGTGTACATTTTTAAAAAATCTTATTTTTTAAAAAATCAAAACAAAAGAAGTTATTATAACCAATCTCAGTAAAAGTAGTTCTAGGTTTAGATGTGACAGTGCAATCTTCTTAGTCCTCCTACGAGATCTCTTGGTGGCTTTCTGTACCATTGATCCTCTGGCCATCTATTGGAGGTAGCAGTTGGATGCTCCCTCCCTATGATGCTTTAGCTCATTCCTCCACCAGCAGCCGAGTCAGTGTGGCGAATTCAAGCAATGAGGCTTTCCCCTGGGGAAGGGATTATTGAACAGAGGCAGCATGCAGAAGAGATACAGTTACACATCTCTACCCTCTTCTGGAGTCCTGACCTGTGTTAGGAGGTTGAAAAGCTCCGGACAGAAAAGGTGGTGACTTATCTCAAACAAGAAGGAATGGCTATTAATCCAGGAACCAACCAATTCTGCTCCACTTCCAATGTTAGCTTTTGAGGGAATTGTGCTTCCCCAGGAGCTGGTTTGCAATCTGGGTAAACTTCTGGACTCAGTCTGCTCCGCTTTGGCTGGTGCACCAGGCATGACCCACCCTGCAACAGGAGGATTGGCCAGCTTCATGGCCTTGTCCCCTGACAAGATGGCCCTGCCCTGAAAAGCAGCTGGATGCAGCTGGCCGCATAAGTGGCAGGAAATCCCTGCATTGCCACAGAACTCCATCCTTTTGGAGCTGCATCAGCCCTGGTCCGTTTCTGGGGGAATTCAAGATGGCAGGGCTGGATTGAGAGTTGAATCCTAAAGGCCGGGGAGTTGGACCCCAGCGGAATTGCTGACTCTACACCCATCTGCCTGACCCAGGCACACAGGGAACAACCCTGCCAGGTGCCCCTGGGGACGAGTAGCAGAAGGGACTCACAGGTGACCTGTGGCTGGAGCCCCCTCCTCTGGGACTATGGAGGTCAGAGGTCGACCTTCAGCACCCCAGAGACACCGTCCTGATTCACATAAGCACCTGGTGGAATGCAATTGGTGGCTGCTAATGATGTGTTAAGGGAGGTGGTGGCTCAGTGGCTAAGACACTGAGCTTGTCGATCAGAATTCCCAGCACCGCGTAACGGAGTGAGCTCCTGTTACTTGTCCCAGCTTCTGCCAACCTGCAGTTCAAAAGCATGTAAAAAAATGCAAGTATAAAAATAGGAACCACCGTTGATAACAACGTTCTGTGCGTCTTCAGCATTGAGTCCTGTCATCCACATGACCACAGAGACGTCTTCGGACAGTGCTAGCTCTTCGGCTTTGAAATGGAGATGATCACCACCCCCTAGAGTTGGGAATGACTGGCACACATGTGCAAGGGGAACCTTTATCTTTACCTTAATCATGTGATGACTGTGATTTTATAATGAGGATTATTAACAGACCTGTACCTTACAATTTATTCTTTACTGCTTTGGTAAGCCACAGATCCCTTTTTTTGAAGTTAATGTACACACTTGGAATGAACACGTACCCTCTTTTCTCAAGCAGACAGAATCTAGTTAGAAGGGATATTGGAGGCCATCTAGACTTGCTTGGTGTGGGATCTGAGCATCCAGCCTGTCTGATTACCTCACCACTTCATGGGGTCACCTCTGCAACTGCTGACCTCCGGCCCAGTCCCCTTCCTTGCCATTTTGACCTCTGGATCCTGGTCCTGCCCATCCAGAGCCAGAGAGTAAACCCCCTCCCTTTTTATGCTGCAGCAACCCACAGAGAGCCTCCCTGACTTCATCCCCGCCCCCAGCCCCTTTGCTACCTGCTCTCAGCAACCCTGCTTCCAGAGCCCAGAACAGACACGGGACTCAAGCGGGGCCGACCTCTGGACTCTTTCTCAATGCACCCCAACAGCAATGTTTTTTCGGGCAGTTGCTGGCCATGGGACGACCGGTATCTGCAGAATGTGGGAATTGCCTGCCACGAGTTCTGCCTGGAAGGGCCTCCCTGGTTAAGTCCCTCTGGAAGGCCACCTGTGCTGTGATGACTCTGTGGGTCAAAGTCGGCTGTCCTGCAAGCAGAGTCGCTGGCGGCCCCTCCCCCAGCCCTTATCATCAAGGCCTAGAACTAACCCCCCCCCTCTTCCTCTTCCGGGCAACCAAAGCACCGATCAAGTTTTCACAAGCCGCCTTTGGAGAACCTGGGATGTTCTTCCTGGGGCAGAACTTAAGAGGGCCCTGCCGGGGGGAGGCCCAGCTGTGTCTGGGGGGCCAGAGGGTCTCCTCAGACGGAGGAGCAAGCCGAGCATTCGGCCACTCAGCACTGGCCTAAGCATGAAGAGCGGCATTAAGATTCAGCCTCCGTCTGTCCCCGGCCACTTTCATCTCCAGGGAGAACGTCCAGTCGTGGCAACCGCTGGAGGAGGAGCCTCTGGTGGGCAGCCGCCACTGGCGCGGCCTGGGAGGGCTTCTCCGCGGCCTCTCCTGGGCCGCTTCTTTTGGGAATAAGCCCGGGGGGGGGCAGAAACCCAGAGCTGCTCCCTCCCGGGACGGACCCGGGAGAGGAGCCGGGTGGCTTCGGGGCCCGTTCGGGCAGCTAAGGCCAGGTCCACCCACGGGGAGGCAGCAGGTGGCCCCAGCCAGCCCTCGTCCGGGCTCTCCTCCTGTCCGGCCGCGCGGCTGGCCCCGGGGTCGAGGGCGCGCGCGCGAAGGACGCGGCGCGGGCGGGGAACAAAGGCGCACGTGGCCGCCGAGCCCCGAGCCCCGCCCCGGGGAGGGACCAGAGCGGGTGGGGGGGACGCAGGGGCGGCTCCAGGGCGGCTGTGCTCGCGGCGCCGCTCGCCTCGCCTCCCCTTTCCGCCGCCGCCGCCGCCGCCATGGCACGCTACCTCCGCTCCGCCACCGCCGCCGCCGCCGCCTGGCCTCGCTGCCCGCCCACGGCGCTCCCCGCGCTCGGCGCTTGGCCTCGCCCGCCGCAGCGGCACTGTGAGTGGGGCGCGGGTGGATCGGGTCGGAGCGCCACCCGGTTGGCGGCCCCGGAGAGGCAGCCCCGCCGAGCGCCCAGACGGCCGCCGGGGGGACCGCCGCTGACCTTGGCGCCCCGCCGCCGCCGGCCTGTCTCCGCCGAGCGCCCACCGCAGGGCCGCCGGGCAGCGCCGGCGGAAGGGACGGCGGAGGCATCGGCAGCCCGCCTGGCCGGGAGAGCGCCGGGAGGAGCCGCCGGGTCCGCAGCGCCGGTCTCCGTCTGGCGGGCGCCTCGCCGGCTTCCTGGAGCTGGGCCAGAGCGAGGAGGCGCCGCTGTCCCGCTGGGGTGTGAGCCGGCGGAGGGCTGCGCGCCCGGCCTTCCTCGCTGGCCGGAGCGGTAGGGCTGGGGAGGGCCTCGGCCGGCGCCCCCTCCTCTTCCGCGGCCCTGGCAGCCGGCCCGCCCGGGCACCTGTTGGAGGACGCGCGGCCAGCTGGCGCTCGGAGGGCTGCAGAGGGGCGGCCGGGCCTGTCGCTGCCGCTGCCCGCGTCCTCTGAGCGTGACCTTGTCCCTTTGGCGGGCAGAGGCCGCCCCTCTCCGAGGCGGGGCGGCCCGTCAGCGGCAGCTCGATGTGGCAGGAGGGTGGCGGCTGCCCTGGAGGCCGATGGGGGCCCCTCCGGGGAGCGAGTGGGCTCCGCGGAGGACTGGGAGGAAGGCGGCGGAGCCTCCCGGGCTGAACCATTGGATGCCCCCAAACAGCCGCCTTCCCTGTCTGGAGACTTTGATGCAGCCCCACAGCCGGGCTGGGGTGGGCAGGGAGAAGCGGCTGCTGGTTGCAGAGAGGAGCCTGATGGCTGGGGGGAATGTAAATCTTCCCTTGCAATCGCTTTGGCTTGAAGGGGCCTGTGTGGCGTTGCGTCCAGCACGAAGGAGGCCGGGGCTGTCCAGGGGGCCTACTTGGGGTGCAGGGAAAGTCACCGTCTTCCCCCTCTGACCCCGTCTTCTCCACAGATGCCGACCAGAGAATCAAGGTTGCCAACCCCGTGGTGGAAATGGACGGGGATGAGATGACTCGGATCATCTGGGCCTTCATCAAGGAGAAGGTACCTGGCACTGCCCACCTTCCCTGCCCCGATGAGCAGGGACAAACCCTGAAGCCACTGAGACTCCGAGCGTGGCAGTGAGCCCCGGGTGGACGGTATAAGTGCTTGGGCAGAGCAGGGGGGAGATGGGGAATCCCGAGGGATCTTGTGGGTTCCTGCATGCATCTTAGGCAGCCCAGGAGATACCACAAACACTTTTCACATGCAAGGCAGTGGCTCACGGAGGGCAGCAGTGTCAGGTTTCCCTCCAGCCCTGCAGAATAGTGTCCCCTGAGGGCTTGAAAGTGATCCCTGCCCATAAAACGTGCAAAAGAGGAAGTGCACACACGCTGCCTCTCTTGGAGACGGGAAAGCCTGCCGAGGGGAGGCGGGCAGAGGGGCGTCTGGTCCTGACTGCTTCTTGCCTGCTGCCTGCAGCTGATCCTGCCCAACGTGGACCTGCAGCTGAAGTATTTCGACCTGGGGCTGCCCCACCGGGACCAGACGGAGGACCAGGTCACCATTGATTCAGCCCTGGCCACTCAGAAGTACAGCGTGGCCGTCAAGTGCGCCACCATCACCCCCGATGAGGCCCGTGTGGAAGGTATGTGCAGAAGGTGAGACCAGGCAAGGCAGAAGCTCCAATGAGGGCCCCCCGGGGAACATCTGTCCGAGGAAGGTGGCGGCTCCAGAGGATGCAGCTGTGTCACAGGAGGCGGGCAAGTCGTCCTGGCCCCAACACCAGAGGTGTCTCCCTTGTGGCCCCTGCAGAATTCAAGCTGAAGAAGATGTGGAAGAGCCCCAACGGCACCATCCGGAACATCCTGGGGGGGACGGTTTTCCGAGAGCCCATCATCTGCAAGAACATCCCTCGCCTGGTCCCCGGTTGGACAAAGCCCATCACCATCGGGAGACACGCTCACGGTGACCAGGTGGGCCTGCTGCCAGCCCGGCATTCTTGGTGCTGGGTGTTCCATGAGCACTTCGAAAGGAAAGGTCTGCGGGCTCCAGTTTCTCTACTTCCAGAGCCACCCAAGAGTATCAGCAAAGCTTTAAATAGATGAAACCTCTGCACTTTATTCAAGGTTTAACAGTGGAACGTTTACAGGACCTGGAAGTCATTAAGTGAATGTGAATGGGATACAACCTGCTCACCCAATCCAAAAACATTTTCCGGACTACCTGAATCCTGGCCCCAATAAAAGTGTGGTAAAAATCTAATCCTCAACCCGAGGGGGACCCGACCTCTGTGGAAGAGACAGCTTCTCCTTAAAGATAACCTTGAGTTCAAGCAGTTGGGTCAAGGACAGAAGAGAGAGGCCACACACAGGACAGGGCACTTCCTAGTGGTGGTGGGCAGAAGAGCCAATGCGACAGGCAGGATGGTCAGGAAATGCACCAGGGCAAAGCAAGGTGGGTGCAGGCAGCCATGATCCATCTAAGTGCAAACCCTCAAATTCTCCCGCTATGCCCGTGAGACCAGAGGTTACAAAGACAGGAAAGGGACAAACCTGAGGAATCCCCACGGCTGGTCTGAAGCCTGAACAAGAGAAGAAAAGGCCAGTTTCCTAGCCAGGCAATTCTGGAGCCTCTGCTGGACTCCCCTCAGCAGTGTTGGGGGGCGGGAAGGAGCAGTGATTGATCCTCCTGGATTTTGCATTTTTCAAAGGATCATTTCTTTGTCTTGTCTAAAAATGCAATTCTTGAAACCTTTCTTATTTTTAACTGGGCTAAACTGCTTACCCTAGAGGGATTTTGGCTTCTCTAGCCTGGGTGTCTTGTAGAGAAGGGCTGGCTGTAATAACTTCTGTTTTTCAGTACAAAGCCACAGACTTCGTGGTGGATAGATCGGGGACCTTTAAGATGGTTTTCGTGCCCAAAGATGGCAGTGGAGCCAAGGAGTGGGAAGTCTTTAACTTCCCAGGCGGGGGTGTCGGCCTGGGCATGTACAACACAGATGAGGTGAGAGGGGGGGGGGCAGAGGGGCCGGGCCAGGACTTGCACAGACCCAGCTTTCCCCGGGGGAGGGGGCCCAGCCTCACGGGGGGGGGGGGGGTCTGGCCTACTGAATGTTCCCAATGCTCCTCCTCTGCCTTGGGGGGGAGGGAGGGAGGGAGGGCTAGGGCCAGCCTCCCCTTGGTATATCCCACTGAGCCCTCGGCCTGCCTCTTGCAGTCTATCATGGGCTTTGCCCACAGCTGCTTCCAGTACGCCATCCAGAAGAAATGGCCGCTCTACTTGAGTACTAAGAACACCATCCTCAAGGCCTACGATGGGCGCTTCAAGGACATCTTCCAGGAAATCTTCGACAAGTGAGCCATTTAGTCCAGTGGGGCCGTGGGAGGAAGCAGCCCCTGGGCTCTTTTGACATGGGTCAGAGCCTGCCTACCAGGGCTCCGGTGCCCCTTTGCACTGGCGTTGTCTGAGGCGGCCTCCTGTCCTCCCCCCTCCCCTCTTTCAGGCACTACAAGACTGAATTTGACAAGGTCAAGATCTGGTATGAGCACAGGCTCATTGATGACATGGTGGCCCAGGTGCTGAAATCAGCTGGCGGCTTCGTCTGGGCTTGCAAGAACTACGATGGAGACGTCCAATCAGACATCCTGGCCCAAGGTATTTACTGGCCCTGCCTGGGGCACATAGCCAGCAGGCAGAGTTCCTGTGCAGGACTGCGGGCGAGTGCCCGCCCAGGGACGAGAGAGGACCGTTAGCCCTTCGCATCTGGCAAGAGTGGCTCCTCCTTCTTTCAGCTGGTGCTGCCAGGCCAGGCTGGCACCTTCCAGGGGAAGCAGCTTGGGCTTGGGGCTCCCATTGCTCTAAGGACTACAAAGCCAAGCTGCTTCCTGGGGGGAAAAGCAGAGGGAGACCAGCCACACACACCCTGGCTTCCCTTAGCAGAGCAGGCGAATGGGAGAAGCATCTCACCCCGCAGCTCTTGCTGCCTTTCCCACGGCTACTGGCACCAGTTGTGCCTCTGGGGAGTCGTGCAGCGCCCCTCTCCTTCCCGGCCCAATGGACCCTGTCTGACCAGGGTTTGGCTTTGCCCCAAGGCTTTGGCTCTCTGGGCCTCATGACCTCCGTTCTTGTCTGTCCGGATGGAAAGACCATTGAAGCAGAGGCTGCCCACGGCACGGTTACTCGCCACTTCCGGGAGCACGAAAAGGTGAGTTTGCCTGGAGGGTGGGGGAGTCCTGGGATAGACCAGCCCCCCAAGGTCCCCCGAGCACATTCTCTTTGCTTGCACCTCTCCCTCAGGGCCGCCCCACTAGCACTAACCCCATTGCCAGCATCTTCGCCTGGACCCGTGGCCTGCAGCACCGAGGCAAGCTGGACAGCAACCCGCAGCTGATCAGGTAAGGGCAGCCCCAGGCCCTCTTGGGCAGTGAGCGAGGGGGAGGGAGGGGAGCCAGGGGGGGGTGTTGTGTGCTGGCATTGCCCCGCTGTGGGAAGCCTCTCCCCTCCCTCCCTGAGCCTTCCCCTCCCTCACCAGGTTTGCCGAGACTCTGGAGAGGGTCTGCGTGGAGACAGTGGAGAGTGGGACGATGACAAAGGATCTGGCTGGCTGCATCCATGGATTGAGCAAGTGAGGCCTGGCTGGGAATTGGCCCCTTTGGCTGGAAGCCCCTCCCTCCCTCCCCCGAATGACCGCCTGCCTCTTGTGTCTCTGCAGTGTGAAGTTAAACGAGCACTACGTGAATACCACTGACTTCCTGGACGCCATCAAAGGCAATCTGGATCGAGCCCTGAGCAAGCAGTAGACTAGAGGGGCTGCAGCAGCGAAGACCCTGCTGACGGGGACTCCGAGCGCACATGCATGGCTGCTCCCTTCAGCGGGAGTCCCTCCTGGCCCGTTTCTAAGGCTTGGGAGGCCATTGTGGGCACTCTTGGGGAGGAGACCTTGTCCCCCCTCCCGTTGTGTGACCGCAGTTCTTGCAAGCAGAGAAGAAAACGATTGAGTGCTGTAACTGCCTTGAACCTGGCCTTGGGTGCCAAAGAGAGCTATTAAACGATGGCTTCTCCCTTAGTGCGAGTCAGTCCGTGCGACGCACCCACACTGCTCCAGCCACTCCGTCTGCCAAACAATATTCATTTATTGCTGAACCTCTTCAGAACTGGAAAATAAACACAGTAGCTCTATGCACAAAAGGGCCCCAGGAGGAGAACACGGCAGCCACAGACTCTGCAGGGCGGGCCTTGACCGTTCTGCCAAGTAAGGGGGGGGGGCGCCTTGGAGTCCACCAGGTGAGGGGAGGCTTTCCGGCCCAGGCTGCTCCCTCAGAGTTCAGGGCAGAGGTAGATTGCAACACAGGTGGGAGGTGAGCACTTGCGCTCCGGTCCAGAAGCAGACTGATATGCTTGGCCTCCCAAGAACCCCCCTCCGTCCCCCAGGTGCTTCAGCCAGGACTCGGGGTGGGTTTTCAGGGTTGCCCTGGCCAGGTGTGGGAGGTAGAGTAAGGCAAGTGGAGTCCCGCAAGGCTGGCGCCAACTAAGGACCGCCAACCAGCAGAGCCACACCTGGTCAAGAGGCGGCTGGGAGGGCCGCAGCGGCTGCAGTGGAGCAAGAGCCCAGCACAGTCCTCCCCTCTCTCTCTCCTGCGCTGTGCAGCCCAAGCTCTGCTTTATGGAGGGGAAGCCCTCCTCCCCCCACAACCAGGCCCTTCCCCTTCCAACTATAGCATGTTGTAGTAGGCAATCTCCTTCATGGTTTGTTCCGCCAGGGCAGACCCACCGCTGGCGTTGCCCACTGCCCCATAGTCGTAGGCGTTTTCCTCGTAGTCGTCCATCTCCTGCTGCCCGTCCAGTTCTGAGGGATTGGTGCCTGCCAACTCCAGCATGGGATCTGGGGAGAAACGCAAACAGGCCAGGTTGCCTCAGGGTCCCTCCGGGAGGAGAGCACCTGGGACTCCCCTCTCGGCCCTCTCCCTCCCCCCTCCAACCTTGGCTGTCCAGGTTGAGGTCCATCACGCCATGCTTGACTTTCATGTGCCGACTGAGGTTCCCCTTCAGGTTGAACTTGCTGGAGCAGTAAGGGCACTTGAAGGGCTTGCTGCCGGCATGCAGGTGCATGTGGCCCAGGAGGTTGTACATGCGGTTGAAGGACTTCCCACACACCTGCAGGCAGAGAAGACCGGGGGGGGGGGGGAAAGGGGGTCAACGTCTGGGCAGCTCCTGGCAAGGGAGGGGTCAGGCCTGCCTGGCCCAGTGCAGACCCCCTCCAAGGGGAGGCCGGAGAGGAGGCAGCAGGCCTTTCCAGGTGGCCAACATGCAGCGGGGGGGGGGGGGGGAAGGACCGTGGGGGAGGGGAGACCCGTGAGACATGGAGCTCCTGCCCTCCCCACCCCACCCCCCCGGGGCTACCTTGCACTTGAAGGGCTTGACGGGCGAATGCACAATCATGTGGGTCTTGAGCGTCTGCTTCTGCACAAAGGTCTTGAAGCAGAGGTGGCACTGATAGGGGCGGACGCTGGTGTGGATCAGCAGGTGCCGCTTCATGTTGGCGTGCAGCGTGAACTCCCGCCCACACACCTCGCACTTGAACTCCTTCACGCCCTGAGAGAGAGAGACGGAAGTGGCCCCGCTGGCCTGGCCAGTAGCCCCTGGGAGGCTTCCGGCTGGCCTCAGCGGCTCCAGCCAGGACAGCGGAGGCTGCTGGACCCCTGCGTGGCCCCGGCCTACCTTGTGAGTCAGGGAGTGCTGCTTGAGGTGGTGGATCTGGCTGAACTCCATGCCACACTCGGTGCAGACGAAGGGACGCACGTTCTGGTGCTTGAGGGTGTGGTTCTGCAGCTGGCTGCGGTAGTGGAAGGACTTGTTGCACTCGGGGCACGGGTACAGCGTGGGACCCTGGTGTGTGGCCAGGTGGCGCTTGAGCTGGGTGAGAGTGGAGAAGTCCAGGCCGCATTCCACACACACGTGGCAGCGGCCGCTCTCGTGCTTCCCCTCGTGGGCCTTGAGCTCGCTGGGGTAGGCGAAGCCACGGCCACAAAAGCGGCAGCTGTAGGGCTTGACGTCCGAGTGCAGCAGCATGTGGCGCTTGAGGTGGCTAGTCTGGGTGAAGGCCTTGTGGCACACCTGGCACTTGTGGGGCCGTGTGCCCTGGTGGGTGAGCAGGTGGGTCTGCAGGTGGCTGGGCTGCTTGAAGAGCTTGCCGCAGTGCGGGCAGGAGTGCGGCTTGATGCCGTTGTGCCCCAGGATGTGGGTCACCAGGTTGTACTTGGAGGTATAGGACTTCTCGCACAGGCGGCACTGCCAACGCTTCTCCACCAGGTAGGAATCGTCAATCTGGACATTGATGTCCAGGCGGTCCATGTGCACCTTCTTGCTCTGCTCGCCGGGGACCTCTGCCTCAAAGTCCAGGGGCTCCTGCCAGGCAAAGCCTGCCTCGCTCTTGCCCTGCTCTGGAGGGGAGGCCGGCAGCTGGTTCTCCATGCCACTCAGGGATTGCAGGCCAGGCGGGAAACTGCAGCCGCTGGGAAAGGCCTCTGCCCTGTCCAGGCCGGCTTGGGGTGGGCTGGGGAACCTTTCCTCATAGGCCCCCAAGGAGTGCTCTTGCTGCGGGGGCCTTCGCAGGGGCTGGGACCGCCGGCTGAAGGGTCCGAGGCTTGCCATCCTACCACTGCTCTGCCTGGTTGGCTCAGAAGACGGCTCCTCCGGATTGCTGCTCTCCCCCTGCTCTTCAGGGCCACCAGTGGCCGCTTCGGGGCTGCCCCCCCCATCCTCCTCCTCCTCCATCTCGCCCCTCTCGTGCTTCACCTTCGGCACCAGGCGCACAGGGGGCCGCTTCCTCCTCCGGGCCTGTTTCCCAAAGGAGGCTTCTGCCTCCAGCCCCTCCTCTTCCTCAGGGGGCTCCCCCTGGGACGGGCCAGCCGGGCTGCTGCCTTCGGGCTGCTTCAGTTCAGCGGCTGCTGCCTCGTCATCCTGCTTTCCTGCCAAACTGGAGAAAATGCTGTCTGGATTGACCGTGCCTCCCAGGAACTCATTCTCGGATACCAGACCCAGGACAGCAGCTTGAGCCAGCGACAGCACCACCACCGCCTCCGTCTGGGTCCCGGAGCTGGCGAAGCGTTCCATGCCTTGCACCATCCAGCTGAGCTGCAGCACCTGCAGGAAAGAGAGAGGAAGGGAAGCCGTGAACTCCTAGGCCTTCGAGTGCAGGCACAGCACCAAGCTCCACACCAGGGAGCCTCCGATTCTCCGGCCATGGCCAAAGACCAACCGGACACCCAGGCATCTCCATCTACACCGGCCAGGCAAAATGTCATCCCGAAGGAAGCCGGCGTCATCGCCAAAAGGCAGCTATGGGCATCCTTCTCTCACCCCGGAGAATCACAACTGCCAAATAAGGTGTGTGATTCTCACTTAACAACTGCTACATTGACGGGTTAAGTGACCATTTGAAGTTGCGACATCACTGAAGATGTAACTTTACAAGCGGTCCTTGCATTTATGACCCACACAGCATCCCACGTTGGCAACAGGCTTTTGGCCCGCAAGGACATCAAATTGGAAAAATCGCAAGTTGTGGTCAAGTGATGTCTTGCTTAGCGACCACATTGCTTAGCAATGGAATGGCCAATCCCAAATGTGGCCATTAAGAGACATGCGTCACAAGTCATTTCCAGGTCCACGGAGCATTTTTTCACCTGATTTGGATGAGAATTTAACTCAAAACCGCGGCCCAGAGGTTAGTCCACATCAGAGTTGTAGGTCTTGAGAGTCCCAGGAAGGACACAATCCCCAGCTTCACCCGCCAGGAGCCTCCCCCAGGCAGGGCGGAAGGAGCCGGGGGCCCAGGTGGGCTCTGCTCCAGGGAGAGAGGCGTGGGGGGGGGAGGCGCTGGGCGGAGGAGGGGCGACCCAGGGCCAAGACGCCTGCGGGGGGGGGGTCTGCCAGGGGCGGCCAGGCTTGCATTGAAGGAGCCCGGGAGGAAAGGGGCTGCGAGGGGAAGGGGGAAAGGGAGAGCAAAGCAAAGGCCTTCGGGGCCCTCTGGGGCCGCCCACCTCGCTTGGGCACCTACCCGCCTGTGCCGGGTCCACCCCCCACCCGGGCGCCCGGGGAAGCTCCGCGCGACCTCCCCGCCTCGGCCCCGCAGCCTCCGCGCCTGCCGGGTAGGAGAGGCGCCGAGGGGCCTGAAGAGACCTTCCGGGAGCCGCGGCCTCCTCCGACCGAGATGCCGCCCAGGCCGGAGCTTCCGCCTCAACTGCCCGGACCGGGCGAGCCGCAGGTGTGGAGCCCCGCCCCTCGAGGAGGGGGCGGAGAGGGGGCGGGGCTCCACGGCAGCCCCGCCCCTTCGCGCTTGCCTCCCTTGCTCGCGCCGGAAAAAACCTTTTCCGGGCCCGCCCGCTCCCCCGCGCACGCCCCCCCCCGCGCACGCCCCCATCTCCCAGGCAACGCCCCGCCCATCTCCTCTCCCTCGCAGCTTTCTCCGCCCCCCCCCGCGCCGCTTCCCGGGAAGGAAGGAGGGGGCCGCATGGAGAAGCCCCCCCGCCCCGCCCCATTTCCCAAAGCGCGTTTCAGGCAACTGTGCGGGGGGGGCACTGTTTAGCCCCCCCTATCCGGGAGCCCCCTTGGGAGCAGTTGCTCCTCGCAGAGCCTTCTCCTCCTGGGGAGGCGGAGGGAGGGGCAGGGGAAGCAGGGCAGGCAGCCGCCCCAGGGAGCCCCGGCGGCCCTGCTTTAAAGGCCCAGCAGAGTCCCTGGGAAGCAGCGACGGGGCTCCCCCCGGCCCCTCCCCCCAGCCACAGGGCCCTCAGCTGGCAACACCAGCCTCGCCCCGAGGACCACCTGGAAGTGGAGCTAAGGCGGCTTCGTGACTGCTGGTCACAACACTGTAACACAACCACATGGCTTCAACTGGCGCCTACTGTAGTTAACCCTCTACCAAAGGCATCTGAGGTTTATGTATCACGACACACATTTTGCACCATCAGGATTTATATTGGACAGATCTGGATGATGCACCGTGGAATGTAAGGCTGCCTGACCTCACACGTCCTGAGCTATTTGAACACTGAAAAGAATGGCGTATAAACCCTGTTCCTTGAGCATCGACCTCCCGGCTCCATGCAGCAGATCAGACTGATGGAAGAACTCAAGGGATGCCCTGCACCAGCAGCCATGAACTCCTCCCACAGGCTGCCAGCCAGCCCTTCTCCCTCAGCAATGAAGAATACAGACCCCCCTCCAAAGCATGGTCAGCCTAGAAGGAGAGGGTCCCTGGGTGGAGAGGAGGGACTCTAAAAAGAAAGTCACCCTGGTGATGAAAATCATTTGCCACCTACCTCACCATGGGGCTAACTCTAGGCAGCTCTCAACCATAAAAAATTAGGAAATAAAAAGGAAGTTTAAAGAAAGCAAAATGTAAGAATAAAACAATATAACGAAGGAAAAGGGAAAAAAGAATACATCAATATGATTAGTTAAAAAAAAGATGGCTGGGAGGACGGAGACCCCATCACTTGGGTCACCATATGAGTTGAGTATCATCTGCATATTGGTGGTATCTCAACCCCTGGTGTGGATGGAGGTGGTGGCCCTTTGAGAGCTGTATAAAGTTATTCAAAGTCTAAGGACGATCTCGCCCAGCGGATTCATGCACAGGTTAAACAGAGAGCACCGAGCCCTGTGGCACCCCACGAAGCAGGGGCTGTGAGTGGGACCTCTTGCCACCATCAACACCAATTGGGAGCATCCTCAGAGAAAGGAGCTGAACCAGTTTAAAACTCGCAAAGCCAGCCCAAGGGGATATCATGGTTGATCCTCTCAACGTCAAGAAGAGTAACAATGGTTGCATAACTTCTATCTCACTCTTGCCGGAGACTGTCCGTAAGTGTGACCAAGACTTTTTCTGTCCCATAGCCAGACCGGAATCCAGATTGAAAGTCATCCTGGAAATCTGTTTCCTCCAGGACACTCTGGAGTTGCCAAGCAACCACCTTTCCTACCACTCCCTGTAAAGAAAAGATAGGAAACTGGATGGAAATTATCCATTCAAGGGATGGCTGCTTAAGGAGAGGACGAACCAGAACCTCCTTAAACAATCCCAGGAACATCCTCTCTCGCAGTCAGGAAGCTTTTACTGTGTGAACCCACTTGCTGGTCACAATCTGGAGACTTTCAGCCAGGATGAACAAAGATCTAAAGGACAGCATAGAGTACCCTGTCCACTTCCTTAGGGGCAACAGGGTCAAACTGATTCCAAATTGTTAGCAAGATGATTCCCTGAGCACCTCATAAGGACCTGCACCACACAAGAGTTCCAACAAATCCAAGCAACTTTTTCTGACAGGTGTTCAACAAATTCTTCTGGTGTCAGGGATTCAAGCCCCAGCTCTTTGCACTGTACCTCTTGCAACGCACAAAGTGGGTGGGGCTTCAATTGCACAGCTGTGGCCACCATCTTGGCTTCTTAACCCTTCTAAGGATGCCCCTGGTGCTTCGATTCAGACATCACAACTGCTAAGAATGGCAAATCAAGCAAAGGGTTTAAGAGGTGAAGACAGGCAGAGATTGCAAGCAGCCATCTATGGCACCAGGATGAAATCCTACCATAGCTGCAAACATGAATTGCCCTGACCTTGCCTGGCTGTGAAGAAATGGTGGCATCGCCTGCCTCCAAGAGTCAGGGGCGGTTTCCAGAAAAGACAGGATGGCCATTTGTCTATGATGATACGAGATTCCTTCCCTGGATGGGATTGGACTAGAAGTTCTCCAAGGTCTCTCACCACATTAGACAGGACAGGATAGGATACGTAACCATTATATTATGGTTGGCTGACCAACTTTATACCCAGCATCTATAAGCACCTCTCAGTGGAACTACATCTATATATAGGTGGACCCAGATTGTTGGGGGCAATATGCTGACTTTGTAAACCGCTTAGAGAAGGCTGTAAAGCACCGTGAAGCGGCATACAAGTCTAAGTGCTATTGTTACATGGAGGGAAGCATGCAATGGGGTATCCCAAGGTTCTGTCTTAGGCCCGTTCCTCTTCCATCTCCATAAACAATTTGGATGAGGGAATAGAAAGGGAACCAACTTTTTACTTGGGGTGGGGTGGGGTTGTGTCTCGTTAATTCCATCCAATCATATATTTATTTAATACTTATAGAATGTAGAGGCGATCCCACGCTAAGTGGTTCTGGGCAGCTTTAAGAGAACCGGAATAATGAGGCAGAGCGACTGTCTCAGAGGTGGTTGCTGCCGGTTCAGCCCAGATCAGCCAAACCAGGAGTAGCGGCTGCGGGAGGTTCTGCCCACCCACCCGGATGCTTCTGCGCGTCTGCAGACGTGGTGCGCACGGAGATGGGAACACGCCCGAACCGGTAGTAAAAAAAAGTAGCAACCCACCTCTGGACTGTCTGTGGACATTCTCACTCATCCGGGACACAGTTGCCTCAAAGGTGTTTTTTCAAAAGGCAACTGGACTGTTTTCCCCTTGAGGTAGGAGATCTTTCACTTCTTGGATGGGAAGTGAAACATCTTCTTCCTCCTCCTCCTCAGTCCAGTTGCCTTTTGAAGAAGCACCTTTGAAACAATGAGGTGGACCGTAAGTGTGAAACGACAAACATTGTATGCCAACCAAAACACCCCACTGCCCTGTCCTTGCACCAGGGAGAACAGCCTGTTTTTCAAGAACTTTCTGAAGATCTTCGGGGTGGATCTTGAAGTAGAGTGGATGGCATTCTAAGAGCACAAGAACAGAGAAGCCGTGACAGACACCATTGTTTGATTGACAGGACGTCAATTGCTGACCTCAGCAGAAACTGAGGGAGCGGGCAGTCCCTCAGATAATGTGGCCATTTGCTATACTTGCAGGAGTAACCGGCACCTTCAATTGCACCCAAAGGTCAACTGGCAGCAACTGCGACCTGCAGAGGAGCAGTGGCATCTCACAGGCATAGGTCAGCATAGCCATCCCTGCTGGTGCTGCCATATTGCACGCATCAGCTTCTGAGTGGTCTTTAAGAGCAATATCTACGCCCACTTAGTTTACCCTCATGGAGCCTGAGTTTCTTTCTCCCCGACAGTCTCTAACACTTCCAGGCCTTTGGCAACCTGACTTGGGCAAGACGTACAGTTGGGTGTCTTCAGCCTCCTGAGGGTAATAGATCCCAATCGCTCCCCATCAATACAGTCTGGGAACAACCACGGGAAAGAAAAGAAAAGCTGCAGAAGGTGGTGTCCTCCACTCCCAGCCTCTACCGTCCGCATGGAAGGATGCTACAATTGAGGGTAGTGGAAGGGGCTGCTGAAGGGCCAGGAGCGATGGCTGCCCCCGCCTCCTTCAAGGCCAAAGAGCTGCCCTCTCTCAAAGGCGGCCAACCAAAGATCCCTCCAGGCATCTCTAACAACCTGCATCTAACAAAGGGGTGGCTGTGCTCACAGGTTAAAGGACCTTGTCCACTTCATTATGTGGCTCAGTAACCATAAAACCTGCTCTAGGAAGCCCACAAGTCAGCCACTCAGTTGGAGCCCAACAGAGCAACTTCATCTGCTGGACATCTGGAATATTCTGCACAGGTGTCCCTTCCGTCAGCTTATCCTTCCCCATTGAGTCATCCCAAAGCCAACTGCTGGAGAGCCCGTCTTCCCACCTGGGTCTTTGTGCCCCCTGGCAGAGTCCCTGCATTTGTCTAGGGTGCTGCACTGTTTTCCCCAGAATGTCTCCTTGGCACTTCCATTACCACCATTCACCAGAAATGGACTACTATCACCAACCTCAGGATTCCACTTTCCTTGCCCTGCGGTGCTCCTCCTGGTTTTTCCATAATGCTCTTTAGTAAACTAGAGAAGGTTTAGCTAAGTTGCCAAACAACCTCACTCACACCAGTGCCCTGTGCAGCATGCTCTAGTAACCATCGGTTTTGACATATTTTGGTCAGTGTGTCACAGGCACAATCCGTCTTTTGCTTCAGGTATGTTGTGCAGGCCAGCAACTGTAATATGAAGACCACCTGAAGTCAGGAAACTCTTGCACTTAATGGTGACTTGGCAGACTCAAGATGGAGGGAACAGCTGGCCTGAGCATTTCCCACCCCTGACCTGCTGGACACAAAATTAGAAAAAGCAGCTTATTACCCAGAGAGTTGAGAATGGCACATTGGAGAACCACCAAATTATTTAATTTTAAACTAACTTATAGTTTGGTCTTATTTAGAATTTTGTTTGCTCTAAATAGATTGCTGTCCCAGGGGATTTCTGGAGTGACTCTGGACATGCTGATGGGATGGATCCCTCCAGCTGCCCACCCAGCCCTTCCCCAGCCCAAGAGGACCATCACTTTCTCGCCAGGTCACACTGTGGGCTTCAGCCCACCACTCCTGGCTTGCATCTGGGCTGCAGCCTGGCCCTGCTTTCCCCAGTTGCAGAATCCTTTGCAGTGAACAAGAGCCACAACTAGCCAGCTGGGTGAGCTCCGTGCCATTAACCGAAACACAAATGGCAAGTGAGGGCAGGATGGGTCAGGAGCTGACCAAGTTCCCCCTCCTGCCCAGGCGCAGGGGCAGCTCCTGAGGCCACCGAGGGAGACGTGGCAGGCCTCCAGTTGCTGGATGCTGCCCATCTGGGAGAGAAAGCCCTTCTCTCTGGCTGAGAGAGGCTTTGTTTGTTGGGGCAGATGTTCCTCCACCCCCCCACAACAGACATACAATTTTGATTTTTAACTGTGTGTGTGCGTGCGGGGGGGGGGGGATTTCTTAAGGAAAGATTCTTCCTCTTTTCATTTGGCCACCTTTATTTTCTGCTCAGTTGGGAATTAACTTTCTTCTCCTCGCAGAGAGAGAGAACGTGAAAAGCCAAAAGGATTTTACATCTTTACTCAAGTGGGGGGGGGGGGGGTTGGCACAGCCTGTGAATCCGGGCTCCTTTCTTTTCAAGCGCTCTCCTCTTTCCCCTTCCCGCAACTCCATTCAGCCTTTCTTTTCAGAGCTCTCCGTCCCCCCCCTTCCTTTTTCCATCGCTTTTCACTCTGTTTCTCTCACCCCCCACCCCCCTTTGAGGCTCCTTTCCCCCCTTTCATCCTTCCTCTATTCAGTTCCTCTAGTGTGTGTGTGAGTGTGCGGCACACTGCTTCTTTTTAAATAGCGTTTCTATTTTCAGAGAGCACATGGAACATGTAGGAAGAGAAATAATTTCAGCAAAAAAGGAACGTGCAAGTCTTTCTTGTTATTTTAGCAAAAGTTATTTTATACCAGGTCTTTGTAAGACAGTAAAGCTCTTATTCTCTTGCAACTGTGATTGTCTCTCCACAAGCAGCACAAGTGTCCCCATATTAAAAAAAATGTCCAGCTGCCACTCTGATGCGTGTCCTGGTGGTGCAACCGCCAGCAATTTCCTGTGGGCTCATCTGGAGCATGGCGGTTCCTCGGCCTGCAAGTGGCCTTCCGCCTCTTTCTTTGAGGCCAGTCTGGGACGGGGTCTCCCGTGTGTGCCAGGCCAGAGTGGCCCCTGCGGTCTCTCCCTCTTGAATTAAAAGGCTGCTCTAGAAGAGACGCCTCACTCTGATGGCGGCAGGACATCTGTCTCTGAAAACGGGACAAAGGAATCTGGAGAGGAATTCCCAGGTGGCTGTCATTCTACCGAGCGAAAAGGAAGAAGCAGCCTCTGTTGGGGCCACTGGGAACACCCTGCTTAGTTTTTGACATTTGGGGAGATGGACGGCAAAGGGCTCTTTCTCCAGAATTATCCCAACTGTAGCTGGGCCTTTTGCCTGGCCTCTGAGACACTCCCATCCCACAGCAGGAGACCAGAGGTAGAGAGGCTCATGCAGAAGGCGGTCGGCCACCTGAGCTGCTCATGGGAATCCTCTAAGTAGTCATTAGGCACAGGTGCTGAAGATGTGGCAGAGGCCCTAGGAAGCGGTTTTTTGATAAGCTCACCATAAGGGGAAATCAAGTGCACCAGCTCCTCAGTGAGGAGAGAAAATGCTATGAGGTGAAAGGCAAAGGGAGAGGCATTTAACACTTGCTTTGCTTCAGTGTCTTGTTCACTGCAACAAGGAAGCATGCAGCCCAACAGGGCAAAGAGGAAGAAAAAAACTTGAGCTGATTGAAATCCGGGCAGGCAATAACAGTTTATTTTGAATGAGTTTAAATCTCCAAGGCTACATGGGGAGGTACTGAGGGATGACAGAGGACATTAACACTGGGCCCTGCCCAACAAAATGTAATTCGGGTAAAAAAAAAAAAACCCAAGGTTTTACACTTAGGCAGGAAAGATCAAATGCACAGGTAGAGGATAGATGGCATCTGGCTCAATAGCCATAAATGTAAGAGGGATTTAGGAGTCCTAGTGTACCACCGCTTAAATATGAGCTAGCAATAAAATGTAGCTGCCAAAAAAGCCAATGCAATTCTATTAATCCTCTAAATTAACAGAGGGAAAGAGTCAAGTTCATGTGACGTGTTAGTATCACTTTATACTTCTTTGGTAAGACCACACTTGGAATATCAACATCAAAAAAGATGTTGAGACTCTAGAAAGAGTGCAGAGAAAAGCAACAAAAATGATTAGGGGGCTGGAGGCTAACATATGTGAAGAATGGTTGCAGGAATTGGGTATGGCTAGTCTAATGAAAATAAGGACGGGGGGTGACATGATAGCAGTCTTCCAGTATTTGAGAGGCTGCCACAAACAGGCCGGGGGGGGGGGGGATCCACCTACTCTCCAAAGCACCTGAAGGCAGGAGAAGCAGCAATGGATGGAAACTAATGAAGGAGAGAAGCAACCTGGAACTAAGGAGAAACTTCCTGAGGGAGAGAACAATTGACTCATGAAATGGCTTCCTTCCAGAACTTGTGTGTGCTCCATCACTGGAGGCTTTTATGGAGAGACTGGGCAGCCATTACCACATTTACCACATAGAAAAGTACTGTATACAGTTCTTCGCATAGGAAGCCAATACCAAATACGCAGATGTGGAATGAGGGCTCTCTGACTTGGCCATATGACTTGCAAAGAAGATAATGGAATTTATTATAACCTGAGCCTGAGCCAGAAATGTGATGTGGCTGCAAAAAAAGGCCAAGGCAATTTTATCCTTCAACAAAGAAAGCCAACTGCTAAAGCCCCAGAGGCAGAAGTTCCACTTGAGGCTGCTTTGCTGAGACCCTGAGACTTCTGTGGGTCAGAAACCCCGCTGGAGGGATGTTGGTCAGCCAGACAGTTGAATCAGGTGCAGGAACCTGGGACGAACGAGATCCTATGGAGAGAGACGGATCAAGCGGAGCATGTGGAGTCTTGAGGAGAGAGGGGGGAGGGGGGAGGGGCACATGGCAACCTTTTCTGACCTTCCAAAATCCAGGAGACAGAAGAACGGATCAAACACATCCAGATCAAACACATCCAGAAGAGGGATTCTGACTAAACGCTAGATAAACCTCCTGGCAGGAAAAGCCCTTAAAAAGCAGCATTGGTTTCCGGGGGGGGGGGCTGTTGGGTGGGGTCTTCCTTCCCTAGATGCATTCAGATGGGTCCAGCCGGCCTTTGAGGGGCCATTTGGATTTCTCTCCTGAGCAAGTGGCTGAAGCCTAAGCAGTTGTCGCCCTTTTGCCATTCTTGCCAGAGAAAATGCTAAGCCCTTCCTTTGAATCTGATTCTGAAGGGAGATGGGGGAGGGGCGTGGGGGTGGGGCGAATGCTTCCTTCCTGTCCTCAGGGCATCAGCTGAGCCCCTTCAGAAAGCCTCTTTTGGAGAGCCCCCCCTCCCCAAGCAGAGGAAGGGTCTCCTAGCCGAGACTGAGTGGGGGAGGGGGCTGAGGGGGCCCTCCGAGCCCAAGTCTTAGGGACACAAACAGCCAGGAGAGAGAGGGGGGGCAGGCAGCGGCAAGGGGGCTGAAGGGGAGGGGAGGGGCCGCACGGGTGTCTGGGAAATAAAATTGCCCATAAATAAATGCAAATGCCGTATGGTGAAAGCAGGCAAAGTTGAAAGACAGGCTTTGTTAGGACTCATCCAAGAGAACAGGAGACAATCCAATGTTCCCAGCTTCACAGCCGAAAAGCCAAAGCAAGAAACAGAAGTGAGATAGCTTTGTATCACAGACAGTCCAGCCCGATGGAAGAAATGAAAGAAGAAAAAACCCCTCTCCTCTCCCCTGGGTCTGACCTAACTCAAATGGCAACTCAAAAATGCTTGGATATCCATATCTCTGACAATAAAATAAGCCACAATAGTGGAATTGTCATTTACGCTCACGCTTCACAATATGAATCCTGCCAAGGAAGCTTACATCAGCCCTGGTGAAGCTACCTAGTTTGAGGATGTCTGCAAGGCACAACTACGTTCAGAGAGCACCAGGGACGCCACCGAAGCTTGCGTCAAGTGAGAGACCAGAGACTGGGAAGATACAATGGGGTCCCCACCTCTGGGCTCAGACAGAATATTCGCCGCCTGCTTTCTGTGCCACAACCGTGTGGGAAATTGCATTTCCCCATCTCTTTCCTAGGCAGGCCCTTCCCCTCTTCCTCCTCTTGGCTCCTGGAGCTTTCCCCTCTTAGGGAGCCTCCTCTGAACCGTTTTTCACCCACCCTGTTGAAAAGCAATGCCCAGAATTGCAGAGCGCTTCAAAAGGGGTCTGGCCAGGGCAGAGTGGGCCAATTACTGAGGGGGATGTGGACTTTATGGTTCTCGCCTTTTCCTCATGGGCGACACCCAGACTCTTCTCCGTGTTCTGCCGCCAAGTCAGGTCTCCCCTCTGCTGGGATCCCGTTGGATCTTCTTTTTCCTTTACAAAGGCCTTCTGCTTTGGAAAGGAGGCAGTAATGCTGCTGGCAACACTGTCTCTTCACCCATCTTCAGGAACAAGTCTCCCTCCCCTCCACAAGAGGCTCCTTCAGTTACCTGAAGTCAGCTATCGTCTCTGCCCCAGTCGAGGGAGACACCCAACATCTCCAGGTGCCTCAGGTGAGGCTTCCTTCCAGCCTCCTGATCCATCTGACATGCTTCAGTTTCTCAGGGGCTTTTCCTAAGAGGCGGCATGGAGAATTAGGTGCAGTCCTTGTTTGCTTATTTATAAAATGTGGAGGCTGGCTACCATTATGATTCTTGGCAACATCACATTAGAGAGGAATCGGGGCTCCTTTTGATTCCGACAATCTCCTCCTATTGAAGCAGCCAAGAATTGACTCTTTTCTACCTGCATCAGTGGGTCACTTATACCTTCTCGCCCGGATCCTTCTAACGCATGCTACTATTCAGCGTGCTGCCCACAATGTCATTCCCACGTCCTTGGTTTTTCATCCCAAACATATTTTTCTCTGCTGAAATTCATTTTCTATCCATTTCTCCAACTGATATATTATGATCCTCCTGAACCAAGCTGCTAACCAGCACAGGGCCGTGACTAGCTTGGCGCAAAGGCATCCATTCCTTGGGCACAGCTGCTCAGCCACATCTGTACTGATCTAATGATGATCAGCCCAGCCCATGTTTTCTGTTTTTTTCACTACAGGATGCCTTCCTGATTTCTGTGATCACCTAAATTCATCTCACTCTGGAGTTGAGCTGTTTTGGCAGCCTTCGATCAACTCATGCCAGCTCTTGCAAGGCATTCACTCCTAAATGCCCACTAACTCATCTCTCCCAGAGCGTTGTCTGGCATCAACACCAAGCTGACCTTTCCACTGGGTCCTCTAAATGGAAGCAGCACTTCCTTCCATTCTCTGGCACTGTGCCATGATTTCCCAAAGGCCCCAGTCGGGCTCTGCAGGCCCTCAGGTGGAGGTGGCTGGTCCAGGAGCCTTGATCTCGTTGCCAGATGCTCCTAGCATCCCTTTATTTCTTTGGCTGCTCTCCCCCCCCCCCCCGGCCTTTCGTCCCTTATTCTCCTTCAGCCCATGCAAACAAGTTTCCCTTTGGAGGCAAAAGCAGAAAAAGGAGGCCTTCCCTTCTTGCCACCTGTTATTATCCTATGACTGCATTCCTCTCGCCAGCAGACCCACCTTCCCCCGTTACTACCAATTCTGCAAAAAAAGACCCTTTTGTGGTTTCCTTTGCCAGCCTCAATTTCATGGTTGCTTCCTGCACGGCTACTTGCCCTCTAGCTGTGAGGATCAGCCTCCCCTTCCCGTTCTCCTTAGCTCTTGAGTTCCATTGACAGCTGCATCCATAAGGCTTTCTTGGGCTCTCTGCATTTTTCTCTCGGGTTAGGTGATTTACTTCTGGTGCCAAGTTTCTGAGGCTTTTCCGGCCCACCTACCCCATCTCTTCACCAGGAGTTCGGCTTGTGGGGGCATCTCTCTCCACATGGCCAAAGCGGCTCTGCTGACATCCTGCACCGGTTTCTCTTTGGGTAAAAACACCCTAGATGACGTATCCATTTCCTCCCCAAAGTTCCCACTGCTTTCGGTTCATCTAACCTTTTGCCACTGGTTAGGATCCTAAGCCACCAGCTAATCTCTCCTCCAACTTTCTGGAAAATGAAGCGCTCAGCAAGATCACTGAGGGATTTGGGGATCTCTCAGTTTTGGCGGAGTAGCTTTTCTGGCTTTTGTCTAAGTAGTGGAAGTGTTTCATTAGGACCATAGCTCTCCTCCCTGCATGTTCTGCCATTTGGCCAGAAGAGTATTATCTACAGTATATCTGCTGCCTGGCCTGGTGGTATATTTAAATAATAGATGTGTTCTTTCCCTCTCCCTGTGTTGTTAATCACTGCCAGCTGGAAGTTCTGTGCTCATTCTGCATCTCAGTGCTTAGGAGCCCATCATCCTTCTCCTCCCCCCCCCCCCTTTGCTTGGGATATTTCTTTCAAATAAATGCTCCCCTTCAGTTCTTGCATTCCAGTTGCAGGTTTTCCCCACCAGGTCTCCCCACTAAATTGCATTTCCCTTCCTGCAGTAAGGCTAGTTCTCCACATTCTGCATTAGAATATATGGCAGGGATGTCAAAGTCAATTTCATTCAGGGCCGCATTAGCATTATGGCTGCCCTCAAAGGGCCAGATGCATATAAGACTCACAGTGGCAAGGTGGGCGTGGCTGGATGGTCACAGCTGGGTCACCCCGACTAGGTGGGCATGACTGGCTTGATACCACTCTCTGGGCACGGCTGAATTGGGACACCTGGATTGGTGTCACACCGGCTAACTCAACATGGGGACAATTCGATGCACCACAAGCTCCTCGCCTCCCAAACTGGTGTCAGCCCCAGGGGAAGGAGACGGCCTTCTCTCCAAGCCCAGGTATGATTGGCAGTTTGCAAGCTCAGATGTGGATAAAAGTCTCAAGCTTGGAATGGGGTGTGTGTGTCTGTGTGTGTCTGTGTGCACAGCACACCAAATGAGACATTCTTCTCCCAATCCCAGACATTGTTGGCATTTCCCTGTCCGGTGCCCACTCCCAACAATGCAGGAGGCAGAGGAAGACGATGCTGCATATGGGAGCGAGGAGGAGAAAGCTTGCAGGAAGCAGTTCCCTCCGAGTGCAACTTCTGCCTTGACAGAGGAGCAGGCAGGAGAGCAGCGCTCCTGGTCCTGCACGAGGGAAGCTGGCTCTTCTTGAAAGGGAATCCCCGTTTCCAATCGTGTGTGGTAGGAGTGCTGGCTTGTTGAGGCAGCCTTTGCTCATGCAGCTCCCCCACCAACACCTCTCCAGAGATCTGTCAAGGCAGAAGTTGGACTCAGAGGAAACTGGTGGCTGTGGCTTTCCCACGAAGGGGCAGGGCGGGAGGCGGGGCGGGGTTGGGGGCCATCCCAGTGAAAGGGAAGTGCTTGTGGGCTGTGGGGCCCAGTGGGCAAGCCTAGGCCAGCAAGCGGGCCATGGAGGCGGTGGAGGTGCTGATGGCGGGCAGAGCTGCTGCTGGGGCAACACAGTGCTCATCACAGGTCAGCGATGTGCCGGCCTCCACACACCCACCGCCTCCTGTGCGCGTGTATACAGGGGGAGCACCTGGCCAGGCTGGGGTGGGCCAGATCTAATCACACCATGGGCCACATCTGGCCCACGGGCCTTGAGTTTGACATGTCTGGTATATGGGGATGTGGAATTCTTGGATCACACCCCTAGGCCACTCCTTCTTCTACTGATGTTCATTACGGGATGCCCCCATATTCTGGCCAACTCCTCTCTGAACAAGGAGGGGGCTTGAGATTGCTCCACACATTTGCTTCCCAGGAGACTGCAAGGCTGTAATTTCTAGTGAGTTTGGCGCTCTGGGAAGCAGCTACCTTGCTCAAACTGCAGTAGCTGCTCAGAAAGGACACCAAATTCATATAATTCCTTTTGTAATCACTTTCAAAAAATGATTGTTAAATGAATTTCAACTATTAGAAACTTTTGGATTGATATGTTAAGCTTCTTTCAGTCCTTAGCAAAATAAGTTTTAAATACAAGTTTAACAACTTATTTTTTTTAATAAGCAGCTAAAGTGTGATTAAAATTTATATGTTACAAATAGACTAAGGGTCCAGATAGATCTGAAAAAAGATTTTGGAATTAATTACAAGCATTCTTATCATAGGAAAATGTTTTGAATTCACGTAAAAAACATGATAGAGTGTCTGCCTCTATTGACAGACTATGTTTAAAAGAAGTAATGAAACAGGAAGAAGTTTTACTAAACAAGACTGATCTAAAAGTGGATTTAAAAATGAGATATGGAAGAAGATGCTACATTGGCCATACAAAAGAAACCACTTGATGTCTTAATAATTAAAAGGGATATGCAAATAACAAAATAAGCCAAGAGAGTAACCTGGGTAATTTTCCTATATTGGCTTTACAAGAGTTCTGTTAAAGCTTTTAAGAATTTTGTGAAAAGTGATAAATAAAAATGAAAAGAAATAAAGTTTTAGGATATTATTTGAAGGGCCTAAAAGATCATGATAGTTAAAAATAATATGAAGTTGGTTCATTTGATGTTTAAAATAAATACGATGTTATTTATTTCTGGTATCCCTTAATGAACGTTTGCTGATATCAAAACTGAAATGATGAGACTTTAAAATTAGTTTATAGATAAAAGATAGGATAAAAATTCTTTATACTTGTTATGACAAAAGAGGAAGTTCTTTCTCTCTATACACACACACACACACACAGGGGGAGGGGCGATGGGGGGGGAGAGAGAGAGAGAGAGAGAGAGAGAGAACAATTGACCAGTGGAATGGCTTGCCTTCAGAAATTGTGAGTGCTCCATCACTGGAGGCGTTTAAGAGACTGGACAGCCACTCAAAATCTAGGGACAATTGGAGTTCTTTTAAGTATCTTACATATATTAATTATCAGCAAATTAAATTAATGGTTTTGTCAAGAACAAATCTTATTAAGACTAATCTGATTTAATTTTTGTTATTAGCTAGCATCTTTAATAGATTGCGGGAATGCTGTAGCTGTAAAACATCTTGATGTGGATGAAGAGGCAGAAGCAGCTTATCAAATTTGCAAAATGCACAAAACTGGATGGGAAGAATTGTGCTTGTGATAGAAAAATGGAAGAAAGTAACAATTACATTAAAAAAGATAAGTGTGCAGGTCTTCTGTCACGAAACAGAAATCAAATACAATATAATACAATAGTAGAGTTGGAAGGGACCTTGGAGGTCTTCTAGTCCAACCCCCCCCGCCTAGGCAGGAAACCCTATACCGTTCCAGACAAATGGCTATCCAACATCTTCTTAAAGACTTCCAGTGTTGGGGCATTGGGGCAGTGTTGGGGCAATGCTCAGGTCTAGGTTGTAGTTCTCTGGCTTGTGCACCACTTATGAGAAAGATCTTGGAAGGGGTAAAAGCCAGCATGTTACTATGCGACACAGGGCATTTGCTGCAAAAAAGGCAAGTAAATGTCTAATTGCACCAGCGGAGATTCACTTTCTCCTGCTTTGGGCAAATCACATATCAAGAGCTGGGCTCCCCTTCTGAGAGGAGACTCTGAGGCTGCTTTAAATGAGATTTCTACATTGAAACAGATGTCAGGTTCAACGGCTTTGATGGCTGGGCCATGGAGGTTAAAAGGCACAAGTGTCAAATCAAGATATCCAAGGTATCCAGATGCCAAAGCCTTCTTTTTCAATGGGGTGAAGAAAGATAAATGAACTGCTATAAATTTAGAAAAGGAAGATAACAGCTATATGTTAGTCTTCAAGAGAGAGATAGCTGGTAAATTTGTTAAGCAAAGGTCTCTGAATAGGAAACACACTTTTTCCCCTCCTCTGCTCACTCCTTTTAACTTCTGGAGGCAAGTTGGATTCCTGCATTTCCTATCCTGAGCCCTTCCTGATGCAGAGCTAGAGAATGCCTGGGGGGTGGGGACTTTCCCCATGCCCTTCAGCCAAGCCAGGAGGAAGGAGGCATCTGGGAAACACCGGCCCACAAAGATACAAGTGGGAAGGTTCCTCTGACTTCTCAGCATAAAGGAAATGATGGGGACAGTTAAGAGTTAAGAAAAGCAAAAGAAACAAGCAGCCGTCTGTTGAAGGTGCAGAATAACCTTCAGGTTGACGTATGTGCACTTGTGCTCCCCCCCTTTCTTTCTCCCTCCCTCCCACACACACAGGAAACACCAGGGAGACTGAAACAGGAACAATAATATGGGAAATGAAGGAGGCATTCTTAAACCTTTTGAGAGTCCAGCCACCCTTTCTTCCGTCTTGGTTTTGCCTGGAATGGCCACCACAAGCAAACACTTCCTCCTTGTATTTTAAGATGACACAGCCTTTTATAAAATGAGGATACAGAGTAGTTAGCAAAGTCCCTAAAATGCAACCTTCTCAAGAGATCATGGCAAGAAGCACCTGGGTGCTGAGGGTGTTAACAGGAAGTCAAGGCTGTGGATTAAAAGAGGTGTCTTTTCAACACACATTGAAGGAGGCTGATGTACCCCAAGTTCCTCAGCAACAGCCCCCCCCCCCCCAAGTCATGCATCTCTCCTAGGAGGCTCCACTGAAGGTCTCAGCCAGGACAAAAAGCAGGAGGTGCCCCCACCAACACCTGGACTCGGAGCAATCATTTCACCTTTGGAGAGATCAAAAGTCTTTCATACTGAGAAGCAAATATCAGCCCTGTGCCAATTGTTTTATTAAATGTGTTCGCTGTCCATCTCCTCCTGAGGCACTTCGGGGCAGTTACATGACAATCATTTACCCTGAAACCACCTGGGGGTTTTCTGTCTCTGACCACGGAGGCCCCACCAGAGGCCCTGCTTGGGGGGAAGCCCCCCCCGGCCCCTCCCTCCTTGATGCTCAGCAGAGCCTCCTCTCTGTGGCAGGATTGAGCAAGGGGCCTGCCCCCCCCAAACTCTCCGCCTGCGCATCCACCTGACTCTGCCCCGCGGCCGCCACACTCCTCCCCCCCCAGCCTTAGTCCGGGGGCCGCACAACCCCAAACGGCTCGACCCTCCGGCCCACCCACGCCCTTCCTCAGCGCCGCCAAGAAGCCCCAGGAAATCAGGCGCCCCTCCGCCACCGCTTCGACCGCCGATCTCCGCCAAGGACGCCCGGGCGTCGCCCCCAGCCTCCCTTTCCCCGGCTTGGAGAGCCCCTCCCCCACAGCCCGTTCCGCCCGGGGGGAGGGGGCGGAGAAGCCCCTTTGAGCGGAGGGCACAATCGGCCGCCGCCGCCACCGTCTCCGCAGCGCGCGGACAATCGAGGCCGCCACGAGCGGATCCCGGCCGGGCAGGGGGGACAGCGCGGGGGCGGGGGGATCACGGCACGGCCTCCGAGGCCCTGCCTTCCGGGCAGCCTCGGCGGCGCTGCCTCTTCCAGGGCCGGGGGAAAGGTCCTGCCAAGGGCGCCCCCTCCCTTCGCCGCCGCCCGGCTCAAGCGCGGTGCCGCGCAGGGCCCGCGGCCTGCCACGCCCGGGAGCCGCGAGGGAGCGCGGCGCCACTCGGCCTTCCGGGCGGGCCGCGCTAGGCCGGGCCGGCGGGCAGCGAGCGACGCGGGCGAGACGATCAGCTGTTCGAGGGGAGGTTCAGCGCGCCGAGCCGGAAGGGAGGCGGGCAGGGAGGGCCGCGGCTCGGAGCCGCAACAGGTAACCCGCCGCCGCCGCCGCGTCCCCAGGGAGCCTCGTCCTCCGCCGGCCCGGCAAGGCAAACTTTGCGCGGCGGAGGAAGCGGCCCGAGTGCCGGGCAGGCGCCCCACGTGCTCAGCGGCCGAGCCGAGCCCCGCGCTCCCCTCCGACCGACCGACCGACCGCCTCGGCTGCCTCCTCCTCCTCCTCCCGCCGCGCCATCGCTGCTTCGCCGCTGCCGGGTCCGAGATGGCGAGGGCGGCGGCGGCCTCTGGGGCCTGGCCGGTTGGCAGGCGCGGCGCGGCCCTCTGTGCCCGGGCCCGGCGCCTCCTGGAGCCGGGCCAGAGCGGGTCGGGGCCCGGCCTGGGCGCCGGCGAACTCACCCTGGGAGTCCCGCAGAGGCTCGGCCGCGGGACGCGTAGCCCCACTCGACGCGGGCGAGGCGAGGGGCCTCCGGTGCGGCTGCCGCAGCGGTGAGCTCGGGCGGCGCTGCTGCTGCTGGCGCGTCCTGAGTTCCCTTTCCCTTTTCTCTCCCTCGCAGGAAGGAAGAAGGGAATGAGGCAGGGCTGACGTGAAGGGATGCAAAACAGCCCCTCCTAACCCGCGCGGAGAGAGAGAAAGAGAAAGGCGCAGAGAGGAGGGAGAGCCGCCGCCGCCGCCGCCCTTTTATCTCGCTTTTGTTGTCGCACTTCCTCTCGCTCCGGCCGCGCCAAGTTTTCTTTCTCCTGCAGACCGGCTTCTCTCCCCCCTTCCGCCTCCGCGGAGACCCCGAGACCCCTCTTGCTCTCCCCGGGCCAGATGGAGCTCCGGGGGAGCTAAGCCCGGCCGCTTCCCGGTGAAACAGGTGAGGAGGGAGCCGGGAGCCGCCGTGGCCCGGAAGACCCCTTCTCCCGGCCCAGCTCGCCTGCCGGCAAACTCCACCAGGCAAGGGTGCTGCAGGTGCCCGCGAGGGTCCTGGCCCGCCGCCCTCTTCCCTGCAGCCTCACGGGGGGAGACGCTCGATGGAAGCCCTGAAATCAGCAGCTGAGGCTAAAAGGGCCGAGCGGTGCTGCCCAATGAGCCTCGGACGCCCCTCCCCATCTTCCTTGTGGGCACAGGATGGGCCCATTTGTACCAGTTGATGCCAGGTGATTTGAGAGATAGGAGGCGGATGTGGGGTTGTGCTACCTGCTTGTTCTGCAGGCATTGGGCCAACACATCATGACAAGCCCCAATTCTCTCTGTGGCCTGTGCGTGGGCATGCCATATGCACCCAGCCAGCCATCATGGTTTATGGCACAACACACTGTATGGAACCGACTATCAATTGTGGCTTCCTCATTAAATCCATGTGTGTAGCAAAGACTGCCCTTACAAGAATGGCTTTCGGCTTTCAAACCTGCCGTCTGTCGGAAGTCTGAAAGTTGAAATCATTTATCATTTCCGATTCGTCCCCATTATGAAGCCCTAAAGATTTAAAGAAGGAAAAGACTCCAGTCCCTTAATAACAGCCCCCCCCCCCGGCTGTTCCCGAGTCCTCCCCGTCAATCGCACAACCCAGGACATACCACCCTCAGCCTGGAAACTGGCACTACCAGGTTAAGGTCTGAAGGTGCCTCACTGTCCAAGGCATCATTGGAGCTGCCCCCCTTTGAGGAGCTCTTCTTTCCACACAAGCCACTTTCAAAAGACCCGCCCTCTCGGAAGATCCCCCATCATTGTTCCAAACCAGCATTTTGGGTTTACTGACTGATTTTTGAAACTGGCAATCCAGAAGGTCTGGGGGCCTGGAAATAGCCTTTTGCAGGAGAAAAACGAGCTGTCATGAATGTTGCACAGAGTAAAGGCTCAGCTGCAGTCTCAGAACGCTTCCCTTAACCTTTTGTAGATTTACAGGGTCCCAACTTTGATGAGGTTTCCCCCCATTCCTCCTCTGTAAGGGTGTCCCCAGTGCACCAAAAATGACCCCTTATCAGAGCAGCCCTTGAGAAGAAAGCAGGCTCAGTCGGGTCTCATCCACCTTATGCTGTTACTGGGAGAAAGGCAGACGCACTTAGGAACTCATGAAAGGAGTCCAGGAGCACCACTATCTGCCTTTCAGAAGATTTCACTTTGCATTCAAGTGTGCAAGAGCCATGAGGCCATCCAGTCCAGCCTTCTCTGGATTCCGGGGGGCTCCCGATGGCAGGCAGGATACACCTTGCTCATTCCCACTTCACAGCTGCTTCTTCAGGAGGGGCAAAGCTTTGTGGCCACAGATGGGCTGATCCACTGTGAAACTGGCATCTTCCCTTTCAGAGTCACTGCTACCAGAATTGTGGTGTAAAATAACATGTCCTGTGTTCAATTTCAGCCAATCCCCTGGGTGATGTCGGAGAAAGGCCCTCTTGATGTGGCTTTGCGATTTATAGGCCTCTGATGCCTCCTCTTCTGTCCAAGTGAATAGACCCAATTGCTGCAGTCTTTGCTTCCTTCTTCCAATGCCCTTTTTAATGTATCTCCTAAGCGCATCACCTCCTTCTTATTCCTCCTTATTTCCTTCTAGGACATAAACATCTTAGAAGCCACCAAAATGCTGACGAAGAACCTTTTGCTGCCCCATAAATCACCCTCCTCCTTGCTAATGGCCTCTTCCTTGATGGGCATGTCCTCTTCTGCTGAATCTACTTCCGAGGGAGGGAGGGAGCTGGCATTTCCTGCCTGCCTCCCTCCTGGCCTTCAGCACAATCTGAACTGCTCCAGGGCTTGCCAGGAGCTCCAGTCAAAAGGCTGCTTGAGGCAGAGGCAAGTTGGGCACCCTGACGGCCTTTGGAGGCCCAGCCTGTGTGGCTGTGGATGAGCAATCAGGCATCTCGAGCAATTTTTATTTATTTATTTGCATATAATTTTTATTAAGGATTTTGATTAGAATAGTAAAAGCTAATGCAAGCTATATAAAATAAATAAAAAATAGTGAGAATAAAAAATGCAAGAAAAAAATAGGAATGTAGTGAAGAAAGAGGAAATAAATATATAAAGAAATAACTTCCAACCTTCATCACACATATAGACAAATTTAATAACTCCTAATCCCCTCCAATATTACAAATATTACAAGTCCATATCCTACACCCCTTCCTTTAACAATAAGCAAATCCATAAAACACTTTTTAATTCTGGTGGTAGCAAAAAAAGCCCATAAAGGGCTGCCGGAACTTTGCAAATAAATGTCTTATTTTAACCTTGATCAAATAAGCCAACTCTATGCTCTTTTCTTTTATTTCTAACAGTCACTCTTGAGTTTATTGAAATTCTGACATAAGTATGATTTAATTGTTTATCCAATTACTCAGATTTCATCAAGGGTTTAACAAGCTCCTTTTGTAGATTCAATAAGAAAACATTTTCCACATCATTTTCTTGGTTTGCTATTTGTATTTCCCCTTTAACTTTTAACACTTCAACCAATTTCTTTGCTATATCCAATAAACATCCTTTTCCAAACATTATCTTGGAATATTTATACAGATAATTCTCAAGTTACAAAAGTTCACTTAGTGACAATTTGAAGTTGCAACAGCCCCCCCCCCCCCCAAGTTCTTATGACACAGTCCCGAGGTTACAGGTGTTGCAGCACCATGGCAGTTGTTCACCCTTAGGAACGTTCTCCCTTCCTCCCCCCTCCCCCTGCCAGGTCTCCACAGGTCCTGGGCCTGTGGAGATTCCCTTCCTTTGCAAAGATCTAGTGAACCTTCAGTTTCTTTGCCTGCTTTGTTACTTCAGGCATTCACAGAGAACAGAGGCCTAAAGTACCACGAGATCTCATGTTACTGATCTCACGTGATCTTGCACACTTTAGGCGAATCGAGGCGCAAAAGGCTTTGCAAATGGAGGGAAGGCTTCACTGCTTCAGGCCTTCCCTCCATTTGCCGTTTCCCTACCGAAGCCTGCAGGGAGAGAGTGTCCCTGTGGGCTCCGGTGTCTTCGCAAAAAGCCTTTGCTGGCAAGAATGGAGCCTGGGAGGGGCCAGCACATCCCAGCCACACTCCATTCTGGCGGCAAAGGCTTGCCGAAGTGTTTGCAAGCCAATGGGACATTTTGAGGCAGCGTGATTTCAGTGCCCCAAAGCCTCCCATTCGCTTGCATACAGTTCGGGCGCCAAGACTGGAAGCTTCTGGGGTCCATGATCTCACGTGATTTCAGGCACCCATTCTCTACAAAGGCAGATGGGTGCCTGAAGTTGCACGAGATCACGGCTCCCAGAAACTTCCAGTCTCGGTGCCCAAACTGTTTGCAAGCTGATGGGATGCTTTGCCCTGCCCCAAAGCCTCCCGTTGGTGTACATACATTTTGCGCACTGAGACTGGAAACTTCTGGGGGCTGTGATCTTGCATGGCAGAGAGGCTGAAGAGGATGCAGCTCACTAAATATTCACAAGGTAAGTGACCCAGTGCAGCAGGATGGGGGTGGGGGGAAGCAATTGTGGGGAACAGGAGGTATCTTTGGGTTGGGAGGAGGCCTTGAGAGGTCTTAAGTAGGTGGCCTTTTCCATCTCTAGCTCCCCACCCCCTGGCCTTCCCCACCCTGAGATACCTCATGGGCACTTAACAACCTGTGCATTTTGATTAGCAGATGTGTGGGCGAAAGGAGGGAGTTTTCTAGTTCATTTTGCGTGATTCACTCCAATGAATCCTCAGGTTATGAATGTAATTGTTAGGCTCCATTGCATTCGTAACTTGAGGACTACCTTTATTTCCACTTTCAGTACCTTGTTTTGCCAGACAAAATTTGGTCCACATCTGTCATTCCCCCATTGACATATTTTCGCCATACTCTATGCATAAAATTGGACATGATTACTGACATTGTTGATACTGTACTAATTTCTAGTTCCATTGTTCAAAAATATTTAATAATTCCAATGTTATAACATTTTATGTCATTTGTAAGCCCCCATAAGCCTTGTACTTAAAGTCTTTAGTCCCTTCTAATTTTTGGTCCAAATCATAAAATATCTTAAATGTATCACCAGAGGAGAATATTTGTAGCTCAGGGTTGAAATGAAGGATTGTTGGTGCCCTCTTGTTTTCTTGCAATAATGAATGAATGAATACAAGATGAATGAAAGCAATGAAACATCTGCAAGAAAACAACCAAGCTCAGAGAGCACCAAGGACCCCTCAGTTAAATGTATACATGACCACCTAACCCCTAAAATTTCTTATGCAATATGTGCTCATCAATCATCCTTTGTAAATATTGAATGTGGCAAGCAAGAACTGTCAATAACTATAACCTTATATAACCTTATATTCTAACGTGTATACTAATTAAATGTTTTAATTAAAACATTTTGTTTTTAATTGTTAAAATATTTTGATTGTATGCTTGTTTTTCTTGGTGGCACCTAGAGTCACTTTTCTGTGAGATGGTGAGTGCGTGAATGAATGAATGAATGAGCTGGATGAAGAATCATGGAAGGGCTTCTAGAGAGCCGCGGAAGGGGCCTTGGAGCAGGAGGCTTCCAAGAGCCCAGCAGCGGCGGAGGAGGCCGGAGTGGCAGCCAGGGAACATTAGAAAGAGGCCCAGAGCGGCTCCTCCCTGACTCCCAGGGAAGGTGGAAGGGCGGCCACGGTCTCTTATGGGAGCCGCTCTCACTAAAGCAGGCGTGGAGCCCGTCTCCCTCCTGGGGAACAACGCAGGATCGCTAGGAACCCTCAATTTGGGGGGGGGGGGGGGGTAACCGAGAGGTCGTTGTTTCCCAACTGCAGCAAGATACGCGGACTTCAACTCCCAGAATTCCCCAGCTGCTCAATAGGCGGAAGAGCGAAGTGCGGCTTCTTGGAAGGCAAAATGGAAATCGAAGGGGCGGGTCTGGGCAGCCCCTCCCCCTCTCGCGGGCCAGAGCCGGGCCGGGCCGAGCGCGCGAACCGGAGCTGCGTCCGGCCACGGCGGCAGCCTCGGAACGCGAAGGGCGGCCGGGAATCGGTCTTCTCGCCCCTGCAGCTGCAACGCCCCTCCAGGCGCACCGCCGCAGAGGCCCGCCTCGCTCGCCGGCGTTCCCGGGGGTGGGGAGTGGGGTAGGGGCGCGCGACACGGGGGGCGGCCGCCAGCTGGTGCCAGTCCCCGCCCGCCCGGCCTCAGGAGGGGAGGGGGCGGCAGGGGCTGGAGGCCGGAGCCTTAGGCGTCCCCCCCCGGAAGCCCAGCTGCAGCCTCCGGACAGAAGCGGCTGCTCGGAGGCGTCCAGCCCAGGACGCCTCTCGCTGGAGGAAGAGCCCCCCCGCCCCGCCTTCTTCCCCTCGGCGGTCGCGGAGAGCGGCCTGACCTCCTCTGCAACACGGAGATGATTTGAAGGCGGCTGTCACGTCTCCCCCGTCCATCCTCTCTCTCTCTCGCTCTAAGCTCAGCCCGCCCGGCGGAGTCTGACTTTCCAGTCATGTTGTGTTTTGTTTACGAAGCTGATGTAGCCTCCCCTCTCACCTATGCGACTCTGTGGAGGCAAACGACATTAAGAAAGGAGACTGCAACAAAAACCTTCGGCTTATTTCTCCCTTAGTTTAACTTGGCCTTTGCCCAAGAATTTCAGGTCTGCCTCTCTCATAGGCCCCTTCATTCAATTGTAAGTGGAAGGTGTTTCCTCCCTCACACCGAAGAACAGAGTTTTTTCTGCTTCTCCATGAGATTGCTTTCATCTCATCCTCAGTTCATGCCTTAGTGGAAGAGCCAGACAGGGTGTATCCATCAACTCATTCAATATGTTCAGAAAACAGAAAAAGATTTAAAAAATGTAAATAAGGCACTTGCAAGGAATAAGATAACATCTATTGGACAGACCAATCAGCTTGCCTGCAGCACAGCCCTGGTTCTTAACAGGAGACGTGAGCTTTGAAATTAGAAAACCAAAAGCAGAATCTTATGCCAAAGTGGAAGGTGAGACTGAGGGTCAAAATAAAGACATTAAGATCAAATAATGTAAAGGACATGAAAGACCAAAAATTGAAGAATGGGAAGGACCAAAACTAGTATAAATCACATGGAACAATTAATAACAGCAGAAATGTTTAAACATCCAAGTGAAAAGAAATATTGAACATCTCAAAATGAACAACTACATGGCTTTTGACACAAATATCTGACTAATTTACAAGATTAGCTAACAGCTTAAAGTTGCATAAAGACTACATCGGTGATTGCTTAATAACTGACAAAACTGATTCAAAAGGTCTTGTCAAAATGGTCACCACCAGAAACATAAAGGTTGATAATATGATTGCATGCAATGCTTATATTTCTTATGGGCATAATAGCAGACAACTTGCCAGGTTTTTTAGAAGAAAATAACACTCAGTTGAACAGAAAGGCAATAAAAGGAAAAGCAGATGTATAAAAGATCAACTTGCGATTGATAAAAATGGTTTTGGAGAAGTAAAATAAAAGGTCTGTATTGCTTATGAAACAGCATTTAATTCATTACCACATAGTTGAATAGAAAGAGTGCAGAGAAGAACAACAAAGCTGATTAGGGGACCTGAGTCTAAAACATGATGAATAGTTGGGGGAACTGGGTTTGTCTAGTATAACAAAGAAACAGGCTGGTGAGGCATGATAGCACTCTTCCAATATTTGAGGGGCTGTCACAGACAAGAGGGGGTCAGTCTATTTTTCAACGCATCCAAGGGCAGGACGAGAAGCAACTGATAGAAACTTATTAAAGAGATCTATAACAAAAGAGAAATTTGCTGACAGTGAGAACATTCAGTGGAATGATGGCTAGAGAGTCTCAGCCATGCAGGTTGTAGTTGTCTCAAAGGTGCTTTTTCAAAAGGCAATGACTTCTTTTTTCCTTGAAGAAGAGGAAGAAGAACAAGAACAACAGCTTCTTCCTCAAGGAAAACAATAGTCCTGTGGCCTTTTGAAAAAAGCATCTTTGAAATAATCGGTGGAATGGCTGGTTTCCAAAAGTTGTGCCTGCCCCGTCACTGGAAGTTTTTAGGAAGGGATTGGACAGCTGTCTGTCCAGAATGGCATAGGACCGTGACCTGTGGCACCCCGGTTCATCTCTGCTCTGCATGCGCGCGTACCTCCCACTGGCCAGCTGGTCTTTCGGTCTCTGTCACGCATGTGCAGGGGAGCGGGGCGTGTGAGGGGGGGACGCATGCATGCACGGGTCCAGTGCGCATGCAATGAGAACATGCATGCACGGGGGTGGGGCGCACATAGGGAGGCCCAGTGCGCATGTGCAGGGGGAAGTGTGCATGTGCGGGGGTGGGGCACATGTGGGGGCCACGTGTGTGTTGCATTTTGGGTCTCTGGAGGGGCGCTTACGTGTGCTTATATTTGAGCGCTTTGGGCACTGGGTCCAGAAAAGGTTAGTCACACTGGTATAGGGTGTCCTGCCTGAGCACGATCCCTTCCAAATCTGTTATTCTGTATTCTGTCAAATGTTTGGGGAAAAGTCGGTGTCAGTAATGACATTAGAATGTTTATAGAAAGGATAATGAAGCAGTTGAAAACAGAATTGGTGGTTGGAAATTAAAACTGTGGTCTTGTCAACATTAGGAGAGGCAACTTCCAGGTTGATTCATTATCACCCTTATTGTTTGTCATTACTAGGATCTCAGTTTCAATGATTTTGAATTTAAAATTATTGGCTACCAAACAACAAAAATAAAATAAAATATCATGTTTGCTTTATGATCTGAAGTTTTGTGGAAAAACAGAAATCAAAATCCAGTCATTAACAAATACCACAAGAATTTTTAGCAGAGATATTAAATTTGGCGTAAAGAAATATAACATTAAAGTTGGGTAAAATCACAAAAAGTAATGAAATTGAAATGCCAAATGGCCAAACCATCAGGAGCCATCAGGACAAAATTACAAGTATCTGATCTTTTTACAGTTAGATAACATCAAGCATGGACAAGCCAAGAATACATGCAAAGAGTGAGAAAAGTGCTAAAGATAAAATTGAACACTGGAAACACAATCAAAGCCATCAAACCTGGGCCATACTGGTGATCTATTACACTGGTGGGGGAGGTGGACAAATGGCTTAATGACGCTGCCAGCCAGAATTTGTCTCTAGTCCAGCAGTTCAAGCCTGGCTCCATGAGATGCAGTGAGCTCCCATTGCTGGGTCTCTAGCTCCTGCCCACCCAGCAGTTCAAAAGCATGCAATATTGCAAGTAGACAAATAGGTACCACTTTGGTGGGGAAACCTAGCTGCATTTGTGTTTGCCAGCACTGGAGCTGATCAGATGCAAGACATTTTGACCGATTACATAAAAGACAGAGAAGAAGAAGCATTAATGCAAGTTAAAAATTGGAACTTACGTACAGGAAACAATACAAGAATATTGAAATAATGTAATAAAGACACCAACAGATTGCTGGCAAGGAAAAGTATTACATAGTCAATTTCTACAAAAGACCCAGGGGAAAGTGGATAAAGGTAAAACCTGCCAATAACTTACAACTGGAACATTAAAAAAAGAAACTGAAGGCTTTGTTTTGGTTGCTCAAAAGTAAGTTATTTGAATTAATGCAATCAAGGGCAGAATTGAAAAACCACATGATTCAAAGTGCAGATTGTGCAAAGAAGCAGAAAAACAGTAGGTGATATTCTCAGCTCATGCAAGAAGATTAAACTGATTATTAACAATGACATAACACAGTTGCCAGAATAATTCACTGGAACAGCTATCAAAATTATCATATATCAGTAATGAAAAATTAGTGGCAACATACAGTTGAAAAGTAGTAGAAAATGAGCAGGTTAAAATATTGCAGGATTTCCAGATACAAACTGATAAAATCGTGGGTCACAATGCACCATATTTAACTGTATTTGAAAAGAAGAAAGTATGGATAATTGATGCAGCAATATCAGGAGATAGTAGAATAAAAGACAAAGAATTCTAGAATGGTATAGAATTCTTTATTGGCCAAGTGTGATTAGACACACAAGGAATTTGTCTTTGGTGCATATACTCTCAGTGTACATAAAGAAAAATAAAATAGAATACATTCATCAATAATCATAAGATACAACACTTAGTGATAGTCATAGGTTACTAATAACCAATCACAAAGTAACAAAATCTGAAAATTGAAACTGGGAAATTATGGCATAAACCAACTGTGGTGGTCCCAGTGGTTATGGGCACATTTGGTATCATAGCAAAAAATCTTAGACAGCACATTTATGTATTTATCACATTTTTAACCATCCATCTTCCTCAAATATGCTTTTGAAGGCCAACAGCTAAGGAAGTGGCAGCTGTGATTTCACATTGTTGGGTACATAATAATTTATTCAATTTATATGCCACCCAACTCAGTCATTCCCTTGAAAGGTCTGGGTGAAGAGCCATGACTTTGGGGTTCTTCAAAACACTAGTAGGGTGGAACCCACTCAAATTTTGGGGGCAGCCTCACTCCAGAGGGTGGGTGCTGCTACAGAGAAGGTGTGCTTCGGGGTTCAGGCTATTTATTCAGTGGGACTCAGAGTGTACCAACCCTGCCAGATTGAACTGTCCAGGCAGATCCTATAGAAAGCAGTTCTTCCAGGCCATGTGTGTCATAGAAGGTTATATAGGCAGTGACCAGCACCAAGAAGCAAACTGGCAACCAGCACAGTTCACAAAGCAGAGGGCGATTGAGGCATGCCCATCACAGCCAGTGTTGCCGCATTCTGGACCAGCTGAAGCTTCTGGGGGTCTTCAAAAGCAGCTTCAATAGAGCGCATGGCATTAGTCAAGCTGTGAAGAGGACCCCCGATCTAGGAAAAGGGACAACAGGCACTTCAGATATAGCTGGGCAAAGGCCTTCTGAGCCACAGCTGGGAGTCCAGGGAAAAAACAAACTCCAAATGCACACTCCCTTTGATTGGGGAAGTGCCTCCCCACTCAAGATCAAAGATGGAATCTCCCCACATCTGGCAATCTAGGTCAGAGACAATTCCTCCTCATCCCAAAAACTGGGACACCTTTCTTGGGAGCTTGGAGAAGAAACAAGAACTTTATGATTCAGAGCAGGAGCCAGAGACAACATTGAACAATAGGGGGTGTGGAGTGGAGTCCAAAGAGCAGATCCAAATTGTTTCCTGAAAAGGACAAAAATGAGAGTTGTAACAGCTTCATGACTAACTCATATGAGGGTCAGAACCGAGTGTGTGCACTGCAGTTGCTGGTCATAAAAGAGGCAATCTCCAGAGAACAAGATAAGAGATGTGACGGAGCAGTTTCCAAGCTTATCAAGTGCACCAACAGTTACTCCTTTGTGTTTATCCAGGTGGACAGAGAAGAACTCTCACACCTTCTCCAGCCCTCTTTCTATCTCTAAATTTAGAGGCCCTCCAACTCCAAAAGGCTCTGGGCAGCATGCACTTTAAAAAGTAGAGAACAATATCAGAGAAAAATACTAACAATAATAGAGAAAAATAATCAGATATGTCCAGGAAGTGGTACAGGAGATAGGCTTAGGTAAACAAGTGGCACAAAATTTGGCCTTGGCTTGGAGCTGCCAGTGTCAATATTGTCTAACTCGGGAAGCTCCACAAATTCAGTCTGGTGCTTCTGCTGCATTTATGGGATGTTCCTTGGGGAGGGCTATTCCAGGAGGAGCAGCAGTGAGAGACAGAGAGACTGTGTGTCATGCAGTCCAGACTATAGGATGTTGTCTATAATTGGTGTTTGGATGAGATTTTCCTCAGCTGTTCTCCTTCTCTTTCTTATTTGCATGTATCCCTTGCTCAGCTCCTTGAAGGACCTCCTGTCTTGCTTTACATCTCTTTGCAAATTTATCAATCCCTCAAAATAATGTGTGGAGCCCAGGCGATGCCACAAGGGGACTTGCTGAATAAATAAATGGATGGATGAAGCAACTAACACAGGGAGTCCAGCTTGTCTCAGCATTTATTAACAACAATAACAGCTTTTAGGCTTATATACCACTCCATATTGCTTTACACTCTTTCTGAGCAGTTTACAGAGTCAGCACATTGCCCCCAACAATCTGGGTCCTCATTTTACTGAGCTCAGAAGGATAGAAGGCTGAGTCAACCTTGAGCCAGTCAGGATTGAACTCCTGGCACAGTTAGCCTACATTCCAACCACTGCGCCACAAGGGCTCTATTCATTTATTAAACTTTCCCAAGAACCCAGGGCCTGAGTTTTCAGATTGTGTTCATATTATTAGTAACCTATGAGGCTGAGTGAGTGGATGGATCTTTATAGGGTTCTGGGATTTTGTGATTGAGATGCTCCAGAGCAGTGGTGAAATTCAATTTTTTCCCTACCGGTTCTGTGGCTGTGGCTTGGTTGTCATGTGACTGGGTGGGCATGGCTTGGTGGTCATGTGACTGGGTGGGCATTGCTTGGTGGTCATGTGACTGGGTGGGTGGGCATGGCCAAGTCGACATCACTTCTTTGCCCTAATGACCTACAAAAAGAAGATATACCAATTATTTTGTGCATTTAATACTTAAATAAGAATAAACAAAGTACACAAAACAATAAGAGGTACACAAATACTTACATAAGAGCAATACAAGTTTTGTCTTCAACGTCACTTCTTTGCACCAATGATACTGTTGACCTCACCCCATTCCTAAGAGGTCTGTAAGAGGCGTGCATAAATGCACCAACGTTCCTATCATCCCTGTCCTAATGTTCCCTTTTATTTGTATCCATTTCATGTATTCAAAATCATGTTTATACTTATATATGTTATCTAATACATGCCTGATGAAATAAATTAATAAAGTAAAAATAAATAAATACATACAAGTGGTGCCTAAATGTTTTTCAGACATCTTGTTGATTGCTTTTGTTATGGCATCCTGCTCTCTTTATTTTTGTTTGTCTCTACAAATGGTGTGCTTTTGATTTATTTTATTTATTTATTTTCAAAAGTTATAGACCACCCCCTCTCCCCGAAGGGACTCGGTGCGGTGTACAGGCATCTCATTAAAAACAGATACAAAAGATAAATACCCTTAAATACCCTTAAAAATGAATAAACCTAAATTCAGCTGTACAGAATAATAAAAGTTAAAATCAGCTAAAAAGCGTACCCCTAAAAATTTAAAATGCAGACTTGAGGGACTAAAATTGGGATTAGGCCAAGCCGGCTAAATTGAACAGATGGGTTTTAAGCTTCTTACGGAAGGAGCGGAGGTCGGTGGTTGTTCTGATGTCAGGGGGGGAGGTCATTCCAGAGGGTCGGATGGCACTCAACCCCGAATCCTCGAATGTTCTCGCCCAGCGGTTTCATGTATGTGTTGAACAGGAGAGGTGAGAGGACCGACCCCTGTGGCACTCCGCACGTGAGCGGCCTCAGGGTCGACCTCTGCTCCCCCACCAACACACATTGCGTCCAACCGGAGAGGAAGGAGGAGAACCACCGCAAAACGGTGCCCCTCACCCCCATCCCCTCCAGCTGACGCAATAGGATACCATGGTCGATGGTATCGAAGGCCGCTGAGAGATCTAACAGGACTAGGATGGAGGAACAACCCCCATCCTTCGCCCTCCAGAGATCATCCACCAACGCGACCAAAGCCGTCTCAGTGCTGTGGCCGGGTCGAAAACCGGACTGGCGCGGGTCTAGATAAGTAGTTTCCTCCAGGTGTCGAGGGAACTGTTGCGCCACCACACTCTCAACAACCTTCGCTAAAAAGGGAAGGTTGGAGACAGGACGATAATTGGCTAACTCTACTGGATCCAGGGAAGGCCTCTTAAGTAGGGGCCTCACCACCACCTCTTTCAAGGCGGCTGGTAGGAACCCCTCCCCCAGCGAGGCGTTCACCAGCCCCAGGAGCCAGTCTCGTGTAGCCTCCCAGACTGCCAGTACAAGCCAGGAGGGACACGGGTCCAATAAACATGTGGGGTGGTCCGGGGTAGAGATGTACAGCTGTCATCAGCGTACAGATGGTAATCTACCCCGAACCCACGCCCAGCGGCTTCATGTATGTGTTGAACAGGAGAGGCAAGAGGACTGACCCCTGTGGCACCCCGCAGGTGAGCGGCCTCAGGCTCGACCTCTGCCCCCCTGTCAACACACATTGCGCTCGACCAGAGAGGTAGGAGGAGAACCACGGCAGAATGGTACCCCTCACCCCCAACCACTCCAGGCGACTCAGTAGGATACCATGGTCGATGGTATCGAAAGCCACTGAGAGATCTAATAGGACCAAGATGGAGGAACAACCCACATCTCTGGCCCTCCAGAGATCATCCACCAACGCGACCAAAGCCGTCTCCGTGCTGTGACCGGGCCGGAAGCCAGACTGGCACGGGTCCAGACAATCAATTTCCTCCAAGTGCCGTGGGAACTGTTGCGCCACCACACTCTCTACAACCTTCGCCAAAAAGGGAAGGTTGGAGACGGGACGGTAATTAGCTAACTTAGCTAGGTCCAGAGAAGGCTTCTTGAGTAGGGGCCTCACCACCACCTCTTTCAAGACGGCCGGCAAGGACCCCTCTCTCAGTGAAGCATTCACTAGTTCCTGGAGCCAGCCTCGTGTGACCTCCCAGGATGCCAGTATAAGCCAGGAGGGACACGGGTCCAGTAAACATGTGGTGGCTCGCAGTCGTCCACGTAACCTGTCCATATCGTCGGAAGTAACAGAGTCAAACTCCTCCCAGGATGGCACCTCAAGACCCACCTCCGACGTCTCTTCTAGACCGCTAATGGAGACCCACTCGCTGCGAATCTGAGCGATTTTGTCCTGCAGATATTCCCCAAATTCCTCTGCTCTACCCTGCATTTTCTTCCTTAGAGACGCCTGCTGTACTTCTTTATTTTCCCAGATGCCTCAATCTTGAAATGCTTCCATTCTTTGGACACATAAACACCACTTTCTATTGTGAAGTCATGTTTCACACTGTACTTGCAACCTAATTTCTTGTTTGAAACTTCCTCATATTTCTCTTGAAAGTTCCTCAACTGTTGCAATGTCCAGCAGTCAGGAAGATTAATTTCAGTTTCGGACTCGGGTGACTCAATACTTGACTTGCTGCTTTCTCCAAGTTCAAGTGGTGGAAGTGGTGGTGCTTATGGTGTTTGGGACGGTTTTGGATCATCCAAGGCCAATTCTGATGGTTGTTGTGCCAGTTTTAGTTTCTTGGTGAAGAAACTGGCCAAAGTCTGTTGCCTTTTCATCCTTCCTGTTAAAGGCTACTACTGCAAAAAAAAAAAAAAATACTTTGTAAGCTGAGGACCGGTGTTAAGGGATCTCTGTTTTTACCCAACAATGTACAATCTTTTTAGGATGTGATTGGGGTCCAACAAGCAGGAACCTCACAAAGTCACAGAGGCTCAAAAACCAAGTATCACACTTTACAGTTTTGTGAGATTTTGTGTTACATGTGATAATTGTACAGTATTTTAAGTTGTGAAATTTTATGACATTTTATGTGGCTATAAATTAAAGCTATATTTTAAAGTTTGTGCTGCTTTGTGAGATTTTGTGTGTTTCTCTAGTGAGCGTGAAACATTGCAGAAACACAAAATCTCACAAAGCAGCACAAACTTTAAAATATAGCTTTAATTTATAGCCGAGTGGCTGGAAGTGGAGAGTGAGCTGGAAGGGGTTAGTGGGTGGGGCCAACCAGGGGTGATTTTTACTGGTTTGGCGAACCGATTCAAATCATCCCTACTGGTTTGCCCAAACTGGGCTGAACCAGTTTAATTTCACCCCTGCACCAGGGGGTTGTGCAATGTAATGAGCCTTGTGTTTTTCATTATTTCAATAGTGGTGGGTTAATCCTATTATGTCCTAAAGGTCATGTCCTGTCCTTAGAATTTGGGTGGGGGAATGTAAATTCTTAATGCCATCACTGGTGGGACCTGGGGCTGAAGGCATTTTGTTTATGAATAGATTGGCCCAGTTTTTCATATCCGTTTCTAAAGACTTGAGGCTTCTGCTTGAGGCTATTAAGAAAGACTGGGTCTGTTTTCTGCCTTTAACAACATGTTTTTCCATTTCTCCTTTGGGAAATTATTCTATCCTGCTGTCAGCGTTCCAAATATCATGCAGAATTAAATCATTGTCCAAGGCAAAGTAGTCCTTAAAACTCCAATTTAATAAGACAGGCATGTTGGCATTATGCTGTTGAAATTAAAAGTTAAAAGTTCATCATCTATCCCCACACCCCATAATTCATCACATGGTCCAATCTTCATCTTCCACGCTGGCATGTACACCCCTCTTCTTCCAGCCAGGTGTCGAGGTGCGGAGACAAAAGACGACCTTGAGCTTCTAAGAAATCCATAACAATACATTCCACAATCCTACTCCTTTCTATTCCCCCCTCCCAACTACTATACCAATGAAACAGCATAATATATATGTTTTAATTATGTGGCAGGCCAAATATCCTAAAAGGAACAGAATTACAGGCCTGACAGGCGGCCTCTCCTCAAGAGAAAAACGTTTCCTGAAAAGAGAATAACATAAATGTTAACTATCAAAATTTAACCACCTCTTCCTCCCCCAGGGGGACCCTTTGGCTTATCAGGGAATTTCTCATGGAATTGCTTCACTAATTTAACTGCTTTCAGATCCCAACTTTTCACCCACGTAGCTTCTGACAAAGGGTATCCCTTCCAATGCACTAAATATTGTAAACGACCTCTATACAGCCTGGAATCTAATATTTTTTTCACTTCATAATGTGTTTCCCCTTCTACCACTACGGGAGGAGGTGGAGTTTGGGTGGATGGTCTCGTGCTAGACTCCCTTACCGGCTTCAATAAGCTACAATGGAATACCGGGTAAATTTTCCCTAAGAGTCTGGGTAGGCTGAGTCGAACTGTAACTGGGTTAATTATCTTTTCTATTGGGAAAGGACCTAGAAATTTTGGACCTAATTTCTTACTAGGCATCTTTAATCTTATGTATTTAGTAGACAAAAAAACTTTGTCCCCCACTCGAAAGGGGGGTTGTAGGGAACGATGTTTATCAGCTTGCTTCTTGTAGGCTTCTGCCGCATCTGTTAGCGCCTTTTTGGTATTCTCCCATCCCTTCTTTAGTGCCTCCAGCCATTCATTCAGGGACATGGATGAGGGAGGTTCCTTAGGTAGTTCAGGCATGGGAACGAATTCCATGCCACTGGTAATTTGGAAAGGAGTTAATCCGGTACTGCTGTGAACCGTATTATTATATGCTACTTCAGCGAAAGGCAGCAAGTCCGACCAATTGTCTTGCTGATAGTCCACATAACACCGGATATACTGTTCCACCATCGCATTGGCCCTCTCTGCTGCCCCATTTGTGCTGGGATGAAATGCTGAGCTGAGTCCCTGCGTGGACCCGATCGATTTTAGGAATTCTCTCCAGAACTTGGCGGTGAATTGAACTCCGCGATCTGAAATGATCATTTTTGGAACTCCATGTAGGCGATAAATGTGTTTCACAAACATTTTCGCTAATTTCTTTGCGGATGGTAGGCTTGAACAAGCGATAAAGTGTGCTTGCTTGGAAAACAAATCAATAACTGTCCATATTACTTTATTACCACTGCTATCTGGAAGTTCGACAATGAAGTCCATTGCTATCTCTTCCCATGGTCGGCTAGGGTTGGCCACTTGTTGTAGTAGTCCAGGGGGCTTTCCCGGACGGGTTTTCATTGTTGCACAAGTAGCACAGCTTTTTACATAATCTTCCACCTCCGACCTCATCTTTGGCCACCAAAATTGACGTCTAGCGAGGTGGAGAGTTTTCAGGAATCCGAAATGACCTCCTAGTTTCGCATCATGACTCTGCTGTAGCACTTGCAATCTCATTTCTGCAGGGACGTACAGTTTGGATCCCTTCCAGGCTACGCCATCATTAATCGTTAGGATGTCTTTGTTGTTGTTGAACCATGGGTCTGTCTGGAGGGCTGCTTTCAGTTCGGTTCTCAGTTTATCTTGGCTTCGACTGGTGACTTGAGCTGCCTTTTGGTGAGAAGGAGATATGATGGGGTGGAAAATTTCTTCCTTCTTACTGTCAAACTGGGGTTTTCTCGACAGTGCATCTGCTAACAAGTTCTTCCCTGCGGGGATGTGTTTAATTTCAAATTTGAACCTTTGGAAATATTGGGCCCAACGGACCTGTTTGGGGGATAGCTTTCGATGGGCAAGGAGAGTTTCGAGGTTTTTATGATCAGTCCATACCTCGAACGGTATATCCCCCCCTTCCAGGAGATGCCTCCAGGTGAGCATGCTCCACCTGATCGCGAATGCCTCCTTCTCCCAAATGGGCCACCTTCTTTCCGTAGTGGTGAGTTTCTTGGAGATGTAAGCGCATGGTAAGAGGTGGCCTTCTTTATTCTTTTGTAGTAGCACCGCGGCTATCGCGACATCACTGGCATCCGTTTGGATTATGAAAGGTCACTCTGGATCGGGGTGTTGCAATATGGGTTCTTGGGCAAAGAGCCGTTTTAATTTCTCAAAAGCCTTTTGACAGTCGATAGTCCATTTTAATGGTTGGTTTGCTTTTGGTTTAGTAGGGGAAGGCCCCGTTCTTAATAGGTCAGTCAATGGTAGGGCAATTTCAGCAAAGGTTGGAATAAACTGCCTATAAAAGTTTGCAAATCCAAGGAAGCTTTGTAATTGTTTACGAGTGCTTGGAGGTTTCCAATCTAACACCGCTTTCACTTTTTCTGGGTCCATTTCTACTCCTTCATTGGAGATACGATATCCCAGATAATCTAGCGAGGTCTTGTGGAATTCACACTTTGACAATTTTGCATAAAGTTTGGCAGCTAGAAGTTTTTTCAGGACTTGCCGTACCAGTTTCACATGTTCTTTCATGGTCTCAGAGAAGATCAAGATGTCATCTAAATAAACGAGTACTCCGCGGTACAGGTGGTCGTGTAGCACTTCATTTATGTACTGCATGAATACTGCGGGTGCTCCTTGTAGTCCGAAAGGCATGACTTTATATTGGAAGCTGCCTAAGGGAGTATTAAAAGCGGTCTTCCACTCATCCCCTTTCCGGATTCGTATACGGTAATACGCCTCTCTCAAATCCAGCTTGGTGAAGATCTTGCCCTTAGCCAAGTGGTTCAACATATCTTTCATGAGAGGGAGGGGATAGGTATTATTTTCGCATACCGCATTCAAAGCTCGTAAATCCACACAGAGGCGAACCCCCCCATCTTTCTTTTCCCTGAAGAGCACTGGGGCCGCTACTTTTGATTTTGCTGGTTCAATAAACCCTCTTTTCAAATTGGTATCGATGTACTTCCTCAATTCTATCATCTCTTTAGGTGTCATAGAGTACATTTTGGGCTTTGGTAAGGTTACCCCAGGTTTGAACTCTATGGCACAATCTGTGGCGCGGTGAGGTGGAAGGTAGTTTCCGTCTTCCTCACTGAACACCTCCGCCAGATCCCAATAGATCTTTGGGACTCGTTGGATTCCTGGAAGTTTAGTGTCTGCTGCGGTTGCTGCAGGTTCTGGATGGGTTGGGCTGTTAGGTTCCAATGTTCCTGGGTGGCCTTTTGGTTCCACTGGTGGTAACGGCCCAAGTCCAATAGTCACCTTTCTAACGCCATCCTCCCACTTTATGGTAGGTTCCCACTTGTCCAACCATGCAAGCCCTAGGATAACTGACTCCTGCATTCCAGGGGCCACGATGAATCTGAGGAACTCATAGTGGCGGCCTATCACCAGTTTTACTAACTCAGTGATCTTTGTAGCCGGAGCTCCCCCAATTAGGGTTCCATCCACTTGCTCAAACGGAATGGGCTGTTTCAGGGGTCTGGTGCATATACCTAGTTGCTCCACTATTGACATGCTGATTAAGCATCGGGTGCAGCCGGTATCTATAATCACCCCAACTTCCCCTTCTACCCCCGTTTTCGGTATTTGGAGTTTGGCTTTTATTTGGAAGGGGTGGATAGGTGCACTCACCATTGGGTCGTCTTCTGGGTTTCCTTCCTCTTCCTCCTCTGAAGTGTTCAGGGCGTTTTCAGTGGCTCCGCTCTCTGCCCCTGCTGGCTGTTGTGCCAGACGACTTTTTTCTGGTGGTTTTCTGGGGGTTTTCTTGACTGTGCTGGCAGGTGGTTGGCGTGGTTGTGGAACTGGGGCTGGAGCCCAGCATGTAGATGCCCGGTGGCCAAGCTGACCACAACGGTAGCACTTTATTTTGGGGCCCCAGGAACGAGGGGTTGGCGGGAGCTTTTCAGTTTGCTGCCTCTGCGTTCGGTGGGCTAATGGTTTTTTTTCAGGGGTTCTGGTACCAGGCTTTGGATAGGTATTAATCTCGTGGTCCAGTATGATTGCAGTGGTGTACCATTCTTGGATACGATCTGGGGTCCCCCTTACGGCACAAGCTTGTTTCAGTTTGGGATCTAAGGCCTTTTTGAACGTATAGACCAATAGTCTCTCTGGCCAGTTTATTTATTTATTTTATTTATTTCTTAGATTTTTAGACCGCCCCTCTCCCAAAAAGGGACTCGGGGCGGTGTACAGTCAATACAATAAAACCAATCATAATAATTAAATACATTTAAGCTACATTTAAAATACATTTGGAGGGGGAGATAGGCTGTACTAAGAAATAAATACCTAAAAACATCACAATTAAAACCCCAAACCCTAAAATAAAATAAATCCCTGGGAGGTAAAGCTAAGAAAGTGCCAGGCCAGCTGATTGAAATAGGTGAGTCTTTAACTTTTGCCGGAAGGAACGGAGGTCGGTGGTAGTTCGAATGTCTGGGGGGAGGTCATTCCAGAGGGTTGGGCCCATCACAGAGAAGGATCTACTCCTAGGTGTCGCCCGCTGGCATTGCCTAGCAGACGGCACCAGGAGGAGCCCCTCCCTGTGTGAGCGGATAGGTCGCAGGGACGTATGTGGTAGGATGCGATCCTGCAGATAACTAGGTCCTCTGCCATGGAGCGCTTTAAAGATGGTGATCAATACCTTGAAACGCACCCGAAAGGCCACAGGTAGCCAGTGCAGCTCGCGCAGGAGAGGTGTTACGTGGGAGTAACGTGTACGTCCCATAATAACCCGCGCGGCTGCGTTCTGAACTAGCTGCAGTCTCCGGATGCGTCCCAAGGGAAGCCCCATGTAGAGGGCATTGCAGTAGTCCAGGCGAGACGTCACCAGCGCATGAGTGACCGTACGCAGGGCACTCCGGTCCAGTAGGGGGCGCAATTGGCGCACCAGGCGAACCTGGTGGAACGCCCCCCTTGCCACGGCTGCCACATGGTCCTCCATTGACAGCCGGGCATCAAGGAGGACGCCCAAATTGCGCGCCCGCTCCACAGGGGACAGTTGTTCGCCCCCTATGGCCAGCGATGGAGTCAGCTGGCTGAACCGAGGTGCCGGTAACCACAGCCACTCGGTCTTGGAGGGGTTGAGTTTGAGTCTGTTGTCCCCCATCCAGACCCCGACGGCTTCCAAACACCGGGACATCACTTCGACAGCCTCGTTGGGGTGGTTTGGGGTTGAAATATACAGCTGAGTATCATCAGCGTAGAGATGGTACTCAACCCCAAAACCACGGATGATCTCACCCAGCGGCTTCACATATGCGTTGAACAGAAGAGGCGAGAGGACCGACCCCTGTGGCACCCCACAAGTGAGTGGCCTCAGGGACGACCTCTGCCCCCCTGTCAACACACATTGCTTCCGGTCGGAGAGGTAGGAGCCGAACCACCGCAAAACGGTGCCTCCGACTCCCATCCCCTCCAACCGGCGCAATAGGATACCATGGTCGATGGTATCAAAAGCCGCCGAGAGGTCTAATAGGACCAGGATAGAGGAACAACCCCTATCTCTGGCCCTCCAGAGATCATCCACCAACGCGACCAAGGCTGTCTCAGTGCTGTGCCCGGGTCGGAAGCCGGACTGGCGTGGGTCTAGATAATCGGATTCGTCTAGGTGTTGTGGAAATTGCTGCGCCACCACATTCTCAACAACCTTCGCCAAGAAGGGGAGGTTGGAGACTGGACGATAGTTAGCTAGCTCCATTGGGTCGAGCGAAGGCCTCTTGAGCAAGGGTCTCACCACCGCCTCTTTCAAGGCGGTTGGTAAGTATCCCTCACCCAGTGAGGCGCTCACCAGGCCCAGGAGCCAGCCTCGTGTCACCTCCCAGGCTGCCAGTACCAGCCAGGAGGGGCACGGGTCCGTTAAGCAAGTGGTGGGTCGCAGCCGTCCACGCAACCTGTCCAAATCCTCGGGGGCAACAGAGTCAAACTCCTCCCAGAATGGTCTCTCAAGACTCGCTGTTGGCGGCTCGTCTGGTCCACTGACGGAGGTCCACCCGCTCCGGATCTGATCGATTTTGTCCTGAAGATATTCCCCAAACTCCTCTGCTCTACCCTGTAAGGGTGTCTCCCAGTAACGTGTTAGGGTTCTAAATACCATGCAGAAATAAATCATTGTCCAAGGCAAAACATCCTTTAAGGTCCAATTTATTCCGCAGGCAATTTAGCACGGCTATGGAAATTTCAACTCTGGAAGTACATGCTCTGGGTTCACCCAGTTAAAGTTCATGATCTCTCCCCACACCCACAAATCCATCACATGTTCCAATCATCATCTTCCACGCTGGCATGTACACCCATCTTCTTCCGGCCAGGTGTCGAGATGCGAAGACAAAAGATGACCTTGGCTTCTACAAAAGAATGTCAACAATCCATTCTACAATCCTACTCCTTTCTATTCCCCCCTCCCAACTACTACACTATTGAAACAGCATAGAAAATTATAAGAAAGTGTGGCAGGCCAAAGATCCAAAAAAGAATATAATTACAGGCCTGACAGGCGGCCTCTCCTCAAAAGAAAAATGTTTCCTGCAAAGAGAATAACATAAAAGTTAACATAACAAAATTAACCACCTCTTCTCCACCCAGGGGAACCCCTTGACTTCTCGGGAAACTTCCCATTGAATTGCTTTACTAACTTCTCCACTGGTTACCCAATTAGCTTCAGACCAAGGGTAACCCTTCCAATGCACTAAGTACTGTAAGTAACCCCTATTCAGCCTGAAATCTACAATTTTTTCCACCTCAGATTTTGTTTCCCCTTCCATCACTAAAGGAGGAGATTGAGCTTGGGTGGATGCTCTTCTGTTAGACCCAATTACTGGTTTCAACAAGCTACAATGAAATTCTGGGTCAATTTCCCCTAGACTTCTGGGTAGACTGAGTTGAACTGTAACTGAGTTAACTATCTTCACTATTGGGAATGGACCTAGAAATTTTGGACACAATTCCTTGCTAAGCATTTCTAATCTTATGTATTTGGTAGATACAGAACCATTGTCCCCCACACGGTAGGGGTTTAGGAATGAGCGACGTTGATCATCTTGCTTCTGGTAGGCTTCTGCCGCAACTGCTAGAGCCTTCTTCGTATTCTCCCATCCTTTCTTTAGCATGTCCATCCATTCACTCAGACATGAAAGAAGGAGGTTCTCTAGGCAACTCAGGCATGGCAACAACTTCCATGCCACTGGTAATCTGGAAACCCGCTAATCCTCTGCTGCTGTGGACCGCATCGTTGTACGCCACTTCGGCGACGGGTAGCAAGTCCGACCAGTTGTCGTGCTGATAGTCCACAAAACACCTGATATATTGTTCCACCACTGCATTGGCTCCCTCTGCTGCACCGTTCATTCTGGGATGAACCTCTGAGCTCAGTTCTTGTGTGGACCCAATAGATCTCAGGACCTCTCTCCAGAACTTGGCTGTGAACTGGACTCCGCGGTCTGAAATGATCCTCTTGGGTACTCCATGCAGGCGATAAATGTGTTTCACAAACATTTTCGCTAATTCATTTGCGGATGGCAATCCTGAGCAAGCAATGAAGTGTGCCTGCTTAGAAACCAAATCAATAACAGTCCAAATTACTTTATGCCCACTGCTGTCTGGGAGTTCCATGATGAAGTCCATTGCGACCTCTTCCCATGGCCGTTTAGGGCTCTCTGCTGGAGGTGCTGTAGGTTCTGGGCTCTTGGATCCAATCATCCACGGCTGGCCTTGTTCCTCCTCCGAGGCCTCCCCTTTGGTAGGACTCTTCGTCACCTGAAGTTGGGGGTCCTCTTCCAGAGGTCGGTTGGGCATTTCCCCCTCCGAGGCCTCCCCCTTAGTTGGACTCTTTGTCACCTTCAGTTGGGGATCCTCCTCTGGAGATTGTTTGCCCTTTTCCTCTTCCGAGGCCTCCCCCTTGGTAGGACACTTCATCACCTTAAGTTGGAGATCCTCTTCCAGAGGCTGTTGGCCCAGATGACTTTTCTGTGCGGGCATCTGGGGCCCTCTCTTAACCACCGTGGCAATTGGTACACACGTTTGTTCTTCGGCAATTCCCTCCTCCGAGGCCTCCCCCTTGGTAGGACTCTTCATCACCATAAGTTGGGGATCCTCTTCCAGAGGTCGTTTAGGCTTTTCCCCCTCCGAGGCCTCCCCCTTAGTTGGACTCTTTGTCACCTTAAGTTGGGGATCCTCCTCCGGAGAATGTCTGCCCTTTTCCTCTTCCGAGGCCTCCCCCTTGGTAGGACACTTCCTCACCTTAAGTTGGGGATCCTCTTCCAGAGGTTGTTGGCCCAGATGACTCTTCTGTGGTGGCATCTGGGACCCTCTCTTTACCGCCGTGGTGGTTGGTGCGCACGTCTGTGGCATTGGGGCTGGAGCCAAGCACTCTGACGCTCTGTGGCCAAGTTGACAACAATGGTGGCATTTAATTGGCCCCCACGAGGAATGGAACCTAGTTACATCTCTAAACTTAGGAACCGTTTCATCACACTGCCTTGCTCTCCAACTTGCAGCTGCCCCCTTGGTAAACCCTTCTTCCATGGTGGAGATTGCTTCTCTGTAGGAAGGTGGAGTAAGAACCTTTTGGGGCATCTGTGGGGTGCCACAGGGGTCGGTCCTCTCGCCACTCCTGTTCAACACATACATGAAGCCGCTGGGTGAGATCATCCGTGGTTTTGGGGTGGGATACCACCTGTACGCTGATGATACTCAGCTGTACATTTCCACCCCGAACCACCCCAACGAGGCCGTCGAAGTGATGTCCCGGTGTGTGGAAGCCGTACGGGTCTGGATGGATGACAACCGACTCAGGCTCAACCCTTCCAAGACGGAGTGGCTGTGGGTTCCGGCTCCCCGGTTCAACCAGATAATTCCATCTCTGGCCATTGGGGGCATTCAACTTGCCCCCGTGGAGCGGGAGCGCAATTTGGGCGTCCTCCTGGATGCCAAGCTGTCCATGGATGAACATGTGACAGCTGTGGCCAGGGGGGCGTTCCATCAGGTTCGCCTGGTGCGCCAATTGCGCCCCCTATTGGACCGGGACGCTCTACGCACAGTCACCCATGCGCTGGTGACGTCTCGCCTGGACTACTGTAACGCTCTCTACATGGGGCTTCCCTTGAAATGCACTCGGAGACTACAGTTGGTCCAGAATGCGGCCGCGCGGGTGATTATGGGGAGCACCAGGTACTCCCACGTGACACCACACCTGCGCGAGCTGCACTGGCTTCCTGTGGTCTATCGAGTGCGTTTCAAGGTTTTGATTACGATCTTTAAAGCGCTCCATGGCTCAGGACCTAGTTACCTCCGGGACCGTATTCTGCCCCATACATCCCTACGACCTATTCGCTCGCACAGAGAGGGACTTCTCCAGGTGCCGTCCACTAGACAATGTCATGGGGCGGCGCCTAGGAGCAGAGCCTTCTCTGTGGCGGGCCCAGCCCTGTGGAATGACCTTCCCCCGGATATTAGGACCACTACAGACCTCCGCTCCTTCCGTGTTAAGCTCAAGACCCACCTTTTTCAAATATCTGGCCTGGCCCAACCATAACTTCGTTACGCTCCTGAGGGGTTTTTAATTCAGCAATTTTATTTAGGGGATTTTAAACTGTGTTTTAACTGTGTTTTTAGCTGTGTTTATTGTCTTTCACTTGCAGGTCTACTCTCCTCCATGCACAAATGTAATTGTCCTTGTTTTTTCGTATGTATGTGTGTCCTATGTGTATTTTATCTTTTTGACTGTACGCCGCCCCGAGTCCTTCGGGAGAGGGTTGCGGCTAATCAAATAAAATTTGATTTGAAATTTGATTGCAGATGCACCTTGTCCCGCTTCCCATCTTGCAGGCCTGGCTTTGGTAATCCCTTCTTCCATGTTGGTGATTGCTACTCTGTAGGAAGGTGGGGTAAGAACCACTTGGGGCCTTGCAGGCGCACATTTTCCCACCATCCACAATGCAGGCCTCTGTTTGGTAATCCCTTCTTCCATGGAGAATTCTTCTCTGTAGGAAGGTCTGGTAAGAACCTTTTTGGGCCTTGCAGGGGAGACTGGAACCGGTGGGGAGGTCAATCCCTCGGTTGGCCACTGCCCAGCTTTCTGCCATGGTGCCATCTGCTGAGGGAGGGCAGGTGCCCACTGGCATCCCTCCCATCCATGACCTGGGGTTAAGACCCATCCCGGGGTTGCCTGCTTCACAGGTTGCAGCTCAACCAATGATGGCTGGCTAAGGGGTTTTACGTGCCAAGGACCCTCCTGCTGGCTTGGAGGAGTTATGGGCCAAGTAGGTGCCCTTTGCTGGCTTGGATGAGTTATGGGCCAAGTAGGTGCCCTCTGCTGGCTTGGAGCATTTCCCCATGCTGATGGCAAAGGAGTTGGTAAGTAGCATCTCTTCCATCCAAGTCCTGGGAGGAAAGCCCAATTTACTGCCCAATTTGCTTCATTTACTGGTTGCAGCCCCATTTGTGGTGGCTTGCAAGTGACAGATGCTGGAAAAATTCCTTCTTCCTGCCTCCTTTGAAATTCCCATTTTGAAAGGGAATCTTTCTCCCAGCTAGTTGCAGGGTGACAAGCCATTTCATTTATTGCCGTCTGGAAGGAGCCCAAACCTCTGTTCTAGGGTTTTTTTTTCCCAAGCCTTGTTTCCAAGCTGGGGGGAAGGAGGGGGAGCATGCACTCACAGTTTGCTGAAGAAGTTTTCTGAGATTGCCTTCGTCTTGTCGCGTCTCCTCCTGCATTCCTCCAGATGCAATTAAACTGGAAACAGCATTCCATTGCCTTTGAAGTTCCGCACTCAGCTTCTTATCACCAAAAGCTTCTCATTAATTCTTCGCTGATATTTATGCTGTCCCGGTCAGCGTTGGGAATGCCAAGACCCCCATCACCAGCCCCCCCTGCGAGGGGGGGTGCTAGTGAATTATTTTGAGAGAGAGAGTTGAAATAATGTTAGGGTTCTAAATACCATGCAGAAATAAATCATTGTCCAAGGCAAAACATCCTTAAAAGTGCAATTTATTTCGCAGGCATGTTAGCACGGCTATGGAAATTTCAACTCTGAATTACATCCTGTAAGTTCACCCAGTTGAAAGTTCATGATCTCTCCCCACACCCACAAATCCATCACATGTTCCAGTCATCATCTTCCATGCTGGCATGTACACCCATCTTCTTCCGGCCAGGTGTCGAGATGCGGAGACAAAAGATGACCTTGGCTTCTACAAAAGAATGTCAACAATCCATTCTACAATCCTACTCCTTTCTATTCCCCCCTCCCAACTACTACACTATTGAAACAGCATAGAAAATTATAAGAAAGTGTGGCAGGCCAAAGATCCTAAAAAGAACATAACTACAGGCCTGACACCCTATTTAACACATACATTCATTGGCATCCTTCAGTCTCAAAAGGCTATGGTATTGTGCTCTTGAAAGAGATCAAAACTGGAGTGACCTCTCCAGCATGAGGTCTGGGGAGATTAATATGGAGGATAGACTGTTATCCAAGCAGCAGATCCCCCCTCTCCATCTCCAATGAAATAGTCCAATGGAATGGTAGAACTGATACGATTGGTTCCATCTGCGTCGCAGGAGTTACCAGAAGGTGGTTGTACACAGTCACGAACTGCTTCTGGGATTCCAGAATTTTGCCTCGAGGTTGGCTCCTGAAGCCTTTTCCAGTAGTGGATTTAGCCACAAGGCAGTGGAAGTTTGTAATCAGAGTTTCCCTTCTTCTAGAAGATGGTTCTGCTGCTTTATCTGCCATTGGGGTGTAGAGCCCTCTTCCGCCTTCAAAACCGTTGACCGTCATCTTCTGTAACCCTGGAGAGAGTCCCTTATGAGGTGCTACCAGCTGGCCCAGCTGAACCAAAGTTTTTTAAGGAAGTGCTACTCCTCCATCACTCACCCTTTGTCCTGGCTTGTGACAGGCAGAGCCTGGCTTCCCAAACATTGGGCCCAGGATGGTGGGTTTCCATTTAACTCAGTACAACATAAATGAAGCAAGAAAAAAAACCTTACAGTGAGTTTCCACCCTCCCCCCCAATAGTCTTTCCAGTTAGAAGACAACTTCAAAGAGAGTCTTTAGTCTCTCCTTGTCCATCTCAGGGTCCTCTCTTTTACATCTGATGGTGTTGGGCTTGATTTGGTGCTAAGGCTGGTCAGTCAGGCTTGGGAAAGTCTGTTGCACTCTGGTTGCTGTGAATGACTTTCTAGGAGATGGCTGGATCCAAACCCAATTCCCTAGGTCAAATGGAAGGAGGGTATCCTCTAGAGTATCCTCTATTATGGTCAGTGTGCTCAGCTTCCACAGGTTGTGGAGTTGTCTCTGCAGAGCTGCAAGATATGAGAACAAGACCACCTCCCTCCTTTGTGGGTGACTCTCCCAGAAAAGGCATTATTGATCTGACGTGGAATGGAGAACAGAGGATAAAAGATGGAGAGATGCAGTTGGGTGGATAGCTTGCAGGCAGGATTTGAAAATACCATATTTTTCAGAGTATAAGATACACTTCTCCCCACCTAAAAGTGGATGGACATTTCAGTGCATCTTATAGACTGAATATGGGCCTGTTTTTGGCCTCCCAAACCCTCCATACATTTTGTTTTTGCCCTCCCCGGCCTCCAGAAGCACTCTGCAGGGCTCCGCACATCCTATTTTTGAGCTCCTGAACCGTCCGTGCATCCCATTTTCACCCTCCCCACCCACCAGAAGCACTTTCCAGGCCAAAAAAGGCATGTTTTTGGCAAAGATGGGCCCATTTATGGCACAAATGGGACATGCAGAGTACTGCAGAGTGCTTCTGGGGGCAGGGGAGGGCAAAAACACAACACGCAGAGGCCAAAAACTATTTTTTTCTTGTTTTCCTCTGGTAAATCTAGGTGTGTCTTAAAATCCACTGCATGTTATAGTCTGAAAAATATGGTACATTAATACTGCAGTTGTTAAAGAAACAGATAAACCAATCACAACAAAATGGAGACGCCACCGATGAGAAAAAAGAGAAGCTGGATTCTGGAAATAAGACAAAAGATGTCTGGTGATGAAAGAGAGCAAGACAAAACGAAGGGTGCCCCCTCTGAAAATGAACAAAGGCATAAATTTTGTAAAGCACATATTAAAGAGTGTTACGTAGATACCCACACAAGCTGCTGTGGTTTCCACTCCAGTCCTCTGTTTAGGCGGGAACAGAGGTTCAACCTGATTGGTTGAGAGGTCTGACAGCCCCCTTAAAAGGAGAGCTGTCAGATCCAACAGTTGCTGGATTGTACATACTTGTCTGTGAATAAAGAGCTGTTGTTGCCTTGAACCCGAGTCTGTCCTCTCATTGCCCTGATCTAACAAAGAGGACTTAAGGACTGGCATCTTGAGAATGCTGAAAGTTCCAAATAATTTTATAAGCCTAGTATTTTAGTGTGTATAATTTGTCAGGGGCATGGAGAATCTAACATTTGTTGTAAAGTGGACCACATTATTTTAGAGATTGAAAAATGCTTATATGTTCCAGGATTAGTTCTATAGTAATCTTAATAAGAAAAAGGTTATATTCCTATACAAAAAAACTTGAGAGGCTCTTGTGGATGGGCATATCTCATGTTTTAGGAAAGGAATGACAAATAAAATCCACTTACAACACATACAGAAAATGAACAAATATTTTTTTCCTCTAAATAAGCTTAAAACATTCCCTTCTGACAAATTTGGGCTGTTTTTAATATCACAGGGAGGAAAGAAAAAAGGAACACAGTTCTCTTCACCCTGTTTTGCTGGCCAGACAAACTAAGGTGAAGGTATTTTTCTTTCCATTGCTTATTTTAACATTATTTACAGATTAACAGAGTTGGAAGGCACCTTGTAGGTCATCTAGTCCAACCCCCACCCAAGCAGACCCTACACCATTTCTGTCTTCTTGAAAACTTCCAGTGATGAAGCTCCCACAAGTTCTGAATGCAACTTCTGTTCCATTGGTTGATTGTTCTCACTGTCAGAAAATTCCTCCTCATTTCCTGGTTGAATCTCTCCTTGATCAGTTTCCTTGTTTGGCCTTTGGGTAGCTTGGAAAATAGCTTGACCCCCTCTTCTCTAAGGCAGGTCCCTCAAATATTGGAACATTGCTCTCATGTCTCCCCTGGTCCTTTTCCCCCCACTAGACTAGCCATGCCCAGTTCCTGCAACCGTTCATCGTATGTTTTAGCCTCCAGTCCCCTAATCATCTTGGTTGCTCTTCTCTGCACTGTTTCTAGAGTCTCCACATCTTTTTTATGCTGTGGTGACCAAAACTCGATGAAGTATTCTAGGTGTGATCTTACTAAGGCTTTCTAGAGTGATGCTAGTATCTCACTTGATCTTGATTGTATCCCTGTTAATGCAATTTAGGATGCATTGGCATTTTTGGCTGCTGTAGCACACATTGCTGGCTCATATTTAATATATTGTCCATTAAGACTGTAAAATCCCTCTCACAGTTACTGCTATTAAGCCTGGTTTCACCCAATCTATATATGTACTTTTGGCTTTTCTTCCCTAAGTGTAAGACTTTACTTTTCTCTACACTGAATTTCATTTTGTTAGATAGGGCCAAGTGTTTAAGTCTGTCAAGATGCATGTGGTTTTTGAGCCTATCATCTAGGGCAGCGATGGCGAACCTTTTTTGGCTCACTTGTCATAAGTGGGGGGAGCGTGGGGGGGGGTAGTGTGCGGGCGTGCCGCACCCATAATGCAATGTGCGACCCCCCCCCCAGTGTGCATGCGCACACTACAGGTGTGACCCCCCCATTTTTGCATGCCTTTTTCGCCCTCCCCAGCCTCCAGAGGCTTTACAGGAGCATGGGGAGTGTGAAAACAGCCTCCCCCGCCCCCCCGGAAGGCCTCCAGAGGCTTGAGGGACCTTCAGGATGCTTCCCTGAAGCCTCCGGAGCAGTCAAAACGACCTTCCGAGCAAACCGAAAGTCTGTTCCCGAACTTCCGGTTTGCCCGTAGGGCCGGGTTTTTGCGCTTCGGAGGCTTTAGGGAAGCTCATGAAGCCTCTGGAGGGCCTTCGGGGGGGCGGGGGAGGCTCTTTTCGTTTTACAGGTGGTATTTAGATCCTAAAAAATTATCATGCATGTACCCAAATATTCAACCAAAATGTTGGAGATGCGGGTGCCTAGATGCTACCTTTTTTCATGTATGGTGGACCTGCAATAAGGTCAAGGCTTTTTGGATAAAAATATGGTGGGTCATGCAAAATGTACTGAAAAAAAGAATACAATTTACTCCGCAAATGTTTTTATTGGGTATAGCTAAGGATCTTACTAAAGGGGAAACAAAATTGGTTCTGTATATGGTTACAGCAGCTAGGCTGCTGATTGCGCAACATTGGAAGAAAGATTTTTTACCGACAATTGGTCAATGGACTCAGAAAGTGGCGGGGTTCGCCGAAATGGCAAAAATTTCAGCTTTCTTAAAAGCTCAGAAACAGGAGGATTACACACAGGAATGGGCAAAATGGATTGATTATATACAGAATAAATACCAGACTAGGAGGTATTATGTAGCCTTTAGGTAAGACTGTTTAGACTGATAGCTGATCAGAGTAAACAATACATGGGATGTTTGGAATCACTAGAGTGGTGTATACTGGAAGTCAGGGGGGGGGTTGAGTGGGAGGTGGGGGTGGGTTAGGGTGGAGGGTGGGGCAATATATATGTATAAATATACTAGAAGATGGGATTAATGAAATATTATTTTAAGAGAAATGTATATTATGATTTATATATGTTAAATTAGTTTAGAAGAAGGGATTGATATTATTATTCTAAGAGAAATTTATATTGTGATTGCTGGGAAGAGAGGGGGTATAATATGTGAATGAGTAATTTACTTTTAGACGGGGGGAGGGGAGGGGGTAAAATAATTGGTATAATATTTGAATTCCTTTTTTTAGGGGGGGCTGGGGGGAGGGGAGGGGGTATAGTATCTGTATGGGATTTATACTGTATGGTGGGGGGGTTAAAAGGGGAAAATATGCTTGTATAAAACTTTTTCAATTAAAAAAAAAAAGTGAACTCAGCTGGCCAGCGCGCACATGCGCGCTGGCCAGCTGACAAGGTAGCGTCTCGCGTGCCCTGACAAATTGCTCCGCGTGCCACCTGTGGCACGCGTGCCATAGGTTCGCCATCACTGGTCTAGGGTGTTGACTGTTCCTGTCAGCTTAATATCATCTGCAAATTTGGTGAGTTCCCCTTCTATTCCCCCATCTAAGTTGTTTATGAAGATATTGAAGAGTCCTGGGCCTAGGACAGAACCTTGTGGTACCCCACTGCTTCCTTCCTTCTATGTAGATGTAGTTCCATTAAGGACAACTCGTTGAGAATGATTTGTCAACCAGTTACAAACACATCTGATGGTGATGCTATGTATCCCACTTTTTTCTAGGTTACCAAGAAGTACGGTGTGGTCTACTTTGTGTAATGCCTTGCGGCGGTCTAAGTATATTATGTCCACAGTATTTCACTGGTCTACTAATTTAGTTACTATGTTGAAAAATCAAGATTGGTTTAGCATGCTCTATTTTTAACAAACCCATGCTGACTTCTATTTATTATTTTACTGGCTTCTAGATGTTGGCAAATATGTTTTTTTATATTATCTTTTCTAACAGAATTTAAAATTCCTTCTGAATGGATTAGACATTTAACAGTTACATTGAACTCAAGGGTACACAAAGGCTTTGCCATACACACACATACACACACACACACACACGACAAGGGAAAGAGAAATGGAAAGGAAAACAGAATTCTTAGGTTTACACACCCAGATCATTCTTAATCTCAGTTAATCATAAATCATAGTCATAAATCTCAGTTAATCTAAATTAGAAAAGGCAAAAATCTAGAAGGGGGAAAGATCAATGTTATTATATTTTCCTTTCCTTTTAAGTACTTTTATTTAGGCAAATTGGTTTTCCTGCTTCATCCCTGAGCAAAGTCCATCTCTTGCATAATAGGTCTGCACGCTTCTTTTTCATTCCTGCCTGGACGGGTAGCCTCTTATAATCCCAGGCTTTTAGCAGTCTCCCTAAAGGAGAGATTGGCAGAACCTTGGAATCAGAGCCTTCCATATTTTCAGTTTTTCTTAACATTAACGTTTCCTTTACTCTCCTGCATCCGCAGAGTGACCCTCTCCTGGAATCCCCGACCCTGGCATGACAATCTTTCAGCCTTTGCCCCTGGCTAGCCACCTTTTCCATTACCAGAGCAACTAGAGGAGAGATCCTTCCTCTCCTCGGGAGTTTTCTGGGAGGGTGCAGAGCCTCTTCCTTGCACATGGGGTATCTCAGCATCCTGCTCCAGAGTTTCCTGGTCCTGCAGCAGGTGGCAGCATCTGCCTGCCTTGAAATCATGGCTGATTGCAAGAAGCCAGCAACATGGTTATTAGTACCCAATGAAAATGGGAACTAAACTGGGAAACCAAAGAAATATGCAGGAAGAAAGCAGTGGTGAACTCCAGTCCTCCTCTGAGACAACAGCAATGTAATTCTCACTTGCAGTGGAATCTCTTGATAAGAGATCCAAGCTGGCATAAAGATGCTTGAGGCAAACATCAGTTTATGTTGTTTAGATGCTGTGCTGGCCAAAAGGTGTTAAAAGACCAACATTCTCCATACTGTTAGCAATGAATAAATGAATACCCGGGGGTGGGGGGTGGGGGAGAGGCTTAGCTAAGGCTGAGTCTTCTTTTACTGCAAGCATTACGTGAAAGCCTGAAGGGAGCACAGCAGGATTGGCCTCCAGGTTCAGTATTTGCAGACCCCTCTGTGATAACTACTCTATGATCCCCTTGTGAGAGGGACTGTCAGAGGAATGCTGACAAAATAGACTCTGACTTCTGGTCCTGTCTTGAGCATGAGAGCCAGCCGAGGGACCTTGGGCAGGGTCTCTCCCAGCCAAGCCCACCTCGCAGGATTGCTGTTGTGGGGAAAAGAGGAGCATAAAAGAGCATTAGGTATGTTCTCTACCTCGAGTTATGTATGAAAATAATAAAGGCAGGATACAAATACAAGGAAGGAGTAGGAAACAATGCAGAGAATATGGGAATTGAAGAAGAGGGGAGGGGAGACTGGGATAGGAAAGAGGGAAGGGAAGGAAAAGAAGATAGAAAAAGGAAAGGAAAAAAAGGGTGTATTTGTGAATGAAAGGGAGAACAAGGATGCTATCCTGCTCATCAGAAAATGGCTTACTGTTTTTGCAATTTTGTGCGATATTCACATAACTGATCTTCTCTGCTCCATCCCTGGATGTATGAAGTTTGATTTTTAAAAAAAGGCCTTGTTGGCTTTGCAGGGCTAAGAGCTAACTCAGCATTCTCCGTAGACGTTGGTTCTCCACTCTACTGTGAAGGGGCAAGGCATGCACACACAAACATATATACTACTTATATGGTATACTATACATAGACTACTATACATACATACATACATACATGCATGCATGCATGCATGTATGTATGTATGTATGTATGTATGTATGCATGTATAGTAGTCACCTTCAAAATAAAAGCAATGCAGCTGCATTTTTGTACATGGCATACACTTACATTTATTTTCCAATATCCATGACCTCATGTGGGCTGGTCACACCCAAAGGGCCAGATGTGTCCTGGACCATACAATGCTCAGGTCTCTTTTATCCATTCATAGTACAATTTAGCCTCCAGACTCCTCTTCATTATCTTTTTTTATAATTATTTTATTTTAAAACAAACAAAAACATACATTAAAAATATATCATCAATTACATATCTATTTAGCATAGCGTTTGGTCAGAAAGATTTGTGCATCACCACCTTCAATTGCATATAATATCAGTAGTTATCAACCCACTATACGTTAATACATTGATTATAATTGTAAATCATATATTCAATTTACTCTTATAATTTCTTCCTTTTAGACATGTATTCTAAAGGTTAAATTCCTATATATGCTATCTGTTACATCATAGTAAATCTATTAAGTAATAATATCTTTATGGTATCATCAATCTTATTTTAATATTTCTTGCAGTATATATATATAAAAATAAATGATTATTTATATATCATTACTTTCAATTATATTGTAAAATCATGAAATATCTATCAAATATATATATAGTAAATACATCTTTATCATTGCATCTCATATAATCAACTACAATTATTATTTCTTCATTTTAAACAAGATATTCTAAATATTCAATTCATATATATACCAATATTCCATTACATAGTTATAAATCTATAGAATCTATATATTCAATTCATATATATACCAATACTCCATTACATAGTTATAAATCTATAAAATCTATATAAAAGTAATATGTTTTTATAATATCTCCTACCACATTCTATTATTACAATTCAAGATTGTGGTAATTGTATCCATTGATAAAATAAGTCCCAAATCTTAAAAATTGTTCATCCTCTTGTTCTCTGATTTCAAATGTCAATTTACTCATTTCAGCGCATTCCATTGTTTTTTGAATAACTTCCTCCTGCGTTGGTATTTTCTCATTTTTCCAATTTTTTGCAAATACAATTCTGGCTGCCGTTAAAATATTTACGATCAAGTATTTCAAGTCTTTATTGTATGTATCTGGCATAATACCCAATAAAAATGTCTCTGGTTTAAAGTCTATAAGTTTCTGTGTTATTTTTTCCAACCATATGTGGATTTTAGTCCAATACCTTTTAGCTTCTGTGCAAGTCCACCACATGTGGTAGTATGATACCGGTGTCTGATGACATTTCCAACACTTTTCCGATTTGTTTTTGAACATTCTTGCTATTCTCGTTGGGGGTAGATGCCACCCGTAAAACATCTTATACAAATTTTCCTTATAAGCTGTTGACATTGTCATTTTATAATTTTGGGACCACAATTTCTCCCATTTCTCTAGTTCAATCCCATGTCAAAAATTTTCCCCCCGAGCTATCATAGGTTCTTTAACTTGTTCTTCTTTTAGCTTAACCTCTAGTAAATGTCCATATAGTTTTTAAATTACTTTTTCATCAATACCTGTCAAAATTTCATCTGACTCTTTGTCATATCTCTTTGTCTTTGTCATATCTAGATTGTATTTGCACATATGAAAACCAATTCATTTCAATTCCTTCCTGTTTCAGCTCTTGCACAGATTTGAGTTTACCCTCTGCATTCAAATTTTCACCATATCTAACCGTTTGTTCCTTTTTATATATTATTTGATATGAAAAGGCTTCAGTAGTTGATAGCCAGACTGGTACTTTTAAGTAATATTGCTTTTTAATCTTCTCCCAATTCAGTAACAAAGCTTCCCTTAGGTAATGTCTTCTGAAATAGCCCTGTGTTTTAATACCTTTATACCATAAAAAACATGCCATCCCAACAATAAGTCATGTCCTTCTAGAGTTCCTTAGTGTGATCCATTCCTTAACCCACATCAAGCTAGTTGCCTGGTGATATAATTCCAAATTGGGTAGGCCCATGCCTCCTCTTAATCTAGCACAGCGATGGCGAACCTTTTTTGGCTCGCATGCCATAAGTGGGGGAAGTGCAGGGGGGTCGTGTGCAGGTGTGTCGCACCCATAAGTCAATGCGTGACGCCCCCAGTGCGCATGCATGCACTACAGGCACGACCCCCCCATTTTTGCATGCTTGTTTCACCCTCCCCAGGCTCCAGAGGCTTTATAGGAGCATGGGGAGGGTGAAAACAGCTTTCCCCGCCCCCCCGGAGGCCCTCCGGAGGCTTCATGAGCTTCCCTGAAGTCTTTGGAGTGCTTAAAACGCCCTCCCCAGGCCTCCCCCCCCCTTGGAAGCCCACCGGAGGCTTCAGGGACCTTCAGGAGGCTTCCCTGAAGCCTCCGGAGCAGTCAAAATGACCCTCTGAGCAAACCAGAAGTGACTTTTGTCAGGGCACGCGAGGCGCTGCCCTGTCAGCTGGCCAGCGTGCATGTGCGCGCTGGCCAGCTGAGTTCACCCTTTTTAAAACCATTTTTCGCCCTCCCCAGGCTCCACAGGCTTTATAGGAGCCTGGGGAGGGTGAAAAGAGCCTCCCCCTCCCCCCAGAGGCCCTCCGGAGGCTTCATGAGCTTCCCTGAAGTCTTTGGAGCGCTTAAAATGACCCTCCGAGCAAACCGGAAGTGACTTCAGGGACCTTCAAGAGGCTTCCCTGAAGCCTCCGGAGCAGTCAAAACGACCCTCCGAGCAAACAGGAAGTCCGTTCTCGAACTTCGGGTTTGCCCATAGGGCCATTTTTTTGGGCTCCGGAGGCTTCAGGGAAGCTCATGAAGCCTCCGGAGGGCGTCCGGGGGTGGGTGGGTGAGGCTCTTTTCGCCCTCCTCAGGCTCCTATAAAGCCTCTGGGGAAGGCGAAAAATGGCTTTAAAAAAGGATGAACTCAGCTGGTCACTGCGCGCATGCACGCTGGCCAGCTGACAGGGAAGTGCCTCACGTGCCCTGACAAATGGCTCCACATGCCACCTGTGGCACACGTGCCATAGGTTCGCCATCACTGATCTAGCATCTTGTAATGATTTTCATTTTATTCTTGCTTTTTCCCCCTGCCAGATGAACTTCAAAACAGTTTTATTTAATTCATCAAAAAAAAATTCCCTAATGTTAGATACTAGCTTCAGTTATAGTGGTTTCCACCAAGGTCTTCTGTTCCTGTGGGAACAGAGGTTTAATCTCATTGGTCGAAGAGTCTGACAGCTCCCTATAAAAGGGCTGCTATCAGACTCAACCTTCACTGGATTGTTCATATTTGTTCTGTTAAAAATAAAGAGCTGTTGTTACCGTTAGCCTGTGTGTGCCTTTCCATTACCCAATCTAACACTGGCGACGAAAGTGGGATTGGAAGGCAACTAGGCGAACCAAAAAGAGCGTAGCAATCCAGCAAGTACATACAGCCCGGAGCTCAGCGCGGCTTCGAGCAGCCATTTTTGAGCGGCAAACTCAAAACGCCCTCACAAAATGGCCATGCACGCACCACCGGCTCCGTATGCCCCAGTCACCGAGCACCGGGACTCGTATATGCTGAGGTTCGACTGCTTCCTCGAAGCCAACAATCTCATGGGCCTTTCTGAAGGCCGCAAGAAGAACATCTTCCTCGGTTACTGTGGACAGGAAGTGTTCAAAACTGCCAAAGACCTATTGCTAAATTGGACATGGCACAGGCATACCAACAATTGCCTGTAGATGGCGCTACAGTGGAGGCCCAAACCATTGTGACGCACAGGGGTGCATTCAAACGTCACCGCTTGCAATTTGGAGTTAGTATCACCCCTGGACTGTTCCAAAGCGTCATGGAACGGCTTTTGCAGGGGATTCCAGGAGTTGTCCCCTATTTCGGCTGCAAATGAGGCCCAACTTTTCAAACGTTTGCGAACTGTTTTGACCAGAATTCGGGACAGAGGCTTCCGCTTCAAAAAAGAAAAATGCCAAATTAACATACCAAGGGTTGAATTCTTATTATTATTTTATTTATTTATTTTATTTATTACATTTATAAACCGCTCCCTCTCCCCGAAGGGACTCGGGGTGGTGTACAAAACAGCTAAAAACCACATACAAAATACAATATCGAATACCCATAAAAACAAGACAATATAAAACCGTTCTAAAACAAAAATTAAACCTGGTGGAACGCCCACCTAGCCACGGCTGTCACATGGTCATCCATCGGATTAGGTATCCATTAGGGTACCTAATCAACGGCTCTGGGATTCACCCAATCACGAAAAAAATCAAGCAATCCAGGACGCCCCTACACCTCGCAATCAAACCGAGCTGCAGGCGTTCCTCAGGCTCCTTAATTTCTACAGCGTCTTTCTTAAACAGAAAGCCACCATTGCTGAGCCCTTACACCGTCTCCTGGCAAAGAATGTGAAGTGGTCCTGGGGCAGAGCCGAAGCAGCCGCATTTGCCGCGGTAAAAAGACTTCTGTCAGCAGACACGTTCCTAGTGCAGTACAGCCAGACCTCCCATAGCCTATTACTCAAGGACCTTGTCCGCTGCCGAGCAGAACTACAGCCAGCTGGACCGTGAGGCTTTGGCTGCAGTGGCCGGTGTAAAAAGGTTCCATGAGTAACTCTACCGCCATGATTTCGAACTAATTACGGACCACAAACCACTTTTGGGTTTGCTGGCTGGGGAACGACCTACTCCTGTGTCATTATCACTGCAGATGACCAGATGGACCATTTTCCTAGCTGCCTACTCCTACCATCTCGTCCACCGACCAGGCTCCACTTTGGGGCATGCCGATGCTTTGAGTTGCTGCCCACTGCCAGAACTTCTTGCAGACCCTACCCCTGAGACGCCAGTCCTGCTTATTGACTGTTTAGAGACTTGTCCTGTCTCGTCTAGTGACATTGCCCACGACTCTGCAAAAGTTTCCACCAGCAAACAAAATTTGAACTGGGTGTGGAGGGGGTGGCCCAAGGGGCCTGTTGGGTCAAATGTACTATTGTAAGAGAGATGAATTGTCTGTTGTTAATGGCTGTTTGCTGTGGAGGGACCGGGTCGTTGTTCCATCCAAACTGTGCATTGCAGTATTAGAGGCTTTACATATAGGGCATCATGGAATTGTCAGGATGAAGTCTTTGGCCAGGAGTTACGTGTGGTGGCCTAACATGGACAGGGAGATCGGAGAATGGGTGGCTACCTGCACACCGTGCCAGGAGTCCAGACCAGCTCCCCCAGAAGCGCCCGCTAAGGAGTGGGAGCGACCTCAAGCACCATGGTCTAGGGTGCACAGACATTCCTTGTAGTTGTAGATGCCTACTCGAAATGGCTAGAGGTAGTCGTGATGACCTCCACTATGGCAGAAGCGGTCATCAAGGTACTGCGGAGTCTTTTCTCCACGCATGGCCTGCCCGACATCCTGGTCTCTGACAACGGGCCCCAATTCACGGCCATGCAATTCAAGACCTTCTTAGCAGCACAGGGAATCAGGCATGCCTTGGTTGTGCCATTCCATCTGGCCTCCAATGTTCAGGTGGAGAAAATGGTGAGATCTGCAAAAGAGGCCCTATCTAGGATGGGCCTGGGAGATTGACAAACACGGGTTGACCATTGTTTGCTAATTCAACACATCACGCCAAGTGCCACTACAGGGAGAAGCCCCTCCAAGCTTCTCATGGGTCGCCGGCTAAGGTCCTACTTAGACCGGCTACACCCAAACTATTCTGCCGCATCACCCCCTGACTCCACAAGCAAAATTTGGAATTTTAACGTAGGGGATTCAGTTTATGCCCACAACTATGCCGGGGGAACTCTGTGGATTCCTGCCACAGTGACAGGCATCACCGGACCTCTCTCTTATCTCATAGAGCTCGAGGAAGGTCGGAATCGGAGAAGGCATGTTGACCAACTCCTTGGCCACCTCTCCAACTCCACTCTTAGGCAGCCAGAGGTAACTCCTGCACGAGTTAGTCAAAGCCCTACCCAAAAGGAGCACGAAGTCACTCCTTTCACAGCCAACTCAAACCCGAAGTGACCGGGATACTTAGCATCTTGTGTTGCAGGCCTGCAGCGAGCTCCGGGCGAACTGGCTCTAGAAGCTCCAGTTGTGGCCTGTGAAAGGTTCCAGGAGTTTCCACCAAGCAGAGCTGCAGAGTAAACAGGTCCGTCCGACCTGTCCGAAGAACACCCTCCGACTGAACTGCACAGGTAGAGCTACCAAAAAGCCTGCCTACCTACCTGGGTGACTACGTGACCAATAGGATTATTTCATCTAAGAGGGGAGGGGTGTTAGATACTAGCTTCAGCTATAGTGGTTTCCACCAAGGTCTTCTGTTCCTGTGGGAACAGAGGTTTAATCTCATTGGTCGAAGGGTCTGACAGCTCCCTATAAAAGAGCTGCTGTCAGACTCAACCTTCGCTGGATTGTTCATATTTGTTCTGTTACAATAAAGAGCTGTTGTTACCGTTAGCCTGTGTGTGCCTTTCCATTACCCGATCTAACACCTAGTCTAATTGGAATTGTCTGGAACAGATATAAAATTCTAGGTAAAATTTTCATTTTGATTGTAGAAATTCTCCGTATCATTGATAATTGTAAATTTTTCCATTTCATTAGATCAGACACAAGCTGTTGCTTAAGTTTATAATAATTATTCTTTTTAAGAGTGCTACATCTTGCAGTTAAATATATCCCTAAATATTTAACCTTGTTTGTAACTTGGATCTCCAATGCTTCTGCCAATTCTTCCTTTTGTCTCGATGTTATATTCTTTGTCAAAATTTTCATTTTGTCTTTATTTATTTTCAAACCAGCACATTTAAGAAGTTCAAAGCCATTTGTTTTTCAGGGTGCGCCTCATAATACTCCAATGTATTCAAAATTATTCTCATGTTATTTTTAATTTGTCTGTTTGGTAAAAACCCATTTTGGTCGGGGTGAATAAAACCATTTAAATATTTTTTAAGTCTTTCTGCTAGTATCGAAGCAAATAATTTATAGTCTGAATTCAGCAAGGAGATGGGTCTATAGTTCTTAATTTGTGATAAATCAGCCTCCTCTTTGGGTAGGAGAGTAATATATGCCTCTGACCATGATTTGGGTATCCTATTCTCTAATATCACCTCATTCATAACTTCCAGTAGAGGAAGGGACAACAAATCTTGAAAAGTCTTATAGAATTCTGCAGGCAACCCATCCGGGCCTGGAGCCTTGCCATTATTTTGTTTTTAAGTGCTTCAGTTAATTCCATCATAGTTATTCTACTTTCTAGTGTTGTATCCATTTCTTTAGGTATCTGGGAAGATTGGTTTCTTGTAAGTATTGTTTAACTCCTCCCTCTTCTAGATTCTCTTGTTCATACAGCTTACCATAGTAATCTTATATAATTTTCTTCTTCTCTACCATTCCATAGCAAATTTGCCCTTGATTGTTTTTTAATTGCAATATTTTCTTTGATTCTCTTTCTTTTTTTCAATTTGTACGCCAACCATCTGCCTGGTTTTTTAGCATTTTCAAAATAGTTTTGTTTAGCTCCTCTAATTCTTTGTGCTAATTTCTCTTTTTCCAGTAAGTCTATTTTGTGTTTATTTTTATCCATTTTTATTTTGATATTCTTTTTTTGTGGTGAATTCTATAGCTCTTTTTCAAGGGCCTTGTAGTCATTCTCTAAGCCTTTAAGAATTTGTCTTTTCTTTATATTTCTCTTTCTTGTATAGTCTATTATCAAACCTGTAGTATAAGCCTTCATTGTATCCCAAAGGTTCTGCATTAATGTATCTTCCTTTCTATTCTCTTTAAAGAAAAAGGCCAATTCTTTTTCCATTTTCTGTACAAAATCCTTCTGTTTTAATAGCACATTATTTAATGTCCATCTGGATCTCTTTCTTTGTCCTTTCCATTTAATTATATTTCGATTATGATCTGCCCAAGTACTTGTTTCAATTTCAAGTACCTGTATCTTACAAATCAATTTTGTTGTGGCCCACATCATGTCGATTCTGGAGTATGATAAATGTCTATTTGAATAAAAAGTATATTGTTTTTTGGTAGGATTTCTTTCTCTCCAAACATCTCTAAGATTTATTTCATCTGTCATTTTAAAAAAGGCTTTGGGTAGCAGTTTTCTATTTATCTTTGTAATTTTTTCTGTTTTATAGTCCAGATTTTGATCTACAATTCCATTAAAATCTCCCATCATACAAATATCAGTATAGTTCAATTCAATTATTTTCCTATGTACTTTTCTGTAAAATTCATCTTGTTTGTCATTGGGGGCATATATTGCAATTAAAAGTATTTTCTTCAAATTGTCCATAATTTCCACCATCAAGATTCTTCCCTCGTCATCTGTATAAATTTGTTTTGCTGGAATTATATCTTTAATATAGAAGATCACTCCTCTTTTCTTACAGCTTACCAATGCTGTAAATGATTTCCCCAATTTTGGTTGCACCAATAAATGTTCATGCTGTTTTTGAATATGAACTTCTTGTAAACAGATTATGTCCAATTTTAATTTATGAAATATTTTCTTCTTTTAATTGCAGAGTTAAGCCCATTTATATTAATTGAGATCTTTTTTTTCTTCCATATCTATATTTTATAATTAGGATTTATAGCTCTAGTTGATCTCTGTTTTCGTTGTTCTCTGATGTCAATGCCATCTGTAGCTCCCTCCTCTGTTTGAATCCCACCTATCGCACCTTCAAGTTCCTCAATCTCAGCTGCACATGCCTCTTGCAAGTCTACCAATGGATCTTCTCTTCTAGTCTTCTCATCCTTCTCATCCTTTCCTCTCAAATGTTCATTGAAAAATGCTTCTGCCTTATCAGTTGTGTCTATTCTGTATCTTTGACCTTACCATGTAAATATTAAACCTTCTGGTATAAGCCATCTGTAGTTAATGCCTTTCTTAAGTAGAATCTTAGTCAAGAATTGATATGTTCTTCTTTTTTTAAAAAAAATGTAATTGGTTTTTTTAAAAAAATATTCAAGGAAAGGGGTAATGGATGAAGTACAAATTTTGACAGTTACATTATGCAGGAAATGCCCCCCCCCATTCTCATAACTTTCATTTACTAATACATTAGTTTGTTATTACTTAATACTATTTTGTCAGCATATAAACTTTTATCTTAAGCTAGTTTCAATTGTTTTATATCACACAGATTTTCAAGTTCATTTTTGTGATCTGAGTTTTCTCAATGTTGCCTCTTCTCCCCCCCCCCCTGGCAGAGCTCCGGCTCCTCCCGTGTCCTGTATGTCCGGTGTAGTATCATCAGGTTTATCCAGGCGGACTTTATTTTTTTCCATGAAGGCCTCAGCCTCAGTGGTTGTGTTGATTCTAACTCTCGTGTCCTCCCAGAATATTAGCATACCTTCTGGCAGCAGCTATCTAAACCAAACCCCTTTCTGGTATAATTTATTCGCTAAGAGCGAATATTTTTTTCTTTTATCTCTAACTTTCTTTGGGATCTGTTTCAGAATGGCTATTTCTCTATCCTTGTATTTTAATGTTTTCCCCCTTTGTGCACTCAGAATCTCGTCTCTTGTGGTCTTTCTAAGAAATTTGATGTGTACCTCCCTTGGAACATTGTGTGTTCTAGCAAGAATTGATATGTTCTTCTTGTCTCTCTCACTCTTCTTGGGATTTGTTTCAACACTACAATCTCCTTTCCTTTATATTCCAATTTTCTATCTCTTGTTTTCTGTAGAAGTTGTGATTTAATTATTTTCTTAGTGAATCTTACATGGACTTCTCTGGGGAGTCCATTTCTCACTGCATACCTTGGGTAGACTCGAAACACCTCGTCTATGCCATCAGTCATCTTCTCTTGGGTTATCTCTAACATATCTTTCAGTAATTCTGATATTATTTGCGCCAAGTCCTCACCTTTTTCTTCTTCTATGTTTTGAAATCTTAAAAAAAAATCTGACCAATCCATTTCCCATCCCAGTATTTGTCTTTTTCCACTATATTCAATCTACTATCAATATTTTCCATTTTCTTGTCTCTTTCTTCATCCCTTTCTTCAATTTTTTGTAGTCTATCTTCATATTTCATCATCCACTGTTGAATAATTTCAATTTTTTCTTCTGTTTTACTTGTCTTTTGTTCTATTTTTTCTAACCTCTTTTCGATATTCTCTGATCTCTTCTCAATACTCTCTCCTCTTGCCTCTAATTTTTGTATTCCTTGCATAATTGCCTCTAGTGTTACACCCTTGTCCTTTTCCTTCTCCTGTTGAAGCATCGTCTGTATTGATCTCTGCCCTCCTGAAGGTGAAGAGGAGGGAGTTGTTGTTGAGGAGCCAACAGTTGCTATTTTTCTGCTCATCTTCCTCTTTATATTTGAGTTTTGACCGTGGAGGGACAAAGAGAAAAAGAAAATAAAGCAATAACTAATAGTTAAGGCAACAATAAAAAAGGAAAGGGAAACAGAAAAAATATGCAAAACCAAAAATCAGGAAGGAAAAAATGAAAAATAAAAAATGAAGATTCTTTAATCTCTTCAATGCAAAAAGTTATAAAAAGAAAAAAAAGGGAAGAAGAGAGTAATTAAAAAAGGAGAGAAGAAAAATTGTTGAAATTTCCCTTAGTCCAGCATCCTTGAACACTCTAACAAAAGGGAAAAAGAAAAGAAAAAGTCAAAATCAAAACAGAAGAAGTAGACAGAGTGAAACCACAGCTTCCAAAACAAGGTAAGATAAACACTGCCACCAAAAAGGAGCAAAAAAGAGAGAGAAAGTTCAATGTCTTTATAGGGTGAAAGCCTTTCCAAGGTCACTCTAAGCTTCCCCCTATAAAAGGAAAAAAAATTGTTTGTTCTTTCAGAGAAATTTTCTCAGCTACTGATAGTTTCCAAGAAACAGCCGTGTTTTTCTGTGTTTCTCCCACTATCTTATCTGACTGAATAGCCTTGTACAGCGTCTCTCCAAACATTCATGCAAAAAACAAAACATTATTCCAAAACCACTAGGTGGCAGTGATGCTTGTTTCAATCTCAGTCCTTGTTACACTGTTACACTCTGCTTTAACTTTCTCTAAAAAAAAGAAAGAAAGTGATTAATAAAAAAGGAAAGGATTTAAAGTCAATTCCGACTTAATTGCAACAATAATTCCAAAAGGTCCAAGAAGAAAAGCACAATGAGCTAGTCCAAGTCAAAATCCAAGTCAAAATCAAATCACTTCTTAAATCCAGTCAGGCTTCCGGCATTAAAAAGGGAAAAGAAAAAAAAGAAACCTTCAATTAACTATTTCTTATGTCCACCGCTTATTTTCTTATCGGTCTTTCTTTCTTTAAATAAAGTCTCCAAGTTTTAGGGTATTCTCCCGCCAACAAAAGAATGAAATAAAACTCTCACCAAATCAACATGCTGTCAGGCCTGTAATTATATTCTTTTTAGGATCTTTGGCCTGCCACACTTTTTAATAATTCTCTGTGCTGTTTCTTTAGTGTAGTAGTTGGGAGGGGGGAATAGAAAGGAGTAGGATTGTAGAATGGATTGTTGACATTCTTTTGTAGAAGCCAAGGTCATCTTTTGTCTCAGCACCTCGACACCTGGCCGGAAGAAGATGGGTGTACATGCCAGCGTGGAAGATGATGATTGGAACATGTGATGGATTTGTGGGTGTGGGGAGAGATCATGAACTTTCAACTGGGTGAACTTACAGGATGTAATTCAGAGTTGAAATTTTCCATAGCCGTACTAACATGCCTGCGGAATAAATTGCACTTTTAAGGATGTTTTGCCTTGGACAATGATTTATTTCTGCATGGTATTTAGAACCCTAACATTATTTCAACTCTCTCTCTCAAAATAATTCACTAGCACCCCCCCTCGCAGGGGGGGCTGGTGATGGGGGTCTCGGCATTCCCAACGCTGACCGGGACAGCGTAAATATCAGCGAAGAATAAATGAGAAGCTTTTGGTGATAAGAAGCTGAGTGCGGAACTTCAAAGGCAATGGAATGCTGCTTCCAGTTTAATTGCATCAGGAGGAATGCAGGAGGAGACACGACAAGACGAAGGAAGGTCGCAGAAATATTCTTCAGCAAATTGTGAGTGCATGCTCTTCCTCCTTCCCCCCAGCTTGGAAACAAGGCTTGGGAAAAAAAAAACCCTAGAACAGAGGTTTGGGCTCCTTCCAGACGGCAATAAATGAAATGGCTTGTCACCCTGCAATTAGCTGGGAGAAGGATTCCCTTTCAAAATGGGAATTTCAAAGGAGGCAGGAAGAAGGAATTTTTTCCAGCATCTGTCACTTGCAAGCCACCACAAATGGGGCTGCAACCAGTAAATGAAGCAAATTGGGCAGTAAATTGGGCTTTCCTCCCAGGACTTGGATGGAAGAGATGCTACTTACCAACTCCTTTGCCATCAGCATGGGGAAATGCTCCAAGCCAGCAGAGGGCACCTACTTGGCCCATAACTCATCCAAGCCAGCAAAGGGCACCTACTTGGCCCATAACTCCTCCAAGCCAGCAGGAGGGTCCTTGGCACGTAAAACCCCTTAGCCAGCCATCATTGGTTGAGCTGCAACCTGTGAAGCAGGCAACCCCGGGATGGGTCTTAACCCCAGGTCATGGATGGGAGGGATGCCAGTGGGCACCTGCCCTCCCTCAGCAGATGGCACCATGGCAGAAAGCTGGGCAGTGGCCAACCGAGGGATTGACCTCCCCACCGGTTCCAGTCTCCCCTGCAAGGCCCAAAAAGGTTCTTACCAGACCTTCCTACAGAGAAGAAATCTCCATGGAAGAAGGGATTACCAAACAGAGGCCTGCATTGTGGATGGCGGGAAAATGTGCGCCTGCAAGGCCCCAAGTGGTTCTTACCCCACCTTCCTACAGAGTAGCAATCACCAACATGGAAGAAGGGATTACCAAAGCCAGGCCTGCAAGATGGGAAGCGGGACAAGGTGCATCTGCAATGCCCCAAAAGGTTCTTACTCCACCTTCCTACAGAGAAGCAATCTCCACCATGGAAGAAGGGTTTACCAAGGGGGCAGCTGCAAGTTGGAGAGCAAGGCAGTGTGATGAAACGGTTCCTAAGTTTAGAGATGTAACTAGGTTCCATTCCTCGTGGGGGCCAATTAAATGCCACCATTGTTGTCTACTTGGCCACAGAGCATCAGAGTGTTTGGCTCCAGCCCCAATGCCACAAACATGCGCACCAACCACCACGGCGGTAAAGAGAGGGTCCCAGATGCCACCACAGAAGAGTCATCTGGGCCAACAACCTCTGGAAGAGGATCCCCAACTTAAGGTGAGGAAGTGTCCTACCAAGGGGGAGGCCTCGGAAGAGGAAAAAGGCAGACAATCTCCGGAGGAGGATCCCCAACTTAAGGTGACAAAGAGTCCAACTAAGGGGGAGGCCTCAGAGGGGGAAAAGCCTAAACGACCTCTGGAAGAGGATCCCCAACTTCAGGTGGCGAAGAGTCCTACCAAGGGGGAGGCCTCGGAGGAGGGAATTGTCGAAGAACAAACGTGTGTACCAATTGCCACGGTGGTTAAGGGAGGGCCCCAGATGCCTGCACAGAAAAGTCATCTGGGCCAACAGCCTCTGGAAGAGGAACTCCAACTTAAAGTGACGAAGTGTCCTACCAAGGGGGAGGCCTCGGAAGAGGAAAAGGGCAAACAATCTCCAGAGGAGGATCCCCAACTGAAGGTGACAAAGAGTCCAACTAAGGGAGAGGCCTCGGAGGGGGAAATGCCCAACCGACCTCTGGAAGAGGACCCCCAACTTCAGGTGACGAAGAGTCCTACCAAGGGGGAGGCCTCGGAGGAGGAACAAGGCCAGCCGTGGATGATTGAATCCAAGAGCCCAGAACCTACAGCACCTGCAGCAGAGAGCCCTAAACGGCCATGGGAAGAGGTCGCAATGGACTTCATCATGGAACTCCCAGACAGCAGTGGGCATAAAGTAATTTGGACTGTTATTGATTTGTTTTCTAAGCAGGCACACTTCATTGCTTGCTCAGGATTGCCATCCGCAAACGAATTAGCGAAAATGTTTGTGAAACACATTTATCGCCTGCATGGAGTACCCAAGAGGATCATTTCAGACCGCGGAGTCCAGTTCACAGCCAAGTTCTGGAGAGAGGTCCTGAGATCTATTGGGTCCACACAAGAACTGAGCTCAGAGGTTCATCCCAGCATGAACGGCGCAGCAGAGGGAGCCAATGCGGTGGTGGAACAATACATCAGGTGTTTTGTGGACTATCAGCACGACAACTGGTCGGACTTGCTACCCTTCGCCAAAGTGGCGTACAACGATGCGGTCCACAGCAGCAGAGGATTAGCGGGTTTCCAGATTACCAGTGGCATGGAAGTTGTTGCCATGCCTGAGTTGCCTAGAGAACCTCCTTCTTTCATGTCTTTGAGGGAATGGATAGGCATGCTAAAGAAAGGATGGGATAATATGAAGAAGGCTCTAGCAGTTGCGGCAGAAGCCTACCAGAAGCAAGATGATCAACATCGCTCGCTCCAAAACCCCTACCGTGTGGGGGACAATGTTTTTGTATCTACCAAATACATAAGATTAGAAATGCTTAGCAAGGAATTGGGTCTAAAATTTCTTGGTCCATTCCCAATAGTGAAGATAGTTAACTCAGTTACAGTTCAACTCAGTCTACCCAGAAGTCTAGGGGGAATTGACCCAGAATTTCATTGTAGCTTGTTGAAACCAGTAATTGGGTCTAAAAGAAGAGCATCCACCCAAGCTCAATCTCCTCCTTTAGTGATGGAAGGGGAAATCCAATCTGAGGTGGAAAAAATTGTAGATTTCAGGCTGAATAGGGGTTGCTTACAGTACTTAGTGCATTGGAAGGGTTACCCTTGGTCTGAAGCTAATTGGGTAAACAGTGGGAACCTGAAAGTGGAGAAGTTAGTAAAGCAATTCAATGGGAAGTTTCCCGAGAAGTCAAGGGGTTCCCCTGGGTGGAGAAGAGGTGGTTAATTTTGTTATGTTAACTTTTATGTTATTCTCTTTGCAGGAAACGTTTTTCTTTTGAGGAGAGGCCGCCTGTCAGGCCTGTAATTATATTCTTTTTAGGATCTTTGGCCTGCCACACTTTTTAATAATTCTCTTTGCTGTTTCATTAGTGTAGTAGTTGGGAGGGGGGAATAGAAAGGAGTAGGATTGTAGAATGGATTGTTGACATTCTTTTGTAGAAGCCAAGGTCATCTTTTGTCTCAGCACCTCGACACCTGGCCGGAAGAAGATGGGTGTACATGCCAGCGTGGAAGATGATGATTGGAACATGTGATGGATTTGTGGGTGTGGGGAGAGATCATGAACTTTCAACTGGGTGAACTTACAGGATGTAATTCAGAGTTGAAATTTTCCATAGCCGTACTAACATGCCTGCGGAATAAATTGCACCATTAAGGATGTTTTGCCTTGGACAATGATTTATTTCTGCATGGTATTTAGAACCCTAACACATGCTTCTCTCCAGCGCTTATGTTCGGGGCGGTCAGCAGTTTCAGCAGCCGAGAGGCTGACTCTTAGTCACCGGCAAGAGGGGCTTTTTCCCGGATCACCAGAGACTTTATGGGTGTCTCTGGGATTGGCAGGACGTACCCCTGCCTATCACCGTCTCTACGGGATGGTTAAGGTCCGAATGGACCTTCCAGATGACCAGACTTTGGCGGCAATCCTGGGATCCCAGGAAAGTGCGACCGTTCCACTGTGACGCCACGCCCCTTCCCCCTCTTCATCATCTTTGTTGCTCTTCTCTGCATACTTTCTAGAGCCTCAGCATCTTTTTTATATCATGGTGATCAGAACTGGATGCAGTATTTCAAGGGTGATCTCAGTGGACTAATAAACCTCTTTTGAAGAAGCACAAGGGCAACATTGAGGACCACAGTGGTTGGCCAAGGAAATTTAATACAGTAGATGAACGACACATGCTTACTTCTCTTTGACATTGGACATTGATGTCCATCAGCACCATCAGCACAGAATTGGTGGGACCCAGTACACCTTTCTACTGCCAGGAGAAATCTGGCCAGAAATGGTCTTCATGGAAGAATTGCACCCAAAAAGTCATACCTCTGAGCTGGAAGCAAGGTTAAGAGACACAATTATGCAGGAAAATATAGGAACCAAAGTGCAGAAAAATGGCAGCAGGAGCTCTGGACTGATGAGAAAATTTGAAATAATTGACTGTAGCAGGAAACTGTTTGTTTGCCAAAGGGATGGAGAACGGAACAATAGTGAGTGTCTGCAGGCAACAGTGAAGCATGTGGGAGGCTCCTTACAAGTTCGGGGGTGCATTTCTGCAAATGGAGATTTGGTCAGGATCAGTGGTATCCCCAGTGACGAGAAATACAGACAGATTCTGATCCATCATGCCATATTATCAGAGAGGCATATGATTGGACCCAAATTTATTTTGCAGTAAGGGCAATGGCCCCAAACATACAGTCAATGTCATTCAGATTAAAGAAGAACACAAAGTCTTGAAAGTGATGTCTTGGCCCCCACAGAGCCATGATCTCAACATCATCAAGTCTATTCGGGATTACATGAGGAGACAGAAGGATTTGGGGCAGCCTATATCCACAGCAGATCTGTGGTTAGTTCTCCAAGATGTTTGGAACAACCTTGAAGGAACCTTGTTGAGTTTCTTCAAAAACAAATGTAAAGATCCATATTTGGGGGAAAATATCAAAGGCACAAAGATAGGATGGCAGGACTACAGCAGACAGGAGTAATGTGGAAAATATATGGATGTTCTGATATATCACAAGCTGAACATGAGCCAAGACTGTGATGCCGTTGCAAACAAAAAGTACATGGCATCCTAGATGCATCAACAAATGTATACTGGCAAGATCATACTGTGCAGAAAAAACATCATTGTAGTAAAGGGAGATTTGAACCTCCCTGACTTCAACTGGGAAATAAACTCTGCAGGGAATGGACGATAGAACTGGTTCCTGACTTGCCCAGGTGACAACTTTGTTATACAAAAGGTAGAGGAGGGAACTAGAGGTTCAACTATACTGGACTTAATTCTTACTTAGGAATGAAATGATGGAGAGAGTAGAAGTGATAGGAATCGTATCATACTAGAATTCCCCATAATGCAGGTACAGGGACAGAAGACAGTCAGCTGACTTCAACAAACTCAGAGAGCGATTAGGAAGATTCCAAGGGGGGAAATTCTAGAAGGAAAAACAGTTCAAGATGCTTGGGGAACCCTGATAAATGAAATACTAAAGGCCCAACCAAGAACAATGTCATGGAGCAAGAGAAATGAGAGACTCCAAAAACCAGCATGGTTGCCCAAAGAATTCCTTTGACGCCAAGATCTCCCTGCATCAGTGATGGCTTCCTACCAGTTCGGCCAGGCTCGGCCAAACTGGTAGTGGTTTGGTGGCCTGGCTCCCTGGAACTGGCAGCGACCCAGGCCTGCCATGCTCCCCAACCGATTCCCCGGTCACTTGCCCCACCCCCGCATCCCACCCAATCACTCCTCACCTCCCAGGTGGCTTGCCTGTCTAAGCCGCCACGTGTAGTAAATTTTTTTGAAACCCAGCACTGCCCTGCATGTAGTTCCTCTTTGGAAAGTTCTCTATGGGAATCGGGAGGAGGGGAAAAGGGAGGGGGGAACAACAACATAGATGTGAGGACACAATTATGCAAATGCTATGACTTACACATACTTGCGTAAGATGCCCTGATCATGTAAATCATCCCTTTTGTTATCATCACAATCAGCTGAGATGTTGCAACTTCTCATCAACTGTGCTTTCCTGCCATCTTCTCATTGCAGTGGGCCCATCCCTTCTTTTGTCTTCCTTAATAATCTATCCAAACAAGGATCTTTCAGCATGATTCAGTGGGAAAATTGAATGTGACAACATCCGTAATGAACCCAAAGATCCTGGAACTTGTGTTTGACAGGCAAAATATGAGTGAATGATTTCAAAATGCATTTAAAGATTTTTAACAGAAATAAAAGCTAGCACCAACAAAAGGTCATGTCTGGTCTGTTGCAAGCATAAAAACTTTATTGAGAGAAGAGAAAGATCTGTCTGAATCGAATTCATCATCTAAAGTATTAGCTATTCTGCCCACCATTGTGTGGTCTGCAAATTTAATGAGTTCCTCTTCCATCCCTTCATCGTAAATGATCTAGCTGAGGGGATACAAGGAGAACTCCTCAAATTTGCAGACAGCACCATGCTGGGGGTGTGGGGTGGGGATTAGCCAACACTTTAGAACAGTGGTCACCAACCAGTGGTCGGTGAGAAAATTTTGGTGGTCCCCAGAAAAATTATTAACATTTTATTATTGCACTAAATACAATTTATCTTTTAAAAAAATCATATTAATTGTCCGTGGGATTTAAAATTATGAATTTAGTGGTCCTTGAGGTCCGAAAGGTTGGTGACTCTTGCTTTAGAAGATAGGATCAAGATCCAGAAAGAGCTTGACAGACTTGAATACCAGGCCCTATCCAACAAAATGCAATTTAATGGTAAGAAATGTGAGATTTGACACTATTAAGCAAGAAAACCCAACTGTAGTAACTGTGAGAGGGATCCAGGCATCCTAGTGGACGATCCCTTAAATATGAGCTAGCAGTGTGCAACAACTGCCTAAAAAACTAATGCAGTCTTAGACTGCATCATCAGAGGGATAGTTTCAAGATTACATGACGTGATAGCACCACTTCATACTGCATTGGTGAGACCACACTTGAAATATTGCATCCAATTCTGGTCACCCACCATGACACTAAAAAGATGTTGAGATCCTGGAAAGAGAGCTGAGAAGAGCAACTGTGATGATACGGGGTCTGGGAGCTAAACCATATAATGAATGATTGAGGGGAACTAGGTATGTCTACTCTAACAAGAGAAGGACTAGGCTTGATATGATAGCAGTCTTTCAGTATTTGAGGGGCTGTCACAAAGAAGAGAGGGTCAACCTATTCTCTAAAGCACCTGAAGGCAGGACAAGAAGTAACAGGTGAAAGATAATTAAAAAAAAGAGATCCAATCTAGAACCAGAGAGAAATTTCCTGACAGTGAGAACAATTAACCAGTGGAACAGAAGTTGCCTTCAGAAACTGTGGGTGCTCCATTACTGAAAGTTTTTAAGAAGAGATTGGACAGCTATTTGTCCAAAATTGTATTGGGTCTTCTGCCATAGTCTGGGGATGGACTAGAAGACCTCCAAGGTCCCTTCTAACTTTATTATTCTATGTTCTATATTCTAAAATAGCTTTCAATAAGCTGAGGAGATCCTCAAAATGAAAGAGGCAGAAAGTTCAAAGAACAAAAAGGGCATGAAGGAAGGATGGAGTATGAGGAGGGAAAGGCATGGAGAACTGGAACTCAGATTTTAGGCTTACTCGTGAGTCCAGAAATACATAAGAAGAGTTAGTAAATTTAAAAGAAATTCCTTGCAGGATAGTCTAGATTTACCAGGCAAAAAATAGATACATTATATTTTTCAAATTAACTGGAGCTGGTGTGCAAGTAACACAATTTTAGGAGTTTGTGTTTCTCATAGCTAATAAGAAGTTAGGTCTATAATAGAAACTTAAGGCTCCTCCTTTGGTTTCACATTTTTGTACCATATATGGTCCTCCCAAAAAGGCAGAACCAAGACCTTTAAGCCAACTCCCAAAGGAGTGCCAGCATAGCAGCCTCCGAAAACTCTATTTTCACATTGACTATTGGCTGCATTCCAAGGGAAAATGTGTTTCTCCAGAATTATTTATAGCTAACCCAAGTTCCTTCTTAGCTCTTTTATTGTCTCTTGTGAATGGTGTATAATGAAAAGTCTGTAAAATAGAGTGCATATTAGAGATATAAATACTCCATTTTATGTTTTATACAAATACTGTGTAAAATGATGCATAAATATGTATAAGGTAGAGATAAACTAAATTTACAAACCATTTAAAAGAGACAGTTCTAAAAGCTCGGAGAGGGATCAGAATATTACCTTTTCAGCAGCCGACCCCTAGATAAGCAGAGAGCCTAATCAAGGAACATACACGGAAGAAACCCCACGGCAGACACAGGCAGGGCAGCATAGAAAGAGGAAGCAGCACCCCCCCCACACTCACTCACTCACTCGCACCGAGGATGCTACCTAGTCCTCTAATGAAACTTCTGCAAGCGAGCAGCTCAGAGAGCACCAAGGACTCCACAGCTCAGCCTTGAGATGCACATATTCTTTCCTATGGGAGGGCAAGCAATTACACAAAACAATACTAAAGCCAGAAGAAACAGCATAGTTAAAAGACAACCAAACACATAGGACCACTGCCCATCCTAACCGAGGTCAGTGGGGGGGGGGGGGAGGCCAGGTTTTCAGAGCTCTTTGGAACGTGGCTGTGTTTCTTGGGGAGAGCCTGCTCTAGGGGCAGGCACCGTGGCAGAGTTGGCCTGCTTTCTGAGTCCCAGGAGAAGAGGCTGCTTAATTGAAGGGACACAGAATGCACCCACTCTGCCTGACCTTACTGGGTACTCCTGGCCTAGCAGAGTGGGAACCAGCCCCAAGGCCTGCAGGGACTCAGCAGAGTGGGAAAGGAAGGAAGATAGGTGGAAGGGGCCGCTGCATATTCCTACAATCTTCCATTGTTTGTGGATTGCCAAATGCCAGCACTTGGTGAGGGGATGCTGCAGTGGCTGCAACTTGGGGCAGATTCATGAGTCCCTTCAAAGAGCACCATCTTAATTTCAAATGGTCATTGAACTAATGGTCAATGTTAAAGACGATCTACAGGACAACTGGAAGCCTCCTGGCAACCACTGCAGTTCATGGAGCAAAAGCCTCTGCCTGAGGATTGCCTGGGCCACCATCTTCTGGACCAGCAGCATATTTTGCATGCTTTCCTTGTGCAGAGTCCATAGCGGTGGTTCACAGGGAACTGCCTGAAGGGCCTGTTGATCCTGGGCAAGGTGCAGTTGGCAGACAAGATGGACTTGTGTGAAGGCTTTTAGCTGTGGCTGCCAGTGCCTCCTTGAGCAGGAGCTGAGACCCCAACTGTTTAAGCCTGTTCCTTCCCATCCAGCCCCCACAGCCTCCAGATACTTGGACAAAACTTTGACAGCATTGCCTGGTCAGTCTGGGATCCAGAGGCTCAGAGGACCCTGATCCCAAATTGACAGGTGACTTCACCCAAGAGCCTCGGGAATAAGCAGGAAGGGACAGAGTGTAGAGCTTTGAGGCTTCTCACACACCAGAGGCCTTGAGTGCGAGTGCCCTCGTGTGAGAACACATACTGGACCCAACCACAGAGAAAGGAGAAGAACCACTGCGGCTCCCACTCCCAATCCCCCAGTGGGCCAGAAGGCGACTGTGGTCAGTGGTATTGAAAAGCACTGAAGGAACAAAGATCCAAGTTGGTTGTAACTATCCTTGCTCCCCCTAACTCCACCAGAGGGCATCAACTAGTATGACCAATGCTAACTCCATATTGTGTCTGTGCCTCGGCTAAAAGGAGTCCAGATTAAGATCTTCCCCAGGAACCTCTGTAGTTACAACCCCACCATCTTTTCAATAGTCTTCCCTAAAAATGGAAGATTGGAGACTAGATGAAAATTGTGTGGTATACTTGGATCCAGAGAAGGCCTCTTGTGGAGAAGGGTGTGTCACTGCTTTTTTCAAGGTAGCAGGGGACACCCCCTCCAGCAGTGAACCCAAGGTTACAGAATTGACCCAGATAACTGTCTTGTATAGGGCAGTCTTCACAAATCAGGAAGGATGAAAAAGGGCATTGGTAACTTACCTGATACGCCTCTTCTAATAGGGTGGAGATAGCATCCATGCATGGGTTGACACCGTCCGTGCTCTGATTGGACTGAGTCTGATTACTAATTAATTAACCCTTATATAACCCGCCTCCCTGAGTGGTACCACCCAGTTTTCGGTGAAGAGAAAAAAAGACAGACTCCACGTGTTATCCAAACAATTTTTAAGTTTAGTGATTCATAGAGAAAGGTATACAAGGCAACATCACCAACCTGTCGAGATAAAATTTCCAAAACAGACCAAAAGAGCGGGGGGGAAACAGCCCCACAGAGACAAGGAACAGTCAAATCCCGGGCTGGGGCTGGATGCTATCTCCACCCTATTAGAAAAGGCGTATCAGGTAAGTTACCAACACTCTTTCTCAATAAGGGTGGAGATAGCATCCATGTATGGGACATACCCAAGCCATACAGTCCTCAAGGGCAGGTGATAGACTGTTCCAAAACTGACCCACCTGACCGAATGACCTACAGAACCCACCTGCCAAAGGAAGCATCTGCAGATGCGAACTTATCAAGTTTGTAATTGTGGATGAAAGGGGACGGAGAGATCCAACCAGCCGCCCTGCAAATTTCACCCAGGGAAGCCTGTGTCACCCAGGCCATCGTGGTGGCTGTGCTTCTTGTAGAATGGGCCATCACCCCTGCTGGCACCCTCTCCTGGCGTGAATCGTATGCTGCTACAATGCAATGTCTGGCCCACCTGCCAATGGTAGCCACCAAGACCTTTTGGCCAAGGGAAGAAGGCTGGAATGAAATAAAAAGGGCCTCTGATCGTCTGGATTCCACCGTGCGGTCGATGTAGATTTGCAGCGCCCAACACACATCTAACTTGTGCCACCAATGTTCCAATTCATGTCTTGGTGAGGGACAAAATTCCGGTAACACTATCTCCTGTGTGCGATGGAACCAAGAACCAACCTTCGGCATAAAGGAGGGCTCCAGTCTAAGGACCACCCTGTCCGCATGGAACCTACAGAGGTCCTCCCGCACTGACAAGGCAGGCAGTTCAGATATACGTCTTGCTGACATCATGGCCACCAGGAATGCTACCTTCCAGGTAAGCAATTGTAGGGGCACCTCCTGAAGAGGCTTGAATGGTGGATCTATCAGAGCCTCCAGGACCCTCGCCAGATCCCAGGTCGGATATCTATGCACTGCTGGAGGTCTTAGATTAACTGCCCCTTTCAAGAAACCCCACAAGTTGGGATGATGTGCCAGCAATTGTCCCCCACCCCAGGTAAGTACAGTGTTCAAAGCAGCCACCTGTCTCCTAAGAGTGTTAGGGGACGACCACATCTCCAGACCATCCTGGAAAAATTCAAGGACCTGAGGGATGGAAGAATTGACCGGAACAAATGTGCTTGGTTGTACACCAATGAGAAAAAATGTTTCCAGGTGGCATTGTAAATGCGGACCGTTGATGGTCTCCTGAAGGCTTGTATGGTAGAGATGATCCTGTCTAACAGGTTGCCTTCCCTCAGCATGAGCCACTCAACAGCCAAACGATTAACTGCAGCCACTAGGGGTCCAGGTGCTCCAGTGACCCCTGGGTAAGGACAACCTTGTCCGGTGGAATCCTCCATTCTCTCTCCACGGACAGCAACTGCAGGTCGGCAAATCAAGGGCGCTGCGGCCAGTGCGGTGCCAGAAGGACAACCTCTGCCCTGACACAGATGATCCTGCGGATGGCCCTGGGGAGAAGAGGGACCTGGGGAAAGGCATAGAGGAGGACCCTGGGCCAGGGGCTGTGAAGGGCGTCCACTCCTTCCACTCCAGGCATGTTGAACCGTGTGAAAAACCTCGGGAGCTGGGCATTGGCCGGGGTGGCAAACAGGTCTGCAATTGGGACTCCGTAACGCTGCGTGATCTCTTGAAAAAGACAAGGATGCAGTCGCCATTTGGCTTGGTCAACTGAAGCCCTGCTGAGCCAATCTGCAGTGACATTAACGGTGCCAGAAATATGCTCCGCTGAAATGGACAAGAAACTATCCTCTGCCCAGGAGACCAAGACATCGGCCTCTGACATAAGACCACCAGACCTAGTGCCCCCCCTGCCTATTAATGTGGGCCTTAGCTGCCGTATTATCTGTCAGAATGACATGCTGCCCTGAGATAGAATCCCAAAATTTCAACACGACCAACCTGATGGCCCGTAGTTCCAACCAGTTAATGCTTTTCTCTGCCTCTTCCTGGATCCATTGCCCTTGTGTCATTTGTGTTCCCATATGGGGACCCCAACCATACAGGCTGGCCCCTGTGGTAACTGTCACTCTATCGAGAATCCTAAAATGACACCCCCTCTCAATGGCTGGTGACTTCCACCAGTAGAGATTGGCGAACCTCCTTGGGTAAAGGCAATTTAGTCAAGGAGACACTGCGGTTAGACTTCTGGTATGGGAGGAGGAACCATTGTAACTCCCCTGTATGTAAAAAATCCCCCCTGTGGGTGAAAACCCGAGGGAGAATACTCCGATTGCCGGGAGGGCCCCCCATATTCCTGGGCACGAAAGGGCTGCCTTCTAGGGTAGGGTGCTGGGCGTGAGAACCCCCTCTTGGGGTTGGAGGAAAGAATTTTGCATTTGTCCTTACCCTCAATCAATAGGGGAGTGAGCAAATCCCCAAATACGATGCCCCCCGCATATGGTTCAGATGCCAGGCGCCACTTATGTTTGACATGTTTGCCACTGTCGCAGCCACAACAGTCTGCGCGAGGCCACCAATGACGCCATTGCTCTGGAGGCGAATTATTCAAGTCCTCACCAGCCGGAATCCGCTCTTGCAGCTGTTGTAGCCAGCAAAGGCTTGAGCGGGAGAAAAAGGACACCACCGCTGAGGCCCACACTGCCTAGGCGGCTGCCTGGTGGCCCCATTGAAGGACCTGGTCTGCCCGCCTATCCTCCGGCTTGAGGGTGTCCTCTTGCGCCCCTGGCATCATGGTATTAGTATACAGAGCGGCAATAGGGGGATCGATTGTGGGCCACAACAGTGACTTGTCGAGAGGCTAGGCAACATTGTAAAACTGTCTGTCATTGGCTGAGGGGGCTGGTCCAGATGTAGTAGTAGACCATTGTTGGCGAATCGTGTCCACAAACAATTGCGGAGCCAAGATGACACCAGCCTCCATCTTGTGCTCAGTGAACCACACACTCGTTGACTGAGCCTGCTGAGGGGGCTCCTTTACCCCTTGATTCCCAACCAAAGAAGAGGCCTTGGCCTTGCACAATAGGGGGATAAACAAATTGGACAGAAAGAGGCCAGTGTAGGTGGGCTTGTTGGGAGCATGTCCCTCCTCCTCTGATAGGTCGGCCTCCCTGATCTCCCCTTCCTCTGATGCGTTCAGAGGAAGGGCAGCGGTCAGGCTCAGTTAGTGGAGGCTGGGCCATAGAAAACGGGAAGGGGGCTGTGTGGGAAGGTGCCCGACGAGCTCCCACCTGTGGGCCTGCAGCGTTTTTCTTCAATCCTGCCGTAATGCCCTGTTTTATAGCCTCCGCTATAATGTCTTGGAACCCTGATGTCATCGCTGGCACAGTGGAAGGGGGATACATGGTCGCTAAGGGGGTCACAGTCCCCTCTGGATGAAGGCCAGCTGCGGTAGGGGTAAAGGTGGCTTCTGCACTGTGACCTTGCCAATGAGTGTCTGAACTGCCCCACAGTGTTGATGGGCAACATAGGACTGAATGGGCCCTGACACGTTTGCAGTTGAAGTGGAATTGAAACTGGTTGGCTCGGGGCCCATGGCTCCTTATCTGGGTGGTGGGCAGGAAGCCCTGCGGTCTCAGAGTGCTTGCTCTTGGATGAGGCCTTATGGAGTTTTTTGATCTTTGACCCCTTGCTGCCAGAGGAAGAGCCCTTGCTGGAACCAGTGGTCCCCTGGGAGGCAGCCAGCATGGAGGGGGATAGGGCAGTCTGGGCCACTGCAAGGAGCCCTTGGACAGCCTCCATTGCTCTCCTGCCGGCCTCTGGGTTCCCCAAATCAACCACGTTGCTGTCGGCCATGTGGTAAGCAGGGAGGCTCGATACAAAATGGCTGCCACGGTGTGGCTCTGTCCACCTTCCAAAATGGCATTCACTCCCTTTTGAAGCCGTCCATTGGGCCTGTCAGCGCTGCGGGCCACACGTCCGCTCTTGGCGCCTGGCTGCCTGTTATTTTAGGAGCCTCCTTGTGGCTCCGCGACCTCCTGCCTCGCCCAGCACTTCCGCGCCTTCTCCAAAGCCTCGCTATGAGGCAGGAAGCAGAGGCATGTCCGATCGGTGCTGCCCTGCCGCCACGCGGCAAAAGGGCTTTTTCCCCAACTTCAGAGGCTGTTAGGGCCCAGGAGATAATTGCCTCAGTTCGCAGCAGCAAATTGTTTGTCATCGGGGCAAATTGAGCAGGAAGAATTAGCTCCCAGCCAGAGCGAGGGAGAACTTCATGCATGCCTGCAATTAGCAACCTTGCCGGCAGTCAGATTTCAGAGCCTTGAATCTGGCAGTACTCACAGTCAATGAAAGCAGAAAATTTGAATTAATCAGGTTCGTAGCAATATATATATCAGAGATGGAAAGGATAACACGACCATCCCAGAGTGGACTGAGTCGGAAACTGGGTGGTACCACTCATGGAGGCAGGTTATATAGGGGTTAATTAGTAATCAGACTCAGTCCAATCAGCACACGGATGGTGTCAACCCATGCATGGATGCTATCTCCACCCTTATTGAGAATCTAAGAAACCAGGTAGATTGTGGCCATTGGACAAATTATAATTTTTGGACTATAGTAGGTTAGCCATGGGCTATACTAGATAGATTGCTGGGCAAAGGCCCCACAGGTGATTATTGGTTCTGAGCAGAGCAGGGAGGATTTGAGCTCTGGATTGCCATTTTGCTGGACAGGTTTTCAAGGAGAAATATATTTTATGCCTCTAACATAGGAAAAGACAATGGGACTAGTGCTTTATTTCTGTGTAAGCTTCAGCAAAATATATTGTACATTTGCCATCTTCAGCATTTAGGAACCCCGACCAATCGGATCGAGAAAAGCAGGAGGGCCAAACCAGACTTCCTTTTGCACCTTTCTTTCTGAACAGTGAAAACTAGAACTTTATAGGATGTTCCTTCCTCTTCTTCGTCATGATGAAGTTTCTCTTTCCAAGAGAAGAGACTCTCTGCACCCCCGTGTTGAACTGTGGAGTTCTCGGTGCTCTCTGACTCAAATGAAGTAGATTTATAGGTTTTACCCTTTGCCCTCCAGCAATTCTGTGCTGAGACAAGATGTGGCTTCTTCAGGCCAAATGAAAGAATCTTTATTCGAAAGGATAGAGGGTAGGTGCAGCCAAACTGCATTCAGAGTAGGGAGGCTGATCAAAATTCACATGAAAATATTTGCTCGACATTGAATTCTTTGCAATAACAGGATTTTAAGTCCACTATATGTGACCAGTTATTCCAGCTAGAAAAAAAAAAGCAAAATATAAAAATGATCCAACTGCCAGGATCTTCCTGGTATTGTTTAACTTGGACTGGGGCCTGGGGCCTGGGGCCTGTATTTAGCATTGTTTATATTTGTGGGGGTCATTCTTCTTCGTTTTATTGTGTAACTTCGGCTGGAAGGATCTTTTAGGAAGGTGGGTGCCAAGTCACCCACCAGTGTGACCTGCGCTTGCTATCCAGTAATATGTATATTGCCAATGAGATGGCTTCTTTGCCAAGTATCCAAAAAATGTTGCTGTAAGCTGTATATTAGTGTGGAAATGACATAAACTCTTACCTTATCCTGTGGCATTTAATTGATTTGAGTCATAAACTTGTCTTCTAAAATTTTGCTGTTGTAAAAAACATGCAAGCACTTGCACCTGCCACTCATATGAAACCATTTCCTCTTCCCTCGCACCAGTCCACAAAGCCGGCAAGGTCGGGGAACACTGGAGGTTTTTCTTCAATGTCCTTACCTTTTCCTCCGCTCAGGACGTTCCCCAGCAGGCCAGATGATTCCTCCATTGCCTGGCTGGAAGGCCTTAAGCTGGAGCCCAGGAGAAGCGCCCTGGAAGACCCAACGGCCCTCAGCCGCCACCACTGCCCTCCAGAAGACAGAGAAAGCCATTTCCTGTCATGGGGGAATCCTGGAGTTTCCTGGAGGTGCATCTTGAGGAGGCGGGAGGGAGGGAGGGAGGGAGGGGAAGGAGGTTTAGCAATCGGCCACTTCATGGTTCCTTGATCATCATCCTTTTCCTAAAACCACAACTTGAGTGCCCAAACCAGTTGAGCCAGCCCAGGGCTGCACCCGCAAGACACTCCTTGCCAGGAGCATTTGGGACCAGAGGACGGAGGGAAGGCAGAGGAACTGTCTTCTTCATCGGGGAAGTCCGGTTTGCCCTCTGACCGAGGTCTGTGGAGGGATTTTCCAGTAACCTTGAAAGCTCAGGTGGGAGTTTAGCTGTCAGAGCTTTGTTTTTGAAAATGTACTATTGGGGGGAGCAGGATTGGGGGGGGGGCTCCAAAGGGAAGTGCAGTCAGCTCAGCAGCTGCTGGGTGAAACCTTTGCAATCTGCCGCAGTGCTGAGCTCCTGGCACATTGTCAAGGGCAGGTGGGGGGGGGTTGCTCTGGGCTTAGGATAGGTTCTCTGAATGCATCAACTGTTGGAAGATGAAGGAAGCGGAGCACAGCAGGCTCCAGCAACCACGGTTTTGCGGAATGAAGGTGGCACTTTCTGCAAGGAGTAGGAGGCAGCTGCTCTGTTTTACTCCACAGCCAGTTTACTCTGAGGGAAGAGTGCCGAGCCCCCTCTGGAGAGCCCATAAAACAGCAATTTTCAGCGTTGCTGGGCAACTGACTCTTCCCATCATCCCTCACCTTGAGGACACAGCAGGGTGGTCTTTGTCCATCTGTTCCCAGGGGCCAGGCTGTGCCAGGCAAGGAAATGGCAGTGCCAACTCGGAGGGAGGGAACTGGGCAACTGCTTTTATCAGCCTCTGCTGGCCTTCTGTTTCACCTGAAGGCACTTGGAGGCAGGGCAACTTCTCTCCCGCATGTGCAGCGGGAGAAGGTCCCCAAAACAGCCTGTTGTGGAGCTGCCTTGTTATGTGGACCCTCATCTTGGCTGGAAGGATCTTTTACAGTTGGGCCCTTGAGCCATTAGGAATCCCAGCCTCTTTCATTCTCCACTGGCAGGCTGGCAGGCAGGGCTTGCAGAAGTCTGGTCCCCCTTCCAGTTGCTTGCTCTCCTTGTGCCCTGAAGGCTGGGTCTGAGCCGGCCCCTCGCCTGCAGCTCAAGAGGCTCTGCTTGGCCTCTAAACCATCAGCAGCTCCTCTGCCTTTGGCTCAAACAACTGCAGTCCTAAGAAACACCCCAAAGGCAGAACATAAATCTTGTAAGCAAGTAGATGGAAGTATGAACATCTGGAGGAGGAGGAGGAGGGAGCCCTGCCCGCTTTTTGAAAAGACCCAAGGCTGGGTTCCCAGAGAGGGCCCCAGGGCTGCAGCTCAGAGCCAGGCTTGGACTTTGCAGAAGACTCCCAAGGGAAGGAGGCTCTCTAGAACCCTTTGGACCCGGGTTGAGGCTCTGCCTGGGGGCCTCTGCTGGCACTTCAGGGGGAAGCCGCTCCCCGGGGGGGCTCCTCGAGGACCCTCCTGTAAGGAGGGCGACGGTGACAAAGCGCTGGCAGCCACGGAGCCCACCCACCACTGGGCCGATGAAGGGCCGGCTGCGCAGAGCAACTCGGATCCAATCCTTGGCAGGCCGAGTCGCTCTTTGCCACCGGCCAAGCGGGGCCCGAGGCATTTTCCGCGCGACCCATCGGGGAAGAAGCGCGGGCCGCTTCGCCCTCCAGCCGCGGACGCCCTTTCCCCCGCGCCCCTGGCAAGCAGCCCTCCCTCCCAAGGGCGGCGGGGCGCCCGCAGATGCTTTCCAGATGTGGCGGCCTGGCCGCTGACGGAGAGGCGGGCCTAGTCTGGCTCTGTAGCGTCCGGCCGGGCCGGAGTCCCCGCCAGAGGCCAGCCCGCCCCGCGAGGTGACGCAGCAGCCGGCCACGGCTCGGGCCCCTCACGCCGAGGCCCACGCCCAGACCCCGTCCTGCTTGCCAGCCAGCCAGCCAGCCGAGGGCGAGCGGCTCCGGGCCCGCGTGGGCGGCCATGGGGCAAGCAGGTGAGTCGGCGCGTGCGGCCGGCAGAGGAAGGCGCGGAGGGCGCCGAAGGGATCAGCTGGCCCCGTCGGGCGAGCAGGGCCAGCCGGATCCTGGCGTCGCGGGCGGTCCGAGCAGCCGCGGTGACCGCCGCCACCCTTGGCCTCTCCGGGGAGCGCGGCTGTGGGCCGGGGGCCCCCTCCTCCAGGGGCCGCGGGTGGGCGTGGCGGCCTCCCCCACCTCGCAGGCGGGGCCCAGGGGGAGCCGCGATGCTCGGCCGGGAGGGCCCCGCGCGGGTTTTCCCGGCAAGGAGGCGACTCTGCCCCAAATCCCATTGGGAGGCCAAGGAGGCGCCTGACCCCCCCCTCCCCGCGCTCTGTTTCTTGATGTGGGAAACGTCCATTGCCGCCTCTTCGCCGGTGGGAACTCAAGGCGGCTTCCAGGGAATTAGGTTGCCTCATCCGGTCCTCCCAAGGCTTTCCCGAGGGCCGCTGCCGACTTTCAACCTGACGCCGAGCCGCTCGAGGGCTTCGGGGAGCGTGGGGGGGGGCTGTGCGGGGGGGGGTGTCACTGGGACCTTCTTCCCAGCTGGCTCCTCCCTGACCCCTCCGGCCCTGAGGCTGCTGGGCTTCCTCTCGGATCAGGAAAGGGGTGAATAAAAAGCTCGGGATTTCCCCCCCCCCCCCGACTGCTGACGTGTTGGAGCCTTCGCGGCCGTTCCTCTTTCTGCAGGGGGGGGGCGAGTGGGGGCCCCGCGCACCTGATGCACTTCTCGAAAGGGAGAAGTCAGCACTTCTTTCTGCCCATCGCCCCACAGAAGTGGGGGAGGGAGCAGAGTTCGCCCTTTGCCTCCCCACACTTTGCTCTTTCATTAATCTTCCCCTCCTTGTTAGCAGTGTGTCCCTTTCATAGTCTTATCTAATCATTTTCACCCAGAGCTAATTTCTATGCTGCCCATGCCAACAGCATTTCATAAACAGATAGGAAAGATACTTTGCCCACCGAAGCCATGAAAAGGCCATCATAAAAGTGGCCATAAAAACCCACGTTTTCTGAAGGAAATCAGCTCAGGCAAAGGGGGAACTGGGATAAGTCACTTGGGCCAGTCCTCACTCTCAGCCCCAGGAAGCACTCAATGACGTCCCTTCTGAAAACATCACCAAGAAAGAGTAGGCAACTTCTGAGAATTGGACAGGAGCAAATGGAAGAAAAAAATTAGGCCACTTTAATGAGAGCTAGCTTGTCATCATGGCTTGTCAACAGGTTAGAAATTGGGAGTTCTAGTCTTGAGGCACAAAGCCAGTCACAATCCTCCAGCCCTGAAAAGCAAGCAACGGAAAGCCCAAAACCTTGCCAAGAAACTGCAGGAACTGGTTCAGGTGGTCACTACGAGTTGAGACTGACTCAGGCCCACGGGCAAAAGAAGGGAAGAAAGAGAGAGAGAGAAAAGAAAGAAGAAAGGAAGACCCACCCACAGAGACTTCCCTTCAAGGAGGCCTACATTGTCTTCTCAGGAGCTTCTGTGCAAGTGGCTCTCACCAATCCTGCCAAGGGCACCATCCTGACCTCTGACATCCTTACATGGGCACAACAGGAGGGAAGGGGTTGCTTCTAGGCCGATGGCCAGGACTCATTCTCTAGAAGAGCTGCCTCTGAGGTTGACTGGGGGCCTCAGAGAAACATTTCTACTGTTGCCTGGAAAAGGGTCCATTTCTCTGGCTTCAAGCTTTGCTTCGGCTCTTCCTGCCCCCCCACCCTGCCTACCCCCCCCCCCACACCTCTCTGGCATGCTGCCAACCAAACTCCTGGCTGGGATCAGCCTTTCCCAGCCAGGAGAAGAAGGGCAAGGGGTCCCTAGTGGGATGCGGGCTGCATCGGGGCTTCTCTGGAAAGGCTACCTTGGGGAGGTGGGCAGGGGTCTGCCGGGTGAGAAATTGCCAGGAGGAACTGGGCAGTGCTGTGAAGCTCTGGGCCAAAAGAGGAATCAGCGTGGCTCCCCTTCCCCTGAGAGACCCACCCTGGGAGAGAGACGGAGGGAGATGCAGTCAGGGCAAAAGCCACAAAACAGCAGCAGAAGCTTTTCCAGGTCATTGGCTGCCTTTCTGCTGAGTGAATGGGTAACTCATTTAAATGTATAGAAACATTAAGGCTGGGAGGGAAGAAACATGAAAAACAAACACACCACCCACCTCGTTTTTTTCAATATTGTCTGCTATTTGTTAAAATAATGTAGAATAAGAGAATTGGAACGGACCTTGGAGGTCTTTTAGTCCAGGGGTCACCAACCTTTCAGGGACCACTAAATTCGTAATTTTAAATCGCGCAGCCCACTAATGTGATCTGCCTAATGACTGGCTGGGTGGGTGTGGCTAGATGGTCATGTGACTGGGTGGGCGTGGCCAACGATCAGGGCCCCATCAGGAGGCTGCAGCAACACAAACATTCATTGCACGTATCCGTCCTGGGGGCCGTAGTTTGAGGACCCCTGATATATATATATATAGTTTTGCTCCAGCAAGACGAGGAAGGCATATTTGATTTGCTGCTTGCTGCAGAAAGGTTGGCTTTTCCCGTGGCTGAGATCATATTTCATAGTTTCAGCTGCCACTTTGCGGATTAAAATTGCCTGAAGGTAGCCAGGGGCTTCGCTTGCCTTGCCCAAAGCGTCCTTGCCTCAGGAAGAGCAGCCATGGCTGTGGGGGGGGGGAGCAGTCGATGAAAGGGGGTTCCTTGCAGGTGGTGGAGGGCCAGGATCCTCAGACAGCCTTGCTGAATGGCCTGGCCAAACCTGCCTGCGACCTGGAGGGAAAGCAGGAACAGGAGAGCAGGAGAGGCCATTAGCGTTTGGCTGCTTTTTCTGCCCAGGAGGAAAGCAAAATCCTTCCATTGTTATACCTTCAAGGTCCAAGGAGGGGCCAAAGGGCAGCTCCTTAGCCAGCCCTTGGCACCACTCCTGATTTCTCAGAAGAGCCGATTCAGAGCCCGGACTGGCCAAAGCTGCAGGAGGTGAGCTGGGATCAAGCCTAGAGATTTCTTGGAGCTCAGGATGTCCCTCCTGGCTTCCTCTTCTGGCTTCTGGGAGGAGGTTCAAGTCAGAAACGTTGATTGCTTCATCCCCCCTTGCCTCTGGAAGCACTGGAAGAGAAATTGGAAGGGTTTACTGTGTTTTCAGCAGTGGGTGAAGCAACAGGCATAACTTGGGAATGGAGGGAAACGTTTACGGCAGAACCTCCCCCTCCTGCCCATAGCTTCCCTTCTCTGGGGGAGGAAGAAAAGGGGGGGCTACACAGGGAAGTGCGGAGTGCAAGCTGTGCTGAGGAAGGATCTTTCGGACCTATGCAAAGATACATGTGGAACAAAGAAGGGGGCACAGCTCTCGTGGTCCCCATGAAGCCACCCTGGGAGTATTGACTCTCGCCTCCTTCCACCAGGGACTCGTGCCTGGCTAATGTGGCATTGGCCTCTTCTGCTGCAGCAACATCACAGCAGCTGTTAAATCAGAGACAAACAGTTGCCGTTGATTGTCTTTTAAGATGTAGTCAAGGACCCCCATCCCCATAACTTAGTTCCCCATGGGCGTCCACAGCAGGTACAGAGGTTTGGTACATTTGTACATATCACTGAAACAGCAATTTTACAGCGTTCTTAGAATAATTTCCCAAACCAGCCTTTGGATTCTTGCCAAGTCCAATTAGAATTCTTCACTAATCTCTGTCCACAGTTCACAGTGGCTATTTCAGCTGCACCAGAGTTATAGGGCAATGCTAAGTATCTTTTCTGAAACTGGATGGTTGAACTTAAGAAAATACGCACAGAAAAAGTACAGACACAGAAGTAGTTGGAGCAGCAAATCCATACATTACTGGCATCACCAAGTAAAACCTTCTACAGGGGTGTGCATGTACGGTTGCAGCTCCAGCACTGTCTCCTGCAGTACCCTCTGAGGTAGCTGTTCTGTGTCACAAGAAATCGTGAAAATGCTGCATTGCACATTGCTGATATCAAAGTGCCTTACTAGTGCAGAGCAATGGCAGAAGCCCATTTCTTACCCAAGAGGGCATTTCCTTCAGCTGGGCACAGGAACCATGCAAGCATGCCTAACAGAACAATCCTGCATCTGTGGGAAACAGACTGAAGCATAGAAATCTTTATGGACCCGGCAAAGTGCACTATCCATCATTCTGTGCATGCTCAAAATATTTTGGGTTTTTTTGGTGGAAATCCCTGCAGATTTCAAATGATTGTGATTGCAAAGTATAAATGCAAATGTTTCCCTGCTGGATAGAAGATAGCAGTGTCACTTCCGTTTCAGAGAGGTTGAAGAAGGAGAAGGAAAAGAAACATGCGCGCCAATGCCGTTAGAAAATGGGAATTATCTACAAATCTTAATTCGTATTTGCCCTCCTGAGGAAAGTGAAGGGATTCAGCTCCGGATCCTTGTTTATATTTATCACCCTTGGATAACTACATTCATCCCAGGATTAAAAGAGAAGAAGGCAGCTCCATGTCTTAGTTTTCTTCCTTCCGGCGGAAGGTTGTCTGGCATCTTCTGGCTCTTGGTTCCAAAGGGCTTTGCGTTCTATGCCTTTGATTCAACAGCCCCGGGGTCCTCTTCTGCATAGGAGACCCTCTTCCAGACCACTCTCGGGGCCTTAGCAAAAGGGACTCTTCCCCACAGATTCCTCCAACGAGGGAGGAATAGGACTCCCTTGCTTCTTCTCTGCTTCCTCTTCCTGGCCATTTTTCTGTCTTCTCCACCCCAACACAGGCCTCAAGAAAAGCACAGATGTATTGGTGACCGCTCTGTGGCTGCTCGTAAGTACTCCCATCTGTGTAAGGGCTCCTAGACCTGCCATCTGACTGGACATCATCCCTGAGCTGGCTTTCACCGCCTCCTGCTGCCCAAGGGGGTCATTTCACTGTTTCTCCGCCAGAAGGATGTAGGAGTCTTCAACCTTGGCAACTGTGAGACCTGTTGACACCAATCCCCAGAATTCCCCAGCCAGGCAGCATGGTTGGTCTCTGGATTCTGGGAATTAAGGCCAGACATCTTAAAGTTGCCAAGTTGGACACCTGTGATGTACACGATGCGGCTTTCTTTAAGCTCTCAGAGCAGGGAGAGAGAGAGGCTGCTCACCCCCCTGCGTGGGTTTGCAGGGCTGGAGTTCCGTTTCTGAAGGGTGCGTGCAGCCTTCCCACAGACAGGCCCTACACAACCTCTTTCTCTCACCATTGGTCTTTTCTAAAAAAAGCCCATCCCAGCCCACCATTCCCTTTTCCTTCCAAGGGTTCTTTTCACCCCGACTTTGCAGAATGAAGGCTCCCTTCCTAAAATCTAGTGGTTTTCTCATATTTTTACCAAACTGGAGCAATAACAGGAAAAGGACATCAGATGCAATCCTGCTCAAACATTTTCATTTTGAAATGATTTTAAATGGAAGGAATATTACTGGGATGGACAAATAGGAGAAGAAAAGGAAATATCCGTATTTTTGTAAACTTTACTTAGGTTGGTAGTATATGAATACTGTAAATTCATACACATGTGCATACATAACTCTTTTGTAGATGTTAAGTAACTGAAGTCTCAGTATATTTCAATCATTCACTCTCTTCTTTCTTGGTTCATGGTTTATGAAATGGGGCTGTTGATCTGAGCTTCTAAACTGTGTTGGCTGATCATATGGAACTCTAATCAGCCACTTCTGCAGCCTCCTTTTTCTGATTTCAGATTAATAGAGTTGGAAGGGACCTTGTAGGTCATCTAGCCCAAGCAGCAGATTCTTACACCCTTTCTGAAAGATGGCAGTCTGATCTCTTCTTGGAAGCCTTCAGTGATGAAGCTCCCACAACTTCTGAAGGCAACTTCTGTTCCATCAGTTGATGCTTCTTACTGTCAGAAAATACCTCCTTATTTATAGGTTGAATCTCTCGATCAGTTTCCATCCATTATTCCGTGTCTGGCCTTTGGGTAGCTTGGAAAATAGCTTGACTCCCTCTTCTCTAAGGCAGGTCCCTCAAATATTGGAAGATTGCTCTCATGTCTCCCCTGGTCCTTTTTTTCACTAGACTAGCCATGCCCAGTTCCTGCAACCGTTCAACGTATGTTTTAGCCTCCAGTCCCCTAATCATCTTGTTTGCTCTTCTCTGCACTGTTTCTAGAGTCTCCACATCTTTTTTATGCTGTGGTGACCAAAACTCGATGAAGTATTCTAGGTGTGATCTTACTAAGGCTTTCTAGAATGATGTTAGTACCTCACATGATCTTGATTGTATCCCTCTGTTAATGCAATTTAGGATTGCATTGGCTTTTTTGGCTGCTGTAGCACACATTGCTGGCTCATACTTAATTGATTGTCCACTAAGACTCCAAGATCTCTCTCTCACAGTTACTATTAAGCCTGGTTTCACCCAGTCTATATATGGACTTTTGGTTTTGCTTGGCAAAGTTTACAACACTTTGAATTTCATTGAATTTATTAAATTTCATTGAATTTCATTTTGTTAGATAGGGCCCACTGTTCAAGTCTGTCAAGATCCATCTGGATCTTGAAACAATCATCTAGCCTAGTGATGGCTAACCTTTTTGTCGTTGCATGCAGAAAGTTATGTTTTTGGTAGGTTGGGCTATAATTTCTTTTTGTGTGAAGACCGATGCAAAGAATGAGTTAAGCAGCTATGCTTTCTCTCTATTTCCTGTTACTTCCTTGCTGTCTTCTCTCTTTAGTGGACTGACTTTTTCCTTGATTTTTTTTCTTGTTATTTATATGTTGGAAGAAACTTTTTAAATTATCTTCGACTTTTATTGCAAGTCTTTGTTCATTCTGAGCCTTTGATTTCCTGACTTTGTCTTTGCAGATTCTGGCTATCTGCTGACAATTTGCCTTAGTTGTGTGTTCTTCTTTCCATTTTTGTACTTGTCCTTTCTGGCTTTCAATTTGTCAGAGAGATCTTTGTGCAGCCATGCTGGTTTCTTCTTGGATTTCTTGTTTTTCTTTTTCAGTGGTATTGTGCTGGACTGGGCTTTCATGATCATATTTTTCAAAGTTTCCCAAGCTTCTTGAGTTGTTTTCCCCTTTAGAATTTTCCTCTAAGGAATCTTTCCCAAGTTCTCAGTTTGTTAAAATTTAAAATCTTTTAAAATCTAGGACTCTGGTAACATTATGTTCTATTGCTTGTATTTGTGTTATGTTGAATTCTAGTAAGACTTGATCACTCTCACCCAAGGTTCCTTTGGTTTCAACTCCCTCTATCACATCTTCTCTGTTTGTAAGAATTAAGTCCAGTGTGGCTGTCCCTCTGGTTCCCTTCTCTACCTTTTGGACAACAAAGTTGTCGGCTAGGTTAGCCAGGAACCTCTTCAACTTCTCACGGTGCAGAATTATTCTTCCAATTGATGCCAGGGTAATTGAAGTCACCCATTACTATTGTAATATATGTTTCCTACATATATTTGTTAGTTGATTGGCAAAAAGTACATCTTTTTTTTCTGCTTGGTTGGTTGGCCTGTGGTATACACCTATGGCCAGGTTATTCTTTTTTCCTTTTATATTGATCCATATGCATTCTGGGAGGTTTTCGTCTTTGGTTTCGTGCATTTAGCAAGGTAGTGGTCCTTTACATACAGTGCTGCTCCACATCCTCCTTTATGGGTCTGGTTTTTTTTGAACATTTTGTATCCTGTCAGTATGTTCCAGTCATGGGTTTCATCCCACCAGATTTCTGTAATTTCAACTACATTATATCATATCTACCTTTATGTATTAATAGTTCAATTTCACCCTGTTTGTTCCCCAAACTTTGTGCATTTGTATATAGGCCTTTGAGGCCTTTGGGTATGTCTCCTCTTTGGTATTTCAGTTTGTCTTCCTTCCCATCCCTCCTTACCTCATTATTTGACTTGTTTTCTAGGAGTTTTTGCTTGGAAGTAGTTCCTGGAGATTGGTCTCCCCCCCTGCCTCAATTTTAGTTTAAAGCAATCCTGATAAGTTGAGCCAATTGTTTTCTGAAAACATTCTTCCCAGTCTTTGTGAGGTGCAGCCCATCCCTTGCCAGAAGCCCCTCTTGGGGGTAGTACAGACCATGGTCCAGGAATCCAAAGTTTTTTGGGTGACACCAACCCTTTAGCCAGTGGTTCACTTCTAGAATCCTTTGTTCTCTTACTGGATGTTGGCATTTTGTTAGCAGTGCAGTACAGCACAACCTCCCTTTTCTCCTTAAACATCTTGGAGGTTTCAGTTTACAAGTTGCTTATCAAAAAGCTTTTGATTGCTTTTCTTCAAAAAAATATGAACTTAAGTGAATCCAAGACATTCATTAGAAGTCATGTTCATCAGTGGAGTTTGCTAAAATGAAATTTGGCCAGAGAAGAAGGTCTTGTGTTTGAAAAAAGATTTTATTTTTAGAGTGGATTAATGAAAGCGTGATTGAGCACAAGGAACCTCAGCAGCAGCAATTCCTTGAGTTATTCCTTTGTCACACCTTGTGAGATAAGCTCATAGCAGGAGCAATTCATTAATAACTCTGTGGAGTATTTTATGGTTTAGATTTAATCTGCCAATGGTTATTATATGCTCTTAAAGGAACTGCCTTTAATTACATCTTACTTATGAAAGAATTACTGCCTTGGACTATGGCAGGCTCTTCCCCTCAACAACCCTCTGGACACGCATTGAGAACTCCCCAGGGTGTGTATTTATAGGTGTGATCTAGAAGGAGTTGCAAACAGTTCTCTGGGTTTGGGACCAGCTGGAGCCTTCCAGTTCAGACTAGAGAAAATCTTGTCTCTCTTGCTTAAGCTCTTCTGCTTCGTTTCGATAGTCTCTTGCAGAACTGCTCTGAATTAAAAATAATCCCAGTAACAACACTATTATTGTTACTACTACTATTATGACTGAGAATAAGAATGAAGAACTGGGCATGTTAGCAGGCAGTGAAGGATCCCAGTTGCCTCAAAGGTTTAGGATTGGCTAGCAGAAGTAATTGCAGGGCTGAGAAATGCTCCCCCCCCCCCAGGGCTCTTTGGGGGCTGCTGCGTGACCACTCCCCACGTCTCTCTGGGCTGCTCAAGTCTTCCTGGCCAGTCCTGGGTCTTCCTGCACTGAAATTGCTGACTTAAGTGGCGGCTTATGCAGGCCAGGCCAGCGGTTAGCAGGGGGGAACATGACTGCATTTCGGGCACCTGGCTTACTTTTATGGCACCATTCTGTGGTCACATGACTTAATGACTTTTTTCCCAGTTTCCAGACTTTGACATTGATGTCCCACAAAAAACCACCCACAAGAATGACTTGCTCTTTAGCCACAACATTCACTTTATGACTTCCATATTCACTTAGTGAGCGCTGCAAAATGAGGTTGGTGATGTGGGTGCGTTTGGAGGTATGATTTAGGATGGGAATTCTGGGCTCCGTTACAGTTGCAAGTGGAGCTCCGTATGTACTTACGAAAAAGTTCTTCGCATAGGAACTGACTACAAACTGAATCCGGTCTCCTGTCAGGTGGCTGCAAAAACAGGCAAATGCAACCTTGGGTTTGTTTTCAACAGATGTCTTGCGTTCTCCTGCCAGGCTGTATGTCAGGTGCCTGTTTACAATAGAAGCGGAAGGAGAGACGGTGATCAATCCACCCTGGGCCGTAATGCCGAAGCCCTTGGGAAACACCCATTTCTGGCTGTGTTGGGCTTTTACTTTACTTTACTTTACTTTTATTTAATTTATAAACCGCACCCTCTCCCCGAAGGGACTCGGGGCGGTGTACAGTCATAATAAAAACACAATATAAATACATATAAATAGAGGAGGCGACATACAAACTGTACAATAATAATTAAAATTAAAAGCAACATTAAAATCTACCCCTAAAAACTACCCCAGAATTAAAATAACTGCCAGGAGGATAAGAATGGGAACTATAAATGGGCTAGGCCAGCTAATTGGAACAGGTGGGTCTTGAGTTTCTTACGGAAGGAGCGGAGGTCAGTAGTGGTTCTGATATCGGGGGGCAGGTCATTCTAGAGGGTTGGGCCCATCACAGAGAAGGCCCTACTCCTGGGCGCCGCCCGTTGGCATTGCTTGGTGGACGGCACCCGGAGGAGTCCCTCCCTGTGAGAGCGAATTGGTCGCAGGGATGTATGGGGTAGGATGCGATCCCGCAGGTAACTAGGTCCTGTGCCATGGAGCGCTTTAAAGATGGTAATCAACACCTTGAAACGCACCCGAAAAACCACAGGTAGCCAGTGCAGCTCGCGCAGGAGAGGTGTTATGTGGGAGTATCTACTACTCCCCATGATAGCCCGCGTGGCCGCATTCTGGACCAGCTGTAGTCTTCAGGTGCATCTCAAGGGGAGCCCCATGTAGAGGGCGTTGCAGTAGTCCAGACGGGACGTCACCAGCGCATGAGTGACTGTGCGAAGGGCGTCCCGGTCCAGTAGGGGGCGCAATTGTTGCACCAGGCGGACCTGGTGGAACGCCCCCCTCACCACGGCTGCCACATGGTCATCCATCGACAGCCGGGCACCTAGGAGGATGCCCAAATTGCGTGCCCGCTCCACGGGGGCCAGTTGCTCGCTCCCAATGGCCAGCGATGGAATCCACTGGTTGAACCGGGGCGCCGGTAGCCACAGCCACTCCGTCTTGGAGGGGTTGAGCCTGAGTCAACCCCATCCAGACCCGAACGGCTTCCAAGCACCGGGACATCATTTCGACGGCCTCGTTGGGGTGGTTTGGGGTGGAGATGTACAGCTGCGTATCATCAGCGTACAGATGGTATCCGACCCCAAAACCACAGATGATCTCACCCAGTGGCTTCATATATGTGTTGAACAGGAGGGGCGAGAGGACCGACCCCTGCGGCACCCCGCAAGTGAGCGGCCTCAGGGTCGACCTCTGCTCCCCTGCCAACACACATTTGCGTCCGGTCGGAGAGGTAGGAGCAGAACCACCGCAGAACGGTGCCCCCCACCCCCTCCAGCCGGTGCAATAGGATACCATGGTCGATGGTATCAAAAGCCGCTGATAGATCTAATAGGACCAGGATAGAGGAACAACCCCTATCTCTGGCCCTCCAGAGATCATCCACCAACGCGACCAAGGCCGTCTCCGTGCTGTGACCGGGCCGGAAGCCAGACTGGCGCGGGTCTAGATAATCGATTTCCTCCAGGTGATGTGGGAACTGTTGTGCCACCACACTCTCTACAACCTTCGCTAAAAAGGGAAGGTTGGAGACGGGTCGATAATTAGCTAGCTCCGTCGGGTCCAGAGAAGGCTTCTTGAGTAAGGGCCTCACCACTGCCTCTTTCAAGGCGGCCGGTAAGGACCCCTCACCCAATGAAGCGTTCACTAGACCCAGGAGCCAGCCTCGTGTAACCTCCCAGGATGCCAGTACAAGCCAGGAGGGACACGGGTCCAATAAACATGTAGTGGCTCACAGTCGCCCACGCAATCTGTCCAAATCCTCGGGGGCAACAGAATCAAACTCCTCCCAGAATGGTCTCTCAAGACTCGCTGCTGACGACTCCTCTGGTCCACTGAAGGGGGCCCATCCACTCCGGATCTGAGCGATTTTGTCCTGCAGATATTCCCCAAACTCCCCTGCTCTACCCTGCAAGGGGGCTTCCCACGGCCTCTGTACTAGGAGGGAGCGGGTCACCCGAAACAGGGCGGCAGGGCGGTTGTCTGCGGACGCAATAAGAGCGGCACAATGTCAACGTTTGGCCGCTCTTAATGCCACAAGGTAGGTCCGTAAATAGGCTCTTACCTGTGTTCGGTGAGATTCGGAGCGTGAAGACCTCCACCTGCTCTCTAGGCATCTCTTGTGGCGTTTCATCACCCTTAGCTCCTCGGTAAACCAAGGGGCCAGCGTGGTTCGTTGCCGCAGGAGAGGCCGCAAAGGCGCAACCCGGTCCAGGGCCCCGGCAGCCGCACTATTCCATGCGGTCACCAGGTCCTCCATCCGGGAGCGGGTCAGGGCTACAGGAAGTGGCCCAAGCTCCGTCTGGAACCTATCCGGTTCCATCAGGTGCCTGGGTCGGAACCATCTGGGACAATCTGGTTCCGCCTCCCCGCGATTGGGGGTAGCGCCAGGGAAGTCAAGCCGGAGAGATGAGTGATCTGACCATGACAGGGGTGTAATAACCAAATCCCCTATTCCCAGATCACTCGTCCACTTGCCGCTTCCCATGAAGTGGCAAGATGGCAGAGAGAGTTTGGTCTTTGCTGCTTTCTGGAAGGCTGTTGCTCTGCTCCCACCCAGTTCACTGGAGACTGTGGTGAGAGGTGGGGGCTGCAGCAAGGACCGAAGCTCTCAGGGCCCTAAAGATAGAGGGACACTGGCTGGCACAAACCCCGGGCAGGGCAATTGTACTGTGATGACTCCTGGCTGGGCTGACCTGCCCCCTCTCGCCCACCTTCCCCTCTCACTGCATCTGTCAGGTGCCCCTGGAGCTCCTCCCCGCCCTCCAGGTTTCCCCAATGGCCACCGGCCCCTCCCCCACTTCACTCCAGATAGGGATTAACAGAGTAGCAAGGGACCTTGTAGGTCATCTAGACCAACCCCCCTGCCCAAGCATGGTTTATCACTCGTGTGCCACAGGTGGCATGCAGAGCCCTCTCTGCGGGCATGTTAGCCATCACCCCAGCTCAGCTGCACCACACATACACCTGCACCTCCTGCCGGCCAGCTGATTTTGGGGTCTCTGCCATGCATGTGGGGGGGGGGCGCATGCAGGAGATGTGTGTGCATGCGGGGGAGAGGTGGGTTGCTACTGGTTCACACCGGTTCAGGTGAACCATAGTGGATATTGGGACTGGGTCGCCAAACTGGTAGGGGTGGCAGGCTGGCCAGGGCCTCAAACTGGTCCCCTGGTCCCCACTGCCACTGCCAGCTTGTTTGTTTGATTATTATAACCCCCTGCACCCATCCCCCCCAGCGCATATGCATGTGATCCCCCCACGCTTCCCCCGCTCCCCACGCATGTGCACATGACCCCCACACCCCATTTTGGGCCTAGCAAGCTTCCCTTCCGGGACTAAAAATGGGCTGCAGTGTGTGTGGGGGTGTGAATTTGTGCTGCACCCCCCTGTGCTTTCCCCGCACATATGCACATGACCAACCCCCCGTATGCATGCGCGGCAGAGACACGAAAATCATCTGGCTGGCGGGGGTTGCGATGGTTGGTGTGCCCGCAGAGAGGGCTCTGTGTGCCACCTGTGGTACGCCTGCCATAGGTTCACCATCACGGCTCTATACCATCCTCTATACGAATGGCTGCTTCGCCTTGAAAACCTCCAGTGTTGGAGGGAAGCTTTTCCCTGGCTAATCATTCTTGTTGCCAGGAAACGCCTCCTTGGTTCTCACTTGCTTCTGTCTTTGATTAGATTCCACCCATTGCTTCTTGTCCCGCCTTCCGGTGCCTCCTCAGTCCAGGCTTTGGATGGATGCTTTGCTCTTCCTCCATAGCAGTTCTGTAGGTGGAATTCTAGGCTGCCTCCATCGTACAAGGCAACATAGAGCAGGGATGACCAACCTTTTCGTAAACGTGTGCCAAAATTGTGTGTGCGCATGTGATAGCGCGCACCCACATGACCCACACTGCAATGCACCCTGCCCACCTGTGCATGCATGCACGACCCCATGCATTGCGGGGTGGGAAGCCTCCGGAGGCTGGGGAGGGTGAAAAACGGGCCCAGTGGGCCATCCGGAAGTTTGGAAATGATCAGTTTCTGGCTTCCAGGGGACCAGGAGGGGCTGTTTTCGCCCAACGGGCCAACCGGAAGGCGCTGGAGCTGACAGCTTGCATGCCACAGGTTCCCCATCATGGACCTAGAGCATATTAGAGCAATAGAAGCAAGGGCAAAAAGTGGAATAGGACAAGCCAACATAACCGGAGAGGGGCAAACCTTCAGACAAACGGGTCTGAGCCAGAAAGAGCATCAAGGGGGATTAGCAGCCGAAAGCTTCCTAGCAGCCGGTGCAGCTTACAGAGCAGTCCTGTTGTCTAGGTAAGCCCACCCAGAACTGCTTGTGCTGCCATACTCTGGAGCTTCTGAATGGTCTTCAGAACTCATCCCTGTAGGGTGTATTGCAATAGGCCAACCCTGAATGGCCATGAGGAGTTCCTCCCAATCCAGGGAAGGGTCTCCTTAGTGCACAGTCTGGCCACAGATGCCATCTGCTCTTCAATCTGGACTTTGGGATGAGCCCCAAATTGCATGTCTCTTCCATCTGGGGAGTAAATTCCATCAAGAAGAGAAGGTGAAAGGTCCCCAGAAATGGAGGGCCTGCGAATGCACAGCACTCAAGTGTTGTTCAGCCTGAGCCTGTGCTGTCCCATCCAGAGGTCGCAGCCTCCAGGCCCCAAGACACAGGCTCAAGAGCAGGTATGCAATGGGGCATCCTCTGCGTGTTGATGATACCTGATCCCGTGCCAGTGAATAACCTCACCCAGCAGCCTCAGAATAACTCTGCTCTCATTTTCCAAATCTCTGCCTGTGTAAACATGTTGGTTAACTTGAATCAATCTGTTGTTTGTGATGAGCTCAGCATCTTGTATCAACTTAGCTGAATGAAAATAGGCCAAAGAAAGCTTTCATGCGTTTGCCACAGCTTCTTCGGGGAATCTGAACTCCTAAACTGCCATCACTGCCACCGAGTCAATACCTGAACCGGCTCTTAGGCAGCTGCACTTTGCACCTCTGCCTGACCAAGGAGGACAGCCGATGCAGACCACCCAGTCTTCTAAAAGAATGTCACAACGGGGCCGAAGAGAGGACCAGGAGGTTTAGGACAAAGAACAACTTTGTTAAGATGTGTCATGCCAGCAATTTTGGAAACTACTGTCATGATTCTATCCTCTCCTTTTTAGGGAACTTATTCAGAAGACGATGTAACGTCCACAATTGAGTTCTTATCGTAAAGGGAGATAGAACATAGAATAGCAAGGATGGAAGGGACGTAGAAGGGCTTCTGGTCCAGGCCTTTGCTTGAGCAGGAGATCTTATACCGTTCTGGATAAATGGCTGACCAAGGCTCGAGTGATGGAGCACCCACCATGTCTGAAATCAAGCCGTTCCACTGATTAATGTTTTTTCGCTGACAGGAAATTCTAAGTTAGTTCTCTCTTTGGTTGTACTTGGATGTTTCAAACCAAGAAAGAAAAGAAGTCCAGCTACCATTACTCAGCTTCCCGATCTCCGTTTGATACTCTTCCACCTGTCGCTTCTTGTCCTGCCTTCAGGTGCTTTAGAGAATCAGTGTGAGAGCCCCTCAAGTACTGGGAAACTGCTATCATATCACCCCCCACCCCCAGTCCCTCTCTTCCTTAGACTAGATAAACCTAGTTCCCTCAACTGTTTCATTGTATGTTTTGGCCTCCAGACCCTTGATGGTCTTCCTGGCCCTTATCTGCACTCTTTCCAGGGTCTCAACATCTTTTCTGCATTGTGGTGACCAGCTCTGCATGTATTATTCCAAACGGAGTCTCTCCAGTGCAGTATAAAGCAGTATTATCTCTGCAGTATTGCAGAGTTTCTCTCTCAGTTGATGTCTGAGTAGTTAAAGTCCCCCATTACTATTGTAGCATGCTTCCTGCACACCTTAGCTCAGTGATGGCTAACCTTTTTGTTGTTGTGTGCCGAAATTGTGCGCTTAACAGTGCACATGCGTCCACCCCCTTCCCCCTCTGCATGTGTGCACGACCCCCCCCCATTCCCCATTTTGGGCCTAGCAGGCCTCCCTGCAGCCTCCTGGAACTAAAAGCGGGGTGGGGGGCACCCCCCCCACTCCCCCTGCCCCCACACATGCACACACGTCTCCCATATGTGCCCCGCCCCCTGGGCATGTGCAGCAGAGACCCCCAAATCAGCCTGCTGAGTGGGTCCATGTTCCTCCTGTGGCACATGTGCCATTCTTTTGCCATTACAGCCTTAGCTAAATGATAAGCAAAAAATGATCTCTGCTTGGTTGAGTTGCTTGTAGTACAGACCTATGTCAATGTTATTTCCTTTCCCTTTGATTTTAACCCAAATGCAGTCAAGAAGGCTTCTGTCCTTGGTTTATTTGGGGTTGTGTGTGGGGTTTTTTTGTCATTTCTGTAGAGGTGTAGTTATTTCTTACATATAACAAATTAACAGTTAGAAGGGACCTGGTAAGTCATCTAGTCCAACCCACCGCCCAAGCAGGAGACCCTGCACCAGTCTCTTCTTGAAAGCCTCCAGTGATGAAGCTCCCACAACTTCCAAAGGCAACTTCTGTTCCATTGGTTGATTGCTCTGGCTGTGAGAAAATTCCTCCTTACTTCTAGGTTGAATCTCTCCTTGATCAGTTTCCATCCATTAGTCTGGCCATAGAGTGCCTTGGAAAATAGCGTGACCCCTTCTCTCTGTAGGAGCCCCTCAAATATTGGAAAACTGCTATCATGTCTCCCTGGGTCTTTCTCTTTGCTAGACTAGCCATGCCCAGTTCCTGTAATCTTCGTCACATGTTTTAGCCTCCTAATCATCCTGGTCGCTCTTCTCTGCATTCTTTCTAGAGTCTCAACATCTTTTTTATAGTGTGGTGACCAAAACTGGATGCAGGATTCTAGGTGTGGCCTTACTAAGGCTTTATAGAGTGGTATTGGTACCTCCCTTAATCTTGATTGTATGTCTCTGTTAATGCAATTTAGGATTGCATTGGCTTATGCAATGCAGCTCCATTTCCTCTTTTGCTAGGCCTGCTTCTTCTGAACAATGTAAATGTCTCTAGCTGTACGTTCCAGTCATGGGTTTCATCCCATCAAGTTTTGGTAATTGCCTGTTTGTTCCTCATACTTCAAGTGTTCGTATTTAGGCATCTGAGTTCTTTTTGAATGGCCCCACATTTGCTTCCTGCTTCTTCTGTTTTGCATCTGAGGCCCCCTTCTTTCTTACACTTCGTTCGTTGTCTTGGGTTTATGTTTGGGATTAAGTTCTAAAATGGGCCTTTCCACTCCACGGATTTCAATTTAAAGTCCCTTGGATAAGCCAAGTCAGTCGTTTTCCAGGAATGTTCTTCCTCGTTCTTCTGCAGCACCGCTCATCCCTTGCTAGGAAGCTTCCCTCTCGTGTGTCACAGAGGTTGTGCAGAGGTTGAGAGTGGCTGAACTGGCCCTGCTGGGAATACTCAACCCCCCACCCCCCACTGGTTCAAAAATTACCTCTGTCATGTTGTGCAACCCCCCCCCCAACAAAGGGCTTGGGTGTAAATCCTGACTTGATATTTAAAATGTACCGTATATGATTGGCTTCAGCCGAGATCGTGTGTTGAAATGGAAATGCTTTTTACTTCAGTTGCAGCCCTGTCGGTGATTTGACTAGAATGACACAACAGAGGGAGGGAAACCACAGTCTGTGATCCCAGTTCGGGTTCACCGGAACTCAGAGAAGTGACTGCAATTTTTTTTAACTTTCACAACCTTCTGCAAAATTCAAGAACACGGAGCTATAGAGAGCTTGTAGGAGGAGAGCCATGTTTGTCTCTGAGTGTGGGAACTGCTTCTCTGACTAGTAGAATATACTAAAAGGCGTCCCTCTGTGGAGCCCCCTTCAGCCCCCTGGAGCAGTTGGCAACCAATCCCGATTGGGGGATGCTGGCTTGGAGGCAATATAGGGAGGGCTTTTGTTGTGGAGTCCTGGGGGCTCTCGGGACTTGCAGAGGTTTCCTTCCCCAACAGGGAGGGAGGGAGGGAGGGAGGGGTTTGCTCTCTCTGAGTCCTGGCAACCAGAGGCAGGAGCCTCCTTGGGGATGCCTCCCCCTTTTCAAAGAGCATTCCCAGCCACCCCCCACTGCTTTTCCTTCCTGCTCACATTCCAAAGCACCATCAGGACTACTTGCTGCTCCCAAGCACTCGGGACGGAGCTTTGTGTGCTGTATGATCTGCTATTTTTGTTTATTCCTTTGGCACAGAGCATGTTGCAGCTTCATTTTCGCTTCCTTTATATTAGGATTTTGTGGTTGTTTTAATGTACTGCTTTTAATCCCCTTACTGGGTTTGTAAGTCATCATGAATTTCCATAGATCAGATCCTAGTAAATCCTAGCAAATGCACACAAAGAAAGCCACTTTAATGTAGTGGTTAAGGCATTAGGCTAGAAACCTGGAGATTGTGAGTTCTAGTCCTTCCTTGGGCATGAAGCAGCTGGGTGACGTTGGGCCAGGGAGGAAGGGCCAAGGCAAATCCCCTCTGAAAATCTTGCCTTGCAAGTCACCAGGAGTCAAGACTGATTCAAAGCCCCCCAAGCCCTCCAAACCAAGACAACACCCCACAACATATGGCACATACATGCTGCCTTTGAAGTAGCATTTTCATCCTTATTCTGACACCATCCCAGAACAACTGCAAGACATTGAAGTTCCATGCGCTTCGCCATCCAAAGTGCTGGAGGTCATGGAAAGGGCCAGTGGTGCTTTGTGGTTTTTCAGGTAGATGAAAAGGTGACCCCCCCCTCCAGGCAGTCCCATTGGCCACTTCTCTCTCCCACAAAACAGTGGGAGAGCACATAAAATGTAACACCAAGGCTTAGAATCATGGAATCATAGGGTTGAAAAGGATCTTGGATATCTTTCATCCACAACTGGACACACATTCCAAATGTGGCCTCACTAGTGCAGAGTACAGTACAGAAAGTGATAGTACAGACCAGTACTATTACTTTCTGTGATCTTGATGCTCTCCCTCTGTTAATGCAGCCTAGGACTGTGTTGGTTTTTTTGGCAGCTGCAGCACACGGCCACCTCATGTTTAACTGGTTATCCATTAAGTCTCCAAGGTCCCTCTCATAGTTACTGATGTTGATGTAGTACCATCTATTCTGTATCTGCACATTGGGTTTTTCTTGCCTAAGTTTAAAACTTGAATTTTCTTACCACTGAGCTGGATCTTGTTGGATATGCCCAATGCCCAAGTCTGTCAAAATCCTTCTAAATCTAATGAGCCTATGTTAGCAATTCCCCCCACCTTGGTGTCATCTGCAAATGGGATGAGTTCTCCTTCTACCCTTTTATCTAAAGTGTTTATAAAGATGCTAAAGAGTTCTGGGCCCAAGACAGACCCTTGAGGTACCCCACTGCATGCTTCCCTCCATGTAGGTGTAGTTCTATTAAGGACTAGCTGATGAGTGCAGTTGGTCAGATAATTGCAAATCCATCTGGTGAGGGTACTGTTTATCCCATACACAATCCCAAGAAGTAGGCTGTCGTCTACTTTATCAAATGCCTTACCGAAGTCTAAGTAAACTATGTTTACGGACCTACCTTGTGGCACTGAGAGTGGCCAAACGTAGACACTGTGCCGCTCTTATTGCATCTGCAGATAACCGCCCTGCCGCCCTGTTTCGGGTGACCCGCTCCCTCTTATCACAGAGGCCGCGGGAAGCCCCTTTGCAGGGTAGAGCAGAGGAGTTTGGGGAATATCTGCAGGACAAAATCGCTCAGATCCGGAGTGGATGGGCCCCCTTCAGTGGCCCAGGGGAGACGTCAGAAGCAAATCTTGAGGCACCACACTGGGAGGAGTTTGACTCTGTTGCCCCTGAGGATTTGGACAGGTTACGTGGGCGACTGCGAGCCACTACATGTTTATTGGACCTGTGTCCCTCCTGGCTTGTACTGGCATCCTGGGAGGTTACACGAGGCTGGCTCCTGGGCCTTGTGAACGCTTCATTGGAGGAGGGGTCCTTGCCGGTCGCCTTGAAAGAGGCGGTGGTGAGGCCCCTACTCAAGAGGCCTTCCCTGGACCCGGTGGAGCTAGCTAATTATCGTCCCGTCTCCAACCTTCCCTTTTTAGCGAAGGTTGTAGAGAGTGTAGTGGCACAACAGTTCCCACGTCACCTGGAGGAAACCGACTATCTAGATCCGCACCAGTCCGGCTTCCGGCCCGGTCACAGCACGGAGACGGCCTTGGTCGCATTGGTGGATGATCTCTGGAGGGCCAGAGATAGGGGTTGTTCCTCTATCCTGGTCCTATTAGACCTATCAGCGGCCTTCGATACCATCGACCATGGTATCCTATTGCGCCAGCTGGAGGGGATGGGAGTAGGGGGCACCATTTTGCGGTGGTTCTGCTCCTACCTCTCTGACCAGACGCAATGTGTGTTGGCAGGGGAGCAGAGGTCGACCCTGAGGCCACTCACTTGTGGGGTGCCGCAGGGGTCGGTCCTCTCGCACCTCCTGTTTAACACATACATGAAGCCGCTGGGTGAGATCATCCGTGGTTTTGGGGTTGGATACCATCTGTACGCTGATGACACACAGCTGTACATTTCCACCCCAAACCACCCCAACGAGGCCGTCGAAATGATGTCCCGGTGCTTGGAAGCCGTTCGGGTCTGGATGGGGGACAACAGACTCAGACTCAACCCCTCCAAGACTGAGTGGCTGTGGCTACCGGTGCCCCGGTTCAACCAGTGGACCCCATCGCTGGCCATAGGGGGCGAACAACTGCCCCCCGTGGAACGGGCGCGCAATTTGGGCGTCCTCCTTGATGCCCGGCTGTCGATGGATGACCATGTGGCAGCCGTGGCAAGGGGGGCGTTCCACCAGGTTTGCCTGGTGCGCCAATTGCGCCCCCTATGGCCCCTCATGCGCTGGTGACGTCTCGCCTGGACTACTGCAACGCTCTCTACATGGGGCTCCCCTTGAGATGCACCCGAAGACTACAGCTAGTTCAGAATGCGGCCGCGCGGGCCATCATGGGAGGGACAAGATACTCCCATATAACACCACTCCTGCGCGAGCTGCACTGGCTGCCTGTGGTTTTTCGGGTGCGTTTCAAGGTGTTGGTTACTATCTTCAAAGCGCTTCATGGCACGGGACCTAGTTACCTGCGGGATCGCATCTCACCTCATACATCCCTGCGACCAATCCGCTCTCACAGGGAGGGACTCCTCCAGGTGCCGTCCACTAAGCAGTGTCAACGGGCGGCACCTAGGAGTAGAGCCTTCTCTGTGATGGGCCCAACCCTCTGGAATGACCTCCCCCCCGATATTAGAACTACCACCGACCTCCGCTCCTTCCGACAGAAGCTTAAGACCCACCTGTTCCAATTAGCTGGCTTAACTGATTTATAGTCCCATTTTAACCTCCTGGCAAACATCTTATTGGGTAGTTTTTAAGGGTATTTTAATGTATTTTAATGTTTATTTGTATTTTAATTTAAATATTGTACAGTCCACATCCTACCTCCTCCTTTTACCTATTTTACCTATTTGTATATTTAAGTATACCCATATTTTGTATTTATACTGTTTTAATATGACTGTACACTGCCCCGAGTCCTGTTTAGGAAAGGGTGCGGTTTATAAATTAAAGATTATTATTATTATTATTATTATTATTATTATTATTATTATTATTATTATGTCTATAGCATTTCCCTGATCTACTAAATTAGCCACTATATCAAAGAAGGCAATAAGGTATGTTTGCCCTCTGTTTTTAATAAACCCATGATGATGTCTGGTAGTCACCTTGTTGATGTCTAGATGTTCACAAACCCACTATTCGATTATCTTTTCCAGGATTTGCACAGGTGTTGATGTCAAGATGATTGGTTTATTGTTTCTTGAAACAGTTTAAGTTTGAAACAATAGAGTAGAATGCAATAGTGAAATAACAATAAAATGATGCACAGGTGAAAATACAGCAAAATGATGTAATCAGATGCATTCAGATGGTTGTGTTCAAGTGGGAATAAATCTTTAAAGGCAAAGATGTTTTACTTAGCTGGGATTTCTGAAAAGATGCGTTACAGAGAATGCAGCCCAGTGGGGAAGAAAAGCAGGAGGCTTCTAAAGAAGTCCATGCAAACAGACAGCTTACAAAGGAACTGAGACTCCAGAATGAACTTGCTATCAATGGAAGAAAAAAACCCTCAGCTCAGAAATGAAGCAAGAGATCACAATGGCAAAATGCATCAAGAAGGGTTTCTCCAAAAGTGTCAACAAAAGGGCTGGTGGAGCTTCATCTGAACAGATGACTGGGGGGGGGGGGGAAAGCGGAGGAACTCCTATCCGATTTTGCCTCTCTCTTTGCGTCTAAAGGAATTGGTGGTTTCAGTGACATAGGCTGCAAATGAACACAACAGGGGTGGGCTGCAGGACCCTCCAGCTAACTGAAAGGCCTTGGAATGCTGCCAGGACCTCTGCCAGTGATCACTCTGTGTGTTTGTGTGTGTGTGTGTGTGTGTGATCCTAGAGATCACCAGGGAAAGCGGTGATTGCTGGTAATAAAGCAGCCATTTAATCAACATCTCTAAGCAGTGCTGAGTGCCAAGAGTCCGCATGGTTTTCTAAAAAAAAAAAAAAGCAGGACAGGTGAATCAAATCTTATCTTTATTTTTTGACAGGTTCACTGGTGGACAAGAGGGATGCTTTGATTATAATCTACCTTTGACAAGCTCCCCAAACATTCTCATTGCCAGTCTATTAAAGGTGGGTCCACAACTGGTTGGTTAACCACATTCAGAGAGTGACATGAAGTGGGAAAGTGGTAACTTGTAGGTTTTCACGGGGATTTCTTTTGGGGCAGTATTATGCAACATTTTTATTAATGACGTAATAATGGACTTCATGGGCTGCTTACTGTGGATGACGTAACATCAGAGTTGGTTGCAGTCTAATCAGGGCAAGCTGGAAGACTGAGATTACAGGAAGAAAGTGTATTTTAATAGGGAAAAGTCTAAGTTTATTATATTTGGGGAGGAAAAGATGTAGACATTAAGATGGGAGATTAAGGACTTGGAAGCCTCAGAATGAAGCAGAACTCATAGTTATTGGCAACCAGCTGAATATGAGCATCGGTATCAGGCAGCTGATAGGGAGACCTGAGAACGTGTCTATGAAGATAGGCTGGTGGGAACCAGGGATGTTCAAGAGAAACAAAGACTGAGCAAAGACCTGATAGTCAAGTTCTGCTTTTCACAGCCACAGAAACTAGGACAGGAAATTGAGTATACATTGCAAGTCTCCCTGTTTCATTTTATTGTAAGAAAAACTTTCTGGGGCAAGATCTGTACAAGAGTGGAACAGCCTGCCCATGGAGGCAGTGAGGAGGAGCTATGCAGCCATCTCGTGTGGATGGTGGAATTGGTTCTCCAGGTCAGTTTGCGAAGGTTGGTCTTGTGTCCTTCCTAGCTCTGGACTTCTGTGATGGCCTGAGTCAGTCAACAGGCCTCAGAAAGGACCTGCCAGCGTAGCCGTGGCTGGGCTCTCTTCTGCCTCAGGGAAGGCTGGGACAGAAGAGCTCTGGGTCTGATGGAGCTGCCTGGGTCGGGTTGGGGATGAGTTAGAGGCAAGGGCATGAGGGCGCACCACACAAAACAGCAAGTGCCAGGGTGTGTCTGTGCCACCCTTAGGAGGATGTGAGAACGGCCCACAGAGAAAAGGTGTAGCAAGCTGAAATAGGTATCGGCTCAAATGACAGGACCAGCGCTCTGGCCTGCGTTGAGCTGCTTGTCTGTCTTAGTGGCTGTGACTCTCTTTAAAGTTTATTCAAGTTAGATTGGCTTGGAGCCAGGTTATTTGAAGGACCATATTTTCCCAGTTACACCTCCCCCGCCCATCAGCTGAGATGTTAGCCTAGGACAATATTTCTTAAATGTTCTGCTTGGGAGAACCATGTCTCACTTTAAAAATTATGGAAGACCCCAAAAGAGCTTTTGTTGGTAGGGGTTATATTTATTGATATTTGCAATATTTTAAAAATGATGTATTCATAGAATGAGCCATGGTGGCGCAGTGGTTAGAATGCAATGCTGCAGGCTGATTCCGCCCACTGCCAGGAGTTCGATCCTGATGGGCTCAAGGTTGACTCAGCCTTCCATCCTTCCAACGTTAGTAAAATGAAGACCCAGATTGTAGGGGGCAAGAGGCTGACTCTGTAAGCTGCTTAGAGAGGGCTGCGAAGCACTGTAAAGCGGTATATAAGTCTAAGTGCTAGTGTTAAGTGCTGTATTTATTTATTGAATCATGGAAACCAGGGGTTCTCGACTTGCGGTCTGCAGTCCACAAAGTTCACAAAGGCTTGGAGAAATGCAATGTAATGATTTAAATCTTGAGTTAAGTCTTGGGGGCCCATGACCATGATCCGTGGCCACAAAAGGTATTTAAAGGGGGTCCGTGGTGAAGAAAAGGTTGAGAACCACTGATTTATTAACATTAATACAATATTTTCGAGAAAAGGCCCTATACTTTTTAAACAAATGAAAATAATAATGAGGAAGGGGACAAAAGGGTCTTGGAGGACCTCCAGGGGCTGGCATGGCAAGTTCCAGATCTGCCTTCTACACCCAGTAGTGGGTGCACCATCTGGGCTTGAATCTCCAGTCCGTCCTGTACTGGCAGGGCCAGCAGTTCCTCCTGACTCCCCGGCCTGCCCCTGGGGGGCACTTGGCCAAAAGCAGCTGCAGGTGGGAGGCAGCCGGCCATGTTGCCCTGGGGGTCCTTTGAAACTGGGGTTGATTTTCTCCACAGGAACCACATCAAGGTGCATCCAGTTCTACATTAACTCTCTCCCAAGATAAGAGAAGATGGCCCCAGAGCAGAAGTGACCTTTGCCCACCATTCCCAGCTTAATCATTGACATGTTTCATCACACTAATAATTCCCCAGAGGCCATACGTATATAAAGGACCGACAGCATCTAAGCAGATCCCTTTGTGTGCGAGTCCTTCTCCGGCCTCTCCTCAGCCATGGCCAAAGGATTCTTCATCAGCAAGTCTTTGGGGATCGTAGGCATTGTCCTTGGCCTGGGGGCCGTGGCCACCATCATCGCCCTCTCGGTTGTCTACACCCAGGAGAAGCAGCGGGCAGACAATGCACTCAGCAACCAGGGCCCAAGCAGCACCCTCACGGCTGGAGCTACTGTAGCCAGCACTCTCCAAGCTACCACGGCCAGCACCACCAGAGGTACCACGGCCAGCACCACCAGAGGTACCGCGTCCAGCACCACCAGAGGTACCACGGCTGGCGCCAACAGCACTATCCCAAGCAAGCCTTTGGAGCCTTGGGACCACATGCGGTTGCCCAAAACTTTGATGCCCACGTTTTACACTATCTCTCTGCAGCCTTTTCTGACAGAGATCAGACCAGACTTCTACATTTTCAAAGGCAACAGCACAGTGGAGTTCCAGTGCAAGCAGCCTACGGACCTCATACTCATCCACAGCAAAAAGCTGAATTACACTCTGGACGGGACATTCCATGCATCTCTGAGCGGAGTTAATGTTTCCGCACCTCCCATCGAAAAAACTTGGCTAGTGGAGAAGACAGAGTACCTGGTGGTGAAACTCAAGGAGAAGCTCCTGCAGAATGAGACCTACCAGCTGTATGCTGAGTTCACTGGGGAACTGGCAGATGATCTAGCTGGCTTCTACCGCAGTGCATATACAGAAGATGGAGTAGACAAGTAGGTGGAAGGGACAGAGGTGGGGGGGGGAAGTATGGGGACGGGAAGAGGACCCACAGAGATCTCTTCCATCAGTGGGTTTTATAACATGGCAGCCGTGGCAGTTTTTGGGCTTTGGGCTGGGATTGGAGGCCAAGCTGCACCTTCCTAGGAAGAAGCTGATGCCCCGGGAGCAGCAGACCCATCGCGAACGGAGTCCCTCCCTCGCTTGCGTGTCAGGAAATGTTACTTCTGAGAAATAGGAATGAGCCAAAGGGAGAACTTGTGGGTGGAGCAGAGGCTTCTCGGCAGCAAATCCTCCTAAATGCCACCATGCCTGTCCCACACTTGGACTGGGAAGTCTGCTCCCCAAATGGACCTTATCCTGTGGTTGTATCTGCGCCCCCTTGAGAGGCCCAGATGGAGCAGGAAGAGCAGGGCCGATTGACAGAAAGGGTCCTGGGCATCCTGACTGACCACCTGGTGCCTGTCTTTCTCCAGGCTGGTGGCTACAACCCAGATGCAGGCGGCTGATGCCCGCAAGGCTTTTCCTTGCTTTGATGAGCCCGCCATGAAGGCCGTCTTCTCCATCACGCTGTTTCACTTGCCTGGATATAAGGCCCTCTCCAACATGCCTGTTAACAGTAAGTGCCTGGTGGGGGGGGGGGGGAGGGCAGAAGAAAGGGCTTCCCCTGGGCAGTGAGGGGAGGACTTACGCTGCTCTCGCGCTCGGCTGTCACCTGGGCTCGTCTAAGAGGCTGGCAAAACTTCCCTCTGTGGAAACCGGAGGCTGAACCGAAGGCAAGCGGGGCAGGAATGGGGCTGGGAAGAAGGTGCCAGGTGACTGACTCAGCAGGACAAAGGGGGCTGTCTGAGGGTGTGGAAAAATGATTTTGAGGCCACTAGAAATGGGGAGAGACTCCTTAAAGCCAGGCTTTAGCCGTGGCTGGGTGGTGGCGAAGTCTGCTGCTGCCACGGAAGATGTCGGAGGGGGGGGGCTCCTCGGGCTGAAATGAGTCTGGTGGGAGATGCGCCCACCCACATGCTCCCCAAGGCAAAAGCAAGCGGGGAAAGGGAGGGGTCTGAGAGGAGGGAGGGGGCACCCGTATTCGTGATGACCATCACTTTAAATAGGCAATTTGCTTCCTGATGGCTGTGAGTCAGAGAGAGCAGAAGACCCCCACAACCTTTCAAGGCTCCCTTGGCTCAAAGCTGCCCCCTCCCCTCCCCATGGGACAGATTGTGCAACGATGGCAGCAATGCAAGGTTTTTGCTGCATTTAGTGGCGGGGAACTCCCCCCTCTGCCTCCAAAGGGGGGGGGATTCCTCTGCTTTTACCCAGGGCATGTAGACCCCTCCCACTGAGCTCCCCAGGCCTGTCAGTTGGCTCTGCGAGGGAAGGAAAAGGGGTTGGGGGCCTTCTGCCCAAAAGGACGGCTGGGCCGAAGGGCCAAAAGGGAAGGGCGCCCTCCTTCGGGAACTTGTGCTTGGGGAGACAGAACCCTCTTGCCTGGGGAGGAGGGTCAGGCAAGGGGGCTGAGCTCACCCCTTCCCTCTCGGCCTCTACTTCCAGAGACAGAGGAAGTAACAATGCCAGATGGAGAAACCTGGATGCGGACCGAATTTAATCCCACGCTCAAGATGTCTACCTACTTGCTTGCTTTTATTGTCAGCGAGTTTGAGAATGTCTCTGCTGTGCACAATAACCTCCTGGTAGGCCTGCTCTCTCGGGGGACCCGCTGCCCACCACAGGGGCCTCCTCTGGGTTGCCCTGCCTGGGAGAGAGGCCTTGCCTGAGCGCTCTTGGCTCCTCTTTCAGATCCAGATCTGGGGCCGTCCCAAGTCCATCCGGGAGGGCCAGGGGAACTACGCCCTCAATGCCACCGGGCCCATTCTCAGCTTCTTCGAACAGCAGTACCAAGTGCCTTATCCTCTGAAGAGATTAGGTAGGTGAGGAGGGCTGAGTCACAGATGGGAGCCTTGACCCTGGGCAGGGGGTGGGGAGACCTGTGTAGCCTTCAGTCATGAGGGGTGTCCTGAGGGCGTGACCCTCCCCATCTGCTTCATCTCCTCCCAATTCTTGCACTCAGCATACACAGGGAGTCTGGATCACTTTTGGCAACTTAGCACCAGACAGTGCGCTCCCCGCTGCCCCTGTAGATGCTTTGAATGGGGGAAAAGATGCTTTGATCAGGGAGGGCGGCTCAAGGTTGGACAAGGAGCCCTGGGGGAGGTTTTGGTTCAGTTAGCAGGCACTTCTCTTCCCAGACCAAGTCGCCCTTCCGGATTTCAACGCTGGAGCAATGGAGAATTGGGGGCTGATCACATACCGTGAGAGTGCGCTACTCTTTGACCCCAAATTCTCTTCCATCGGCAACAAGGAACGGATTGTGACAGTGATTGCTCATGAAGTTGCCCACCAGGTATTTTCTAGATTGCACTTCTGGAGCACTGAATCCCTACCAACGTGGAGGGCATGCAAGGGAACCTCTGGGCAATCCACTCTGGCTAAACCCCTGGCACCCTCATGCCATCCCCTCACATACCCAGGGCTCCTAGAAAAAGTATTTACGGGACTAATCTCCTTCCTCCCAACAGTGGTTTGGAAACCTGGTAACCCTAGAATGGTGGAATGAGCTATGGCTAAACGAGGGCTTTGCGTCGTACGTGGAATATTTGGGTGCAAATGAAGCTGAGCCTACATGGAATATTGTAAGTAGGGTGGGGTGCTGGATGGGGATGGGAAGGCAGCCCTGAGCCAGTGCAATTGATTGGCCAAGGCTGGAGCAGTGCAGTACAATAGGAGGGGGGCTTTTCCCAAACTCACACTAACCACTAAGTTTCTCCTGGTCTCGACCAGCCCAAAGGTGCCAGTGGAGGGTGGGCCCTGCGGAAGAGAGAGTTGGCCAGGGCGAGGTATCCAGATTGGCTAAGTGGGTAGCTGTGCCTGGAGTCCAGCTGCCTCAGTAGCTCTGGGAAGAGCCCAGCAGGGCCTGGAGCCAAGAGCTGAGCACATTCTGAATGAGGCAAATCGAGTGGCGCCTCTGTGGGAGGCCGGATTGCCAGGAGGAAGGCTGAGCCGAGCAGCAGAGAAACAGCCAGTCCTAGAAAGGGAATCCAGATGTAGGAAGAATCCGGAGGCTTCAAGGGTTGCCCATTTCATCCACTGCCAAGATTTCTGGGCAGCAGTTCTTTCACAAAGCAGAGTTTACATGCAACGTGTAACATGATTCCTGAATCCAATCATTTAACCCATTTCCTGGTTTAATAGAGTCCACTGAATCAAATTCATGCGCTGGTTAGCTCTTCTCTTCTCCCAGGGTAAGCATGTTGTCTGAAGGCAGCACTAGGTCTTTGACTGACTTGGCTGAGGGTGCTTGGTGCATCCAGCCCAAGTCTCTGAAAGGCTGAGAAAACTCATCTGGATGTGCCTTTCCTGGTTCTGGAGAGAAAGGACTTCTCCTGGGACAAAGATGATCCTGCTAGAAAGGCTTCACAGATCTTCCTGCTGGATCCGAGGTCCCTGTGGTAGATCCAGGAGAACCTCCACCTCCTGCCCTTCCAACTATAGGCCCACGGGTGCCAATACGGTTGCTGCCCACTATGGCCTTGGGTGGAAGAAGGACTCGGGGCCAGTCAGGTTGCTTTGAGATCTGAGTTTAAGGCTTTCGTTTTCAGAAGGACCTGATTGTACCGAATGATGTCTACCGGGTGATGGCCATCGATGCCCTGGCTTCCTCACACCCCCTCTCCAGCCCTGCAGATGAAATCAACACTCCAGCTCAGATCAGTGAAGTCTTTGATGCCATTTCCTACAGTAAGGTAAGGAGGGGGCTTGGTGAAACCTTGCCTGACTTTGAGAGCAGGAGGGATTTGCTATCAGCTTTGCTGGGCTGCCTTCACCCCAGAGGGGATTCTGGGCAAATGCATGCAAATGCCACGAGCAGGGAAATCCATCCCACAGCAAGACGAGTGAGCTCCCCACAACCTGCAGATGCGTCTCACCAGGGGGAGAAAAGCTAAAATGCAGGGCCAAGTAAAAGGTGTGTGTGTGAGAGAGAGAGAGGGGGGGGGAAGCAAGTTGGGAGGGGACTGGCATTTAAAAACAAAACAAAGAAGCTGATCAACCTTGGGCAGGCCGTACGAGTAGGAGCACTGCCTCTCCCTCCTTGCTCCAAGGTTGCTCGAACCCTTCAAGCAGGAGCAGAGCCCGTGAAGGCTTTGACATAAAAACCCATCACGGAATAGTTCACGTTTTGCTCTATAAGTTCAGGATTCTTATTCAGGATCCATTTATTTTCCAAGTGGCCCAAATTGGAATGGCCCAGGAGGGCTGATAAAAGTAAGCTTGTATCAAGAAATATAATGAAAGTGGCCCATCTTTTGAAAGGCAATGCAGCTTTCTACAAACACCTAAAAGCAAGCAAAGTTATAACCAAAAGCCAACAGGGATTTGTCAAAACAGATCATGCCAAAGAAACCTTATCTCATTTTTTGACAAAGTGACTAAATTAGTGGACCAGCGAAATGCTGCAGACATAGTGTACTGGGATTTCAGTAAGGCACTTGACAAAATAGACTGCAACCTACTTCTTGGTACCTAGAAAAATGTGGGATGTTGAAAAGGACAGAAGAGAAGGAGAACTTCCATCTTTCCCGCACTTTCTTTTGAAAGTCCCTTCTCTTGTTTGAAAATGGGTGGATTCAGAGGTGGGTCACCACCAGAACCATTTTCAACTGGCTGACCAACCACACTCAGCATGTAGGAACTGCTTCTACATGGAGGGAAGCATACAGTAGGGTACCTCAAGGCTCCGTCTTGGACCTGATCTCGTCAATATCTTCATAAATGATTTAGATGGGGGGTTAGAAGAGGAATTCATCAAATTTGCAGACCACACCAAGCCTGGGGGAATAGCTAACACTTTAGAAGGATCTTGACAGACTTGAACACTGGGCCCTATAAAACAAAATGCGATTCAGTGATGAGATTTTACACTTACTTACACAAACCAAATGCACAGCTACATAATAGGTGGCATCTGGCTTAACAGCAGTAACTGCGAGAGGCATCTAGGAGTCCTAGTGGACAACCATTTCAATATGAGCCAACCGTGTGCAGCAGCTGCCAAAAAAGCCAACACAGTCCAGGCTGCATTGAATCAAGATCATGCAATGTCTCAGTACCACTTTATAATGCCTTGGGAAGACCACACTGATAATATTGCATCCAGTTTTGGTCACCCACGATACAAAAAAGATCTTGAGATTCTAGAAACAGTGCAGAGAAGAGCAACAAAGACTATTAGTGGGCTGAAGGCTAAAATGTGTGATGAATGGTTGCAAAAACTGGGCATATCTAGTCTAAAAAAGAGAAGGACTGAAGAGCACATTGATAGCAATCTTCCCATATTTTACGGACTGAAGGTAGGACAAGAAGTACTGAATGGAAACTTACTAAGGAAGACCCAACCTAGAACTAAGGAGGAATTTCCTGTCAGTGAGAACAATTAATCTTGCCTCCAGAAGTTGTGGGTACTCCATCACTGGAGGTTTTTAAAGAAGAGACTGGACAGCCATTTATCCAGAATGGTATTGAGTTCTCCTGTTTGAGCCGGGGGCTGGACTAGAAGACCTCCAAGGTCCCTTCCGTTAGTCTGTGAATTCAGTATCTGTTTACTGAGCCTCCTCACAGCTGTGAAACGTGGGCTTTGGAGAACTAAAGAGGGATTTGCTGTATTCTTCCTCAGACGATCCCCAGGGCTGCCCACAATAAGTCTGGGACCAGGTCTGGTCCATGACCTCTTGTGCAAGACCCTCCTCTGGAGGGGGGAGGGGGCTGTGCTTGCCTCATTGCAGCTTCTTTTCTGCCTGCAGGGGGCGTCTGTGATCCGAATGCTGTCCGAATTCCTCACCGAGCCCGTGTTCAGAGAAGGGCTGCAGGTAAGGGGCTGCCTTCACCTCCCCTCCCTGACTGGGGCACAAGCTAAAACTGTGACACACACACATATACACCCCACGGGGCCATGTACGGCTGTGCCGCAGGGGTGGGATTCAATTTTTTTTACTACCGGTTCTCTGGGCGTAGCTTGGTGGGTGTGGCTTGGAGGACATGGCAGGGGAAAGATACTGCAAAATCCCCAGATCAGCTGGGACTCGGGAGGCAGAGGATAGATGGGGGCGGGGCCAGCCAGAGGTGGTATTTGCCGGTTCTTTGAACTACTCAAAATTTCCGCTACCGGTTCCCCAGAACTGCTCAGAACCTGCTGAATGCCACCTCTGCTGTGCCGTCTGCGGGGTCGGGGGGAGAGATGTGTGTGTAAAAGAGCAGATCCCACACAGATCGAGGCAGCCCTTTTGGGAGAGGCCTGGCTCAGAACAACCTCCGTTTGCCACGCTGGTGAATAACCAGCGGAAACCAAGAAGCCCTTCGGACTTCCTCCTTTGGTGGGATGAGCAAAGAGCCTTTCCTGTGTCCCTCTGACCCCTGGAGACAGGCAGGCGGCTTTCTCCAGCAGCAGCTCCAACTTTTGTAAAATCTTATTCACTTTACTGGGGTTTTTGAGTGGTGACTTGTAGGGATACGACACCTCTGTGCCCCTCTCCAAGCTGGTGTGGGCAAGCTCCTCTCCTGTGGCCCTGGCATTTTCCTCCATTTTCCTGCCATCAGGTTCTGGGGCTGCTGACCTCCCCGTCTACTAGATAACTTAGCCCCAAGATCTGGGTGGGGCCCCGTGGTGGCTTCTGGCTGGGCTCCTCCTTGCCCCTCCCAGTCCTGAATGTGGTAGAGGGAAATCCGCAGCTGCCGAGGGAATTGCCATCACCCCCCCCCCCCATGCAAAAGGCACCTGGAACTTTGCTGCGTTTGGGAATTCTGCTCACCTGGCTCTCCTCTCTCCACAGTCCTACTTTGAGACCTACAAATATGGAAACACTGTTTGTGACGACCTCTGGGGACAACTGCAGATGGTAGGTCTTAAAGCCTGTTCTAGCTGCTTCCATAGAATCTCTGAATCCCAGAGATGGAATGATGTCTTTCTACCCAATGTGATCCTTCTTCGGTGATTCCATGAGCAGCTTTAGAAATGAATCTTCTCCCCCAAGGGCCCAATCAGGCCAGCCAACCCCTCAGGCGCTGCTTCTACGGATCTGACGGCGACGGCTACGGGCAATGTCCCGAGTGGCCTCCTGCCTCCCCCAGCCCCCCTTCCCATACGTCTGAAAGGTCAATTCCAGCACAGACACCTCCTGAGTCCTCTGGCTGGAAGTCCACCTGACATTTCCCTATCTGAAGCCACTCTCTCTTCCTTCGGAGCTCCTGCATGCCCACTCTTAGCAACCCATCCACGAATCCAAACGCACCAGGAAGCCAAGGCAGCTGTGAAGGCATCTGGCTGCCTTCTTGGTCCTTCCGCCTTGCGCTGCTTTCTTTTGAAGGCTACAGTGCAAAGTTCATGCTAAAAGTATCAGGAACACTAGGTCCCAAGCATGTGATGAGTGGGAAGTTCAACTGCCTTGCAAGTGGCCTTGATTCTCAACCTTTGGTACTCCATCTTACTCAGATCGTTCCTCTGAAGTTGCAGGCTGTTGTGTCTGCCCAACTCCAGTGGGAACCATCTCCACTTTCCTTCTGTGGACCTGTGCCCATGTTGCCAACCACCAGCCCAGTTGAGGAAGGGACAGGTCTGCGGATAAGAGAGAGGAGCTACATTTCAAAGGCAGTTGGCCTCAATCAACTGCCTGGGATGCAACTCCTGCCAGGAAGTCCAAGTCTTGAGATTAGGCATTTTGGAATACCAGAGCCAGGAGCCACCTTCTCAAGTTGAGTCTCTTTGGTGCTTCTGGGACAGGTGGTGTACAAGAAGAACATGAGTCTCCCAGACTCTGTCAAGGCTATCATGGACCGCTGGACCTTGCAGATGGGCTTCCCAGTTCTCACAGTTGATACCACTACAGGCATCGTCACCCAGAAACATTTTCTGCTGGACCCAGAAAGTCCAGTTGAGCGACCCTCACCATTCAAGTAAGTCAGGCGCTTTGAGCCTCTGTGGGGAGGTCAGATCTCTGCATGGAAAGAGCCTTGTCCAGAGGCAGCGAGGGGGAGGACATTCCCTGGGCTATGGGGGCCACATCCTGCTGCTGGGGAGACGATGCTTATGCAGTCCAAGAACGAAGAGGACCAGGTTGAGGCAAGGGGAGGAACAAGGGAGGGCAGAAGCTGCTCAACTGACAACTGGTTTCCTGCAGTTACAACTGGATCGTTCCCGTCTTCTGGCTGAGCAAAGGGAAGGAGGCAGAGATGTACTGGCTCAGAAACACTTCAGGTATAATTCATTTCTACCGCCTTGGTTCTTCCGCAGAGTTACAAGATTGTGCTTAGAGGAGTGTTGGGAGGTTGGATGGAGTTGGCTTAAGGCTGTCCAGGCGGCTTCTGCTAGCTGGCCAAGATGGCGAAGGGTGCGCCCACCTAGCCTGCCCTGGCTTGATCTGCTGCCAGTCAGTGGCGAGGAGATGGCCTCCCTTGTTGCTGGGGGGGATGGGGGGAAGCTTGATGGCCTCCTCCTCCTCCTCCTCCTCCTGATCTTAAAAATGGAATTTGGCACAAGTCATCAGTGTTGAATGTTTGAAACCATTCAAAATGTCCAAGATTGACCTGTTGCCCCTGGAGAGGAGCAAGGCGGCTTTTGCAGTAGAGAGGGACAACTTCTTTATCTCTTTTGCAGCTGAAAATGCCAACTTCTCAACTTCTGCTGACCCTGCCCAGTGGCTGCTTCTCAATGTTAATGTCACGGGCTATTTCCGGGTAAACTATGATTTGGGAAACTGGGAGAGGCTCATTAATCAGCTGAATGACGACCTTCAGGTAGGCTGTCAAAGTGCCGCTTCCCCTCTCTGTCCCAGAAATGGCTATGCTGAAATAGCCGCTCCTGCTGCCTCCAAGGCCGGGGAAGGCCTCCGAGAGGGAGAAAGTGGGAAAGCAGGGAGGCGCTTCCTTTCCCCACCCCCACCCCCGGAGCCCTTCCTCCTCCTCCTGGGTCCCACAGCATCCGTTTGCCCTTCCCATGTGCCTCCCAAACACCCCCAGCCAGCTTCTCCAGAAGAGCCTTTCGCATGCTTTGGCTCTCGTTCTCCATTTGTGGATGAGAGGCTCTCCCTCCGCCGTCTTGCCCGACACTCTCCCAGTAGAGGGAGCCCTCTGCCGACACAGCTGGCGACGGCCTCCAGGCAGGATGTGAGCTTCCGGGATTCTCCTCTCGTCCACCGCCTGGTTTTGCTAACTCTCGATTCAGTTTCTCTGACTGCTCTGTTCTTTTGCAGGCCATCCCCATTCTAAACCGTGCTCAGATCATCGATGATGCCTTCAACCTGGCCAGGTGAGACTCCCTTTATCTCCCCCTGCTGCTGGGGAGCAGAATTGCAATCCTCCCTCTGCCTAGGAGATCCCGCTGGGCTGAACTGCTCCCATCTGACAGGGACAGGAGCCACAGGGGCCCTCTCGGTGGGAGGCAACTGCACCCACCCAGGGGCGCCTCTTCTGGGCTAAGCCTTGAGGCAGAGTGGAGGCCAGCCCCACAGCCAACCCCTCTGCTGCTCTTTCAGAGCCAAGCATGTGGGCAGCGACCTGGCCCTGAACACCACCCGCTACCTGGCCCAGGAAAGGGAGTACCTGCCTTGGGACACGGCCCTGGACAACCTGGACTACTTCCGCCTCATGTTTGACCGCAGCGAAGTCTACGGGCCAATGGAGGTGTGAGCTCCAGCCAGTCTCGGCCCTTCCTTCCAACAGAGGGGATCCCTGGGTGAAAGGGCTGCTCTCCCGCTCTGTTCCTACTCAGACCTTTCTCTCTCTGTTCAGAAATACATCCAGAAGCAGGTCACTCCCTTGTTTGACCACTTTCAGAACCTCACTCGCAACTGGACCCAAATCCCAGATGGCCTGATGGACCAGTGAGTCTCCATGGATGAGGAGGGAGGGGGAGGGGGCTTGTATGTGCATGGCAAGAGAAAGGGGGAGGGGGTCACTGCCCCTGAATTCATATCCCTGCCTCCTCCCTTCCTCCAGGTATAACCAGATCCTGGCCATCCGCACCGCCTGCTCCTATGGCGTCCCTAAGTGCAATGAATTGGCCTCCTCCTGGTTTAAGGACTGGAAAGCCAACCCCAGCAACAACAGGTGAGAGAGAGGATGGCCCCCAGGGGGGGGGGGGGGCTTGAGCATGGGAAGCCCAGTGGGTGGGAGTGGAGCTGCTTTCTGGGCAGGCTGTCCTTTCTCTGGTCCCTCCCGCTCAGTGTGGGAGAGCAAGCGGCCTTCAGCCCCTCTTAACTCCCTGGTCTTGCCCAGCTCCCCAAGAGGGGCAGCTCCACCGGGGGCCCTGCGCCTCTGCCCACCTTTTCCCTTCGGATGCTGGGCCGGAGCAGAGGCCCCGCCCTACTTCTCGGGCTTAGTCCCTTGTTAGCCCTTTGGCTTCACCTCTTGGCTGAATAGCCCCCACCCCCACTGTCTCCTCTGCCTTTATGGTGAGCCCCCGAGGACCCATAAGTGGGAGGGGCCGTCTGCTGCAGAAGGAGGCCCACTAAATCCAGGTGGGATTTCATGTGCGCCTCTTTCACGCAGGAATAAGAGCGATTTAGAGGCTCCCCTCCCCCACTTCAAGGCCAAAGAAAAGCTGTCCCTGCCCACCCAGCTGCCTTGACGGGAACAAGGCCAGGGGACGGATGTTCTCCCATCAGCCTGGGGCTTGGGGGGGGGGGTTCTGGGAGGGCAGCAATGCCCCAGCATGACAGCAGCCCTCTGCGAATGTACTCGCAATGGCTGCCTCCCAGCTCTCCCATTGCCCAATGCCTGCCTCTCTGGGGCTGCTGGTCTGCGAGGGATTCCAGTCTGATGCCTTCCCCCCTCTTTTCCCCCAGCCCAGGCGGGGACTTAGCGGGGCTCCTTGGGGGTTGGGGTGGCTGCTTGGAGGGGCCGGAGGCAGGGCCGGAGAGGGGCTTCCCACAGGGAGCAGGGCAGAAAAATGTGCCAGGAGAGATGGGTCAGGTTTTCCAACCCCTGTTTTCTTGGGCCAGAGAGCAGCCCCCCCTCCACATCTGGGACAAAAGACCTTTGGGGTTTGCAGAGTCAGCCCCCCTCCCCCCCAGCCTGAGGAAAGTTTGTTCTCTTGGTAGCCAGTCTGGACGTAGGAGACCCCCATGGCCAGATGGTGGGGGGCAGGTGAAAGCAGGCAGGCCTTCTTGGGGGACCCAGAGGCTTCCACAGGGGATTTCCTTCCCTCGCTTCCTGGGTCATCTCCATGCAGCAGCAGGCTGGCTGACCCTCGGATGGAGGCGCCACTGTGAAATCTCTCCCCCGTCAATGCTAAGCTCAGGCCAGGAGGCTTTGTGGGTGAACCCCAAAACGTCCAGCTAGACTTTGCCCATTCCATCCAAGGTCCACTTGACCAAATTCTAGGAAGTCAAGGGATTTCTGTATTCACACATTTGGTTGTCCTCACATTTTGCCACCCTTGTCCTGAGCTTCAGTTTCTCTAACATTGGTTCTAGTCCTTATCTCCCCCCACCCTCGCCCTGTCCATCTTCCCAGCCTTTTTATAGTCCCAGGTCTTTTTGCGTAGCCACCTCTGCCTCTTCTGCTGCCCCATGTTAGAACTATTTGCAGGATACTTTTAGAAATTCCTCCCACGCTGTTCACATGGCCTGTTCCCATTTGCTATTCCTGTCCAAGGCACGTTAACCCGTCCGCATAGGAACCAAAGCTCTGGGACCCAATTTTCTTCTCCCTTCGGTTCCCCTGACAGTCTTCCCTACTGACTAGTATCCCATCAAGGACGCTAGTCCTCTTGGGCCTTCTTGCATTGGAGATGGTAGTCAGCCAAACCAGGCAGGTGTTTCCTGGAAGGACCCAGGATGGCAGAGGTGGCTTTTCCTTCAGTATTTCTCTGTTGAGGAGCTCTCCCTCCATCTATCCGTTGGCAGAGAGCCAGGCAGGCCTGGGGTTGGGGGTCCTGGCCTTTGCTGATCCCTGCCTTGCCTGCCCTCCCTCTCTTTCCGGCCATTGCAGCCGGGATCTTCCAGCCACCGCAGCTCACATTGTTTCTGGAGCCCAAATCCTGCTGGGGGCCCTACAGGGGGACCCACCTTGCTACCTTGCTTGCGGCTGCCGTTCCTCCAAGCTCGTTGGGGGTGGGGGGTGCAGGCAGTCTACAGCACAATCCGGTTGTGTGGGACAACAGCCAAGCAATAAGCTGCAGCCATAGCAAGGCAACATTTTGCTGCTTTACAGGAGGAAAGATATTTTTGCTTTTATTAACTTAACAAAACAATTCAAAATTGTTATTTATAATTTAACAATAATAACAATTACATTAAAATGATGTTCCTGTTTTGACTTTAATTGTTGAGAAATTACTAATTTTTACATATTCATATGAATGCAGCCCAACCATTTTATCTAAAGTGGCACCAATATTTATTTGAGAGACCTACCCTGCACCCAGAGGACAGAGCCTAACAATATTTAATTATTTATCCATTAAATATATATAGCCCACACATCCCCCATAGGGGATTTGGGGCAGTAGAAGAAGGCGGCACTTAAATACCAATACCAAGAAGAAAGCATCACTCCTGGGCTACGGCTGAGCTGGAGGGGAGATTTTTTAATTCCCAGGATGGTGTGGATTTGGGATGGGCAGAAAGCCCCCCCCCCGAAAATTCCCCCTCCCTCCTCTTTGCAAAAAGGGCAAACTGGTCTTGACAGGCATCAGCCACTAAGTTTTCTTTGTCAGGATACACACACACACACCCGTCCAGGAAACTGCTTTCTCAGTGCAGAGGCTTTCCTGAGTCGGGCACTTTCAGCCTCTGTCCCTGCTGGTGGCAGTGGGCATCTGTTCTTTCAGGCCAAAGGGATCCTCGGTTGCCCCCATCTTGGGGAGGGTTAATGGCTGGGATCCACACACACCGCCCATTTCTCAAAGCCTCACCCCGTTTTCCCCAGACAGCCCTCTAGACATGCTGACCTCATTCCCAGTGAAACTCCTTCCTCCGCCTGCCCCTGTTTCTCCTCCTTCCCCCCCCTCTGCCCGAGGGGCCTCTCAGTGACGGTCTTGCTTTCAGGATCCCGCCCAATCTGCGCTCCGCCATCTACTGCAGCGCCATCAGCACAGGCGGATCGGAGGCCTGGGACTTCGCCTGGGAGATGTTTCGGAAGGCCCAGGTGATCTCGGAGGCCGACAAGCTGCGCTCGGCCCTGACCTGCAGCAAGACCCCTTGGATCCTTCAGAGGTGAGCTGATCTCTGCCCAGGGTGAGGGGGGGGTGGCAGCTCACGGGGCTTCACCCGATTGCCAGAGACGAGTGGGGAGACTGCCAGGATTCCCTTTTAGCCCCGAGGCACAGTTCAGGCATCCCCCAGGTGCCCCTGGCTCTCAGAGAAGGGCAGGTGGGGGATCTCAGGTGAAGAGCTGCATTTGAAGGGAAGGAGAGCTTCCTGCTTGGAACAGCTGCCCAGCAGTGGCCGAGTCTCCCGTTGGAGGTGGGCCTTTCCCCTCTCTGGAGGACTTTGGGAAGAGGCTGGGCAGCCGCCTCTCAGGGATGCTTTCCCTGCATTGAGCAGAGGGCTGGATCAGAAGACCCATCCCCATAATTGTGCCATTGCATAAAAAAGGGAAGCCTGGGCTGCAGCTGTTTGGGGAGGGGGCACACGTTCCTGGAGCTGCCCATTTATCTCTCGCAGGTACCTTCAGTACATCCTGAACTCCACCTTGATCCGCCGCCAGGATGCCACCTCCACCATCAACAGCATTGCCAGCAATGTGGTGGGGCAGCCTCTGGCCTGGGATTTTGTGCGCAGGAACTGGAGGTCCCTATTCCAGCAGTGAGTGTGCCCCCTCCCCCCCTCCCCCCAGGGCTGGGTGATGGGAGACCAGCCACTCATCCACCCATCTTCCGTCCCAGGTTTGGGGGAAGCTCCTTCTCTTTCTCCAGCCTCATCCAGTCAGTGACCCAGAGATTTTCGTCTCCATTTGAACTTCAACAGGTGAGGCTCTTGGGGTTTGGGGGAGGCTCATGGGGAGCGACAGCACAAGTCCTCATTTTATGTATCTGCCCAGTGAGGAAAGCACTGGATGCCGGAGAACCAGGCAAAGGCATCTCCTAAAGGTGCTGCTGCCTCCCTGGCCGGCAACGGGAGCCTTGGGCAGCTCTTTTTATCTGGCTGGGGTTTTTCAAATTGGCTTCTGGGTGAGTTCCTGAGCTTGTTCCCAGAAGCCCTTCTTCCCGTCCAATCCTGGTGCGGAGGGGAGAATGCGATGGGGGAGAGATGTGAAGGAAGGGTGCCGGTGGGGAGTCCCTTTGAACACTTGGGAAACATGCTTCTTCCTTCTCTCTCTGACTGGCCGACAGCTGGAGCAGTTCAAGGCAGACAACGCGGATGTGGGCTTCGGCTCCGCCACCCGGGCGCTTGAGCAGGCCCTGGAGAGAACGGAGGCCAATATCAAGTGGGTGGCAAACCACAAGCCGCTTGTCCTGCAGTGGTTCAGAGAGAACTCGTAGCGGGGACCGGCCGGTGCTGCTGCAGAGAGGGGCTTCTGACCAGAGGAGCAACATCCGAGGGCGGAGGAGCAGGTGGACTGGGACTCTCTCCGGCCACGGCAATGCCCTTCTATGATTTTGTAACCCCAACACTGTAAATTAAAGAGTCTCTTGAATGGAACGTGCAGAGTACGGCTGGAGAAGGGGAAAGGGAAGCTATCGTAGGGCCATGTGGGGGGTGACCTAGTGCCAAGCCTTGGCAGATTGACACAGCACTCTAGGTCTGCAGTGGGTATGTACAGTGGCTGGGCACATGACTCCTGCATCAGCATCCTTTGGGCAACACATCCTTGGCACCCAAGAGCGTCCGTCTCGACAGCCGCCTTTAGCCCCCACATTCATGGGTTGAGCAGCTTCAGGAGGGGTGGGGAGCAAGAAGGGAAGGACTAACATCTGGGGAGCTGTAACAAAAGCCAGTTGAAACCCAGGTGGCTAATTCAGAGGAGCTGATCCAGCAGGGAGGGGCTGAAGAAGGTCTGTTCTAGATTTGGAGATGGGTGAGGCAGCGGCCCTCCTGGTCCATATCCTGCTATCTCCACCAAACAGAAGTCCCTCGCTGGACTGAGCAAAGGTGATAATGGGACGAGAAAGGATCTGGAAGCTGACCCTTAGGGATGGCTAAGGGAACGAGATCCGTCTCGCCTTTCCAACAGAAGCATTAGGCATGACAGAATAGCAGCCTTCCAGTACTTGAGGGGCTGCCCCAGAGAAGGCCTTGACTTATTCTCTAAAGCACCAGAAGGCAGGACAAAAAGTAATGGATGAAAGCTTTACAGAGAAAGATCCTACCTAGAAGTAAAGAGGAATTTCCTGACTGAGAGAACAATGAATCACTGGAAAAGCTTCCCATCTAGAGTTATGGGTGTTCCATTGTAGGAGTTTTCAAGAAAAGATTGGACGATCATTTCTCCAGGATGATAGAAGGACTCCTGCCTTTGACTAGAAAACCTCCAAGGTCCTTTTCAGCCCCATTGTTCTGTTCTGTTCTACTCCATTCTCATCTCTTTGGTCCTTCTTAATCAGCCATGCCTTTTGATCATTTTTGTTGGTGAATAGTGAATGGAGAATCTCAGCTTTAGCTCTCCTAACAACCCTATGGATGGAATAACCAAGTTTTCTACACACATTCATTATCCTGCCTACCCCACCTTCCCAGAGCCCACCTCCTGCAAGATCCAAAGTGGATTCTTCCACTTCTCTTGTGCCTCCCAACGTGTCTAGTTCTAACCAAGAACCCAAGGGTTGTGACATTTATGAAGAAGATTGATGCTGGCTGTGGGATCAACACTGTTTAATTTCACAGTCTCCAAATCCAGATCTCAGAGTATGCTATCAAAAGCACTTTATATTAAGTGACTAATTATGAGCCATCAAGTCCTTTTCGATTCCTAACAATAACATAAGATTTTCTCTAAGACAATCAATCCTGTTATTTCAAGTCTCTCAGTTATTGCCACCAGAACAGAGTCTGTCCACCTTTCTTGGCCAAGATGAAGGTAGCAGTGTAGACCACAGCTTACATCTCAATAAGATACAAAAATGTGGGATAGGCAACATCACCACCAGGTGGATTTATAACTGGTTGACCAACCACACTCAACATTTAGCCCTCAATGGAACTACATATATATGGAGGAAAGTATGCAGCAGGGTGTCCGGGTTCTGTCTTAGCTCTTCAACATCTTCATAGATGACTTAGATCAAATTTGCAGATGACACAAAGATGGCAGGAACAGATTACACTCCAGAAGATTGGATCAGGATCCAGAAGGAACTTGACAGCCTTAACACTGAATCCTATATATAAGATGCAGTTCAATGGTGAGATACGTTAAGGTCCTGTACTTAGGTAGGACAAACCAAATGCATAGGTATAGAATAGGAGGTACGTTGCTCCACAATCTGTCAGAGGAATTTTAGTATCCTAATAGATCACCCCATAAATATGAGCCAGCATGGTGCTGCAGCTGCCCCGAAAGTCAATGCAATACTAGGCTGTATCAACAGATAACAGATAGTCAAGATCATGAGAAGAGATAGTAGCACTTTTATACTGCACTAGTGAGGCCACACTTGGAATACTGCGTAGTTTTCTGATCATGATACAAAAACAATGTAGAGAGTTTGGAAGGTGTATAAAGAATTAACAGAACAGAATAACAGAGTTGGAAGAGACCTTGGAGGTCTTCAAGTCCAACCCCATGCCCAAGCAGGAGATCCTATTTCAGACAAATGGCGGTGGTCTCTTTTTTAAAACCTTCAGCGGATGGAGCCTCCACAACTTCAGAAGTTCTATTGATTCATTGTTCTCACTGAAAGGAAATTTCTCCTTAGTTCTAGGTTAGTTTTCTTTGATTAGCTTCCATCCATTACTTCTTGTCCTGCCCTCAGGTACTTTGGAGGAGAATTTAAGGGACTGCTCCCACTTCTTTGTGGCAGTCCCTCAAATATGACAACACTGTTGTCATGTCACCCCCAGTCCTTCTTTTCAGTACACTAGATGTACCCAACCGTTCTGTTTTAGCCTCCAGTCCCCTAATCTTTGTTGCTTTTCTCTGCACCCTAGAAAAAGTTTCAGCCTTTTTTTAATACCATGGTGACCAACACTGAATGCAATATTCCAACTGTGGTCTTACCAAGGAAAGCAGCAAAGATGATTAGGGGGCAGGCGGCTAAATCGTATGATGAACAGTTGAGGGAGCTACGTGTGTCTAGCTGATCAAAGAGAAGGAATTGGGGGGGGGCTGTCATGATAACTGTCTCCCAGTCCTCTCCATCTGCCACAGAGAGGAGCTGATTGACGTATTCTCCAAAGCACCGGGGGGGGGGGAGGACGGGGGAGGACAAGAAGTGAGAGGAAGCTGGTTAAGGAAAGATCCAACCTAGAAGTAAAAAAATGCTGCCAGTGAGAACAATCAAGGAAATAGATTTTCAGTAGACCAGACGGCCGTTTGATCGACATAAGGCCCCTACCTTGAGCAGGGAGATGGACTAGAAGACCTCTTCCAGCCCTATGATTCTAAGTTGCTCTGCTGGGCTGGGAAAGTCAGTTTCTATGATCAATTCCGGTTTTATTGTTTCCAACTTGTTCCAAAGAACATTCAGTCCCTCACAAGCTGAAAAAGAATGGAAGAACTTAGGTTGGGATGATGCTTGGGGGGGGGGGACAGGTGCTGGTGGAGGTCTGGACTCCCCCCCCCCGGGTGGGGACCTGGGGACCATGGAACTACTTTAACCACCTGGGACATGAAGATGATTGCAGCACCTGAACCCCCAAATGGGAGGTGGCTCGCCTGGTCCCTCCTGCCCGCTGATGCTCGCAGTGCCTGACTGCCAGGACCGCCTCACTGGGTGGGATCCCAGCTGCAGCCCAGGAGGGTCCCCAGTGCTGCCTTTTGTCTACCTGCTTCGTAACGTTACACCACCCCGAGTCAGAACACAGAGGGCAACACCACAACTGCTCCCCTCAAAAGAAGGCAAACCTGCAGGAGCCGCTGGGAAAGGGCTGGCTGAGCAGAAGGCCCCAACCGCCATAATCTTGGGGGGAGGAAGGATGAAAAGTGGACTCCACCAATGGCCTCTGAAGAATTCACGCACAAGGAAGACCCCCGTCCTTATACAGAATTGTCTTTGTCTAAATTTGTGGCAGACGCAGAGTTTGGCCTCCTTCATCTCTCCACAAGCAGACACTGAAAGGTCACGGCACAACTTTGCCAGGGAAACGGCAGCCGCGGCAGCCCCCTTGTTAAGCGAGCTCACGCAGGGCAGGGCAGGGCGACCTGGTTGCTTCTGTTGGCTCCCTCTGCAGTGCTTGGCTCAGCTGGAAGAGAAGCAGCCGCCCCAGGTGAGGAGGGGCACTCATGGCCGTCCTTGGCAGCAGCAGCAGCAGTCCACAACACAACCTCTTCATACAACCCTTTTCCCCCTCAATTTTTTAGTTAAAAAGCAATAAAATAAAACAAACAAGAGCAACCTTTGATCTCGAGGCACCAGAAAAACAGCCCAGTGGGAGCTTTGCAAGCCAACCTCCTTTCCACCCATGGGAGGGCCTGGAACAGGAAGGCAGGTGGCGTGGCAGGTGGCAGGTAGGCCAGCTCCAAGATTGGCTTTATCTGCTGAATCATCTCTCAATGCCACCCAGGTCAAGGGGACCTCTGGAGAAGCTTTAAAGGCACGTGGTGAGCCTTGTCAGGAGGCGACATAGAAACCTAAGGGGGGGGGGGCTGGAATCCTCTCTTCAGGTCTGCTTGCCCCGAGGAAATGGGAGGGGGGCAGGGAAGAGCAGCAACCGTGGTCAGGAGGCTGGAGGATAGCTACGAATAGTAGTTACAGGAACACAGGGAGATAGAGCAGTTTCCCAGGGATGTCCCAGGAAGAAAGTATGGATAGGTTCCCCACGGGGGGACAAGAACCAAGAGGTGGACGCTTTATAGAGGGAGGGCCAAACCTGAACTGTGGAGAAATTTCCTGGCTGTCAAAGCTACCAAGTAATGGACAACTTGTCTCCTGGTGCCGTGGGAGGTTTTTAAGAAAAGACTGGGCAGCCATTTCTCCACAGAAAGTGGTAGGTGGGATTCCTGCCCTGGGACCACCTCCAAGGCCCCTCCCAGTTCTTACCCCAAAGGTGTTTTCTTCAAAAGGCAACTGGACCAGGTTTCCTCCTTGAAAAAAGCACCTGAGACAGCCATGACCTGGGTGGCCCGGAATCTCTTTTCATGCCTAGAAAGGCCAGCTCTCCCTACGTGCCCAGGAACTGCTGAGGCCTCAAGGCTGCAGGAGCCGGAATGCAGAGGTGGGGAAAGCAAATGCCCTACTGGACCTCTGACCTGGCTGCATGTGCTCGTTTTCTTCCTCAGCCTCAGGTGCTTGCAGAAGGGGTTCTTTAGGTCTGAGCAGGGGTCAGAGGGCACCAAGCAGCCTGGATGCTGACAGGACTTCTGACAGTCAAGAGCATCCCTTGGCCCTGGCCAGGCAAGGTGCCCCCGAGCATCTCTGCCTCTCCAGCAAATGCCGTGGCCACCAGGCTTCTGCAGGACAGCTGGAGGCCCTGCTGGGTGGAAGGGGCCAGACTCCCCCCTCCACCCACAAGGCCTGAGCCTGGTTCAACTGTTCACTCTTCCGGGCGTCTGGCAGGCAGTCTGGGGCTCCCACGAGGTCCAGCAGCTCTGAGGGAGAGTAAAGGGGGGGGGGCAGAAAGAGGCAGAGTGCCAGCCTTGCCTTGGCTGCCCAGAGGGCAGTAGAGTCCGGGCCTGGCAGCCACCTTATGCAGATCCACATGGCTTCGCTGGTGTGGGTGGAGGCTGCCTCTCCTCTGCAGCTGGAGGCTGAAAGGGGCCTGGCAGTGGGGGTGGGGAGGGGAGAACCCCAAGCAGCCTTGTCCCACGCTGGCCAAGGAAGTTGGAAGCGCCTGATGCGGCCTCTGGTTATGGGAAGCAACCCCAAGCAGGGCTGGGCAAGGGGTCAAAGGCTCCCAGCCGAGGGTAGTGGGAAAGAGAGCCCCATTTGCAAAGGTGTGACTTTCACCACCCGGGCGCCTTAATTGTCATCACTCCGGCCTTGGGAAGTGTGCAGGCAGCAATTCACACAGCACCGAGAGCTGCTAATGCTCTGGGATCAGCTTCTCTGGAGCAGCCCCTCCCGAGATGCCCCCCAGCCCCAGGCCAGGTGGACGATGATGGATTCAGCATGCCTCCCTCTCTTTTGCCCAGCAGCCAAAAATGCAATGTGGGAAACCGAAGAAAGCCCCTTCTCAATGGAGACCCTCTGGGAGGGGCCTCTCCCTGCCCCCCCCCCATCCTCCCGAGGCTCAGGAGCCTTTGCCCTGCCAGTTGCCCGGGGGGGGGGGGGGCATCTTCATGACACTGTCTTTATAGTTGGGATTCTCCTGCAATTCATCCCCTTCACAAGCCCTTCTTTTCATTAACTGGGGGGGGGGGGGGCATCTTCGATTAGTCACAGACCTCCACCAGAGACAAGAACATGAGGACTGAATGTGGGTTTTTTTTTCATAATTCTTTCTCCTTTCAGCTTGTATCTTGCCTTACTTGGCCTCTCTTTTACCAGGAGTTTTCCTCCTCCATCTCTGGCCCTCATGTGACAAATGTGCCCAAACGCATCCCAGGAGCTCAGTGGAAGTCCCACAAATGTTTTCCGGGGGATCCAGGGATCATGGCAGCCACACACCTCCACCTGCCTCTTGCACGGCTCCACCAGCGCTTCTCCATCCCTTCTGCCCGCTCCTGTTTGCCTGACCTCAGTCGGTGGTCCCTTGGCAAGGTCTGCAGGTGGCCTGGGTGCTTTGGCCCTCCTGGATCTCGCTCATTCGCAGCCCCCCCCGTTGGCTCTCCTCTTTCCCCAAGAGCTTTTGCCCCCTTCTTTGACCTGGTCAAGCTCCCTTGGCCAAACTCCCTGCTCCAACCGTTGAGTGCTTCAGGCAGGCCCGCGATCCAGGCAGCCTCCTCTGCTGAGGGCCTGAGCCACCCCTGCCAAGCCTGCCTGTTCAGAGAGGGATCCTTGCCTTTCTCTGGTGTCCCACCAGATTCACCAAGAGGAGCTGCTCCCCATGAAGAAGGGCCCCCTCTGACTCCTGCCCCCATCATCCCACCGGGAATTCCTCTTCTCCGTTAGCTTCCTAACCCAAGTGACAAGAATGGCTTCCCATTCTCTCCCCCAGAATAACATTCCAGATCTCGGGAGTGCAAGGGGAGCCTCTTGGCCTCCGCAATCCCACCAAGGTTGCCCCCTTGCAGCCCTGCAGCTCTCCCTGCAGTTCCAGGCCCACAACCTGGAAGGACGGCTTTTCTGCGGTCCACCTCTTAATACCCTGAAGGGCTCCATCGGTGGAAGATCCTCAGTGGCGACTTCAGAAGCTGTGAGGAAGAGAAGAGGCTGCATTTCACTGTCCCTCCCCTCTCCCCCAAGGCTGGGAAAGGTGTGGAGGGGCAGATTTCCCAGGGTCGGGTGAAAAAAAGCTCCATCCTTGTCTAAACACTGGGCACCTGGTGTGGAGACCTCATCTCAAGTCTGCACTTCATGAGGCAGGCCAGGTGTGAAGAGAGGCTGGTGGGCGGCAGCAGCCTCCAGGCAGCCCATGGGGTGTCCCTGCTTCCTTGGGCTGAGGGAGCACAAGCTTGTGCCCCCCTCCCCAGGGCAGCAAGTCCTCCTGGGATTCTCCTGCGGAGACCACCTGCCACCTGCCCTCACTGGAGCTCACCTCATCAGCCCCTTCAAAGTCGCAGAGCTCCCCCATAAGCCCAACCCTTCATCCCCAGAGCTTTCAGTGGGGTGAGGCCCCTTCAGAGTGGGGTGTCTCATACATTCAGCAGTGGGACCTGAACGCCTCTGATCCCTCAGAGGACAACCAATGCCCTGCCATGGAGTTGACCACCCAACTCTCAGCTAGCTCAGAGCAGCTGGGAATGTAAGAAGGTAGTAAAGGGTTGAGGGTTCCTTTTACCTAACCCACCAAGGAAGAGACCTCCATATTTGTTATTTTTACAACATACATGTAGAAAACAGCACACCAGGCTAATCCCGGGGCAAACTCCCCGACAACCCCAGGCATTCTCCCACAACCCCATCCAGTTTTCATCCACACCCTTTCCAGGTGGCTGGAATGGGGGGCTCCTGGGCTCCCGAAGTGGGACTGGGGAGCCAAAGGCCAGGAGAGCCTCGGGCATGAGCGGAGAATTGGAGAGCGGCCCTTCCGTTGGGGTCGGCAGAGCAAGGGGGCTGCCAGGGCCCTGCGGGCGACGCTCCCCGGCCTGGCCAAAGCACCCGCAGAGCTCCCCAAGCGACCCACCTCGGCCAGACCAAGCAGGGCAGCTGCCTATGCCGGGCCTCCCAAAACCAAAGGCGCCCCCCCCGAGGACCCCCCGCCTGCCCGCCCGCGCTTTCCCACCGCCGCTGAAAGCCAGCGGGCCCCCTCCCCGCTCTGGAGGGCGAAGGCCCGGCCGAGGTGCCAACTTCACACCTGGCCGGCATAAAGCGCTCCCCGCGCGGCCCGACCCTCACCAGCGCCCCAGCCATGGCCCGCAGCACCCGCGCCGCCTGCCCCTCTCCGGACCTCGGCCCCGCTTTCCCGCGGCCCTCCTGCTGCCTGTGCCCGGTCGAGGACGGCCCGGGCTCCAGCAGCGCCTCGCCGGCCTCCTCCCCGGACTCCTGTGGCTCCTTGCCGGCCTCCCGGGCTTGGCGGGCGGGCGGGCGGGCGCGGCTGGGCGGCGGGCAGCGGCAGAGCGCCAGCCAGCGGGAGAAGCTCCGCATGCGGCGCCTGGCCCAGGCCCTGCACGCGCTGCGCCGCTACCTGCCCGCCTCGGTGGCGCCGGCCGGGCAGAGCCTGACCAAGATCGAGACGCTGCGCCTCGCCATCCGCTACATCGGCCACCTCTCCCAGCTGCTCGGCCAGGAGACGCGCCCGCCCGGCCCGCCGCAGCCCGAGTGGTGGCGCAGCGCTCCCGCCCCCAGTGGCGGCCAAGGCGGCCGAGCCGGCCCCGCGCTCCTCCCGGCGGAGCTGCCCGCCGCGCCTCCGTCGCCCGCCTGCCAGGTAGGTGCCCGGCCCGCCCGGCCCTCTTCTGCCCCCGCCGCCGCCCCTCCTGCGGGTCTCACCGGCTCCCGTCTCTCCCCGCAGAGTCTCCCCGACGAGCTGCTCTCCTTCCTGGAGGACTTCTTTCCGCTGGCGGCTCCCGGCCGGGACTGAGCGCCGGCGCCGCGCCTCGCAGGACAAAGCTCCGCGGCCGCCGGCCGGCCCCATCGGCAGCAGCAGCAGCAGCAGCAGCAGAGGCGCCGCGCGCCCGCCGGACGGAGCGCCGCGCTCTCTGGGCCGACCCAGCGGCGCCCGCCAGCCGAGGGACCCCGCGGCCAAATGGGCTTCCGAGCAGGCGCCGAGCGGATCGCGGGAAGCGGCGCCGCCTCCCCCGGCTGCGGGCGCTGGAGACCCGTTTCGGCTCCTCCGGGTCCATGGCGCTTCGTGGAGCGGCGAGGACAGAAAACGGCCGCCGGACGCTTCTCCGGCCGTTCAGCAGCCGCGCTCCCTGCCGAGGTCGCCGCGCCGGATTCGGACTTTTCGGAGCTCCGGAAGGCCGTCAGGAGCAGGCGCCCCCTGGTGGCGGTTTCTGCCCTGATTTCTCAGGCGCCCCCTGCGCTCCGTCGCCCCTGAAAGCTCTGGACTCTTGGGACTCTGGCGAATTCTGATGGTATTTATTATGATGGAGGAAAATGGGGCAGAGGCGATTGGGGGAAATAAATGACTTTTACTAATTGAGAGCCTAATGTCATGGTGTTTGCTTAGAAAACCTTTGACCCTCCGAAGCGAAGCACAGCGAAAGGAGACAAACGGCCTTTGGCCACAAACAGCCACGCAAAGGCCGGGTTAGGCGTTGCTGGAGCCCCCGAGGGCTACCGGTGGCCGTCGAGGTCCCTGGGGGACTCTGAGCACCTCCACCATAGCAGCCACCTAGAAGCTGCTCCAAAGGAGGAGAATACACGGAGCCCCACCCCGGCTGGCTCTTCTGGGGGAGGAGAAGGGAGGACCCCAAGCCCCCCCCCCGGGGGGACTCCCCCGCTTTCCCCAGGCACCTCCAGGAAGGGGCTGCAGCCAGTCACTCTCTGGGAAAGGCCCAGTAATGGCTCCTTTATTGAAAGGGTTGGATTCCGACCTGGCTGTCCGTCTCTTTTAAGAAGCCATTGGGCCCTTTTCCAGGCGGAAGCCGTTCCTGGCACAACACGCGGCTAAAGTGGGTTGGGTCAAGGTGTGAAAATCCTCCCCTCCGCCCAGCAGCTGCACGAGAGCCACCTGGCTGCCTTCTGGGCTGGGGCTGAGCAGACGTGACCCTGGGCAGAATTCGAGGGATACCTGTCCAAGGGCGTCTCTCAGAGTAACCAGCCCTGACTGCCTGCAGGCCCCCTCAGGCTGCTTTCCCAGGGCTGGCGAGGCAGAGAGGCAGGCAGGCTCCGGCTCCTGGGCAGGTAGGTTGCTGAGAACCCTGGGGGGCAACAGAGGAGGGGAGGGGGCTGCCGGGGAGTTGCCCTGGCTCTGATGACCAGCCTTGCCTCTCTTTTCTCCCTCCCCCCCCAGGGAGGCAGATCCATCCCTAACCCTAACCCATGGAGCACAACAGGAGTGGGCTGTGGGGAAGGGGCTCCTCTCTCAAAGGCCTGGAAGAGTCGGTGGCGCTGCCCGTCTTCTCGGCTGCTGCTCAGGTCCGGGTGGGGCTCACGCTGCTGCTGTGCGTGATCTCGGCCGCCTGCAACGTGGCCGTGCTGTGGAGCGGCTGGAGCAGGCCGGCAGCCAAGGGCTCCCACGCACGTCTGCTGCTGCTGCACCTGGCGGTGGCCGACCTTCTTGTGGCCTTGGTGGTGATGCCACTAGACGCCGCCTGGAACATCACGCTGCAGTGGCAGGCCGGGGATGTGGCCTGCCGGCTTCTCATGTTCCTCAAGCTGCTGGCCATGTACGCCTCGGCCTTTGTCACCACTCTGATCAGCCTGGACTGCCAAGCGGCCATCTTGCAGCCCCTGGCCACTGCCCGGGCTTGGCGCAAGAACCAGATCCTGCTCTACGCGGCCTGGCTGATGAGCGCCAGCCTCTCCACTCCCCAGGTACCTGACCCGGCTCATCCTGGCAAGGAATCTCCCCCAACCTGGGCTGGGGATCTGTGGCCTTGGGGTGGGGGTGGGGGGTGAGGAGGAGCTTGCACAACATCAGGCTCTGCTCCCAAACCTTTATGCCCCCCCCCAATTCCCTCATTGTCCCTGCAGTTGTTCCTGTTCCACACAGTCACCATCAGCTCCCCCCAGAACTTCACCCAGTGCACGACCCACGGCTCCTTTGCCCAGCACTGGCACGAGGTGGCCTACAACATGTTCGGCTTCCTGGGCCTTTTCCTGCTCCCTCTGCTGGTCATGAGCGCTTGCTACACCCGGGTGCTGCTGGAGATTTCAAGGCACCTCAGCTCCTGCAACAGCTGTGAGTTTGGCCTGGGGGGGGCGGGAGGGGGGCACAATGGGGCAGCCAATTGCTTCCCTTCGCCTGGGAGTCAATTAATGCCTTTTAAACGTGAATCGTTCTTCAACCTCCAGACCTTCTGGAGATTTTGCATAGGGTTTTTTTTTTGAACGAGACTTTGAAAAAACAAGCCGTCCCCAACTTACGAAACTTCATTTAGTGACCGTTTGAAGTTACAATAGACCGAAAAAATTGCTTTATGATCACTTTTCATACATGACTATTGCAGCATCCACATGGTCATGTGATTAAAATCCCGCTGTTCGGCCTGACATGGATGACCTTCGCGGTGTCCGTGCAATTCCCCTTTCACAACCTTTTGACAAACAAAATCACTTGGAAAGCCAAATTCACTTTGCAACCATTACTAACTTAAAAACTGTGGCAAGAAAGGTCGTGAGATGGGACAAAATTCATTTAACAACTGTCTCACTTAGCCACAAAGATGTTGGGCTCAGTTGTGGTCGTAGGTTGAGGCCAGTTATTCATTCAGCCACAGTTTTGTGTGGGGTCCTGGAAAAGCCTAAACCTGAATGGGATCCCAGAGGCCAAATAAGGAAAATGAAGGCATTCCCCAAAGATGTCAGTCTACTCTCATATCTTTGCCAAAGGAGCTTCGTGCTTGGCCCAAAGCAAAATTTGCCATATTTTTCCTTAACAGAGGAAATTAAGAGAAAATGCATCTATTGGGGAAAAAAGTCTGCCTAGGAAGTTCATGGTGGACAAACACAAAACCGAAACGTTTTAGGAAAAACGGCACCAAAATCTGCACTAAGCAATGAATGTAGCAGAGTCCAGACCCCCTGAGCTCCGGGCGGAAGAGAAGCTGAAGTGGAGCTCCAAGGCCCCCAGGCTGACCAGGCTGCCCTCTTTGTTTCAGGGTCTGCCCAAGAGATGCCCCTGCGCCGCTCGCACAACCCCATCCCGAGGGCCCGTCTCCGCCTGCTGCACCTCAGCCTGGCCATCGTCGGATCCTTCGTGCTCTGCTGGACCCCTTACTACTTTCTGGGCCTCTGGTACTGGTTCTGGCCAGCGGACATGGAAGGGGCAGTGAGCCCCTCGCTGGCACACATCCTCTTCCTCTTTGGTTTGCTCAACGCCTGCCTGGACCCCATCACCTACCGCCTCTTTGCTGGGGGCTGGCAGGGCAGGTGCTGCAGGGCAGCCGGGCGAGGGAAGCAGCTGCCCTCCCCCGTCACCGGCTCCTTCCAGGGCTCCGTGTCTTCTGCTCGCCCCCAGAGAGAGGGCCGGCTGCTCCTCTCCGACACAGCAGAGGTGGCCCTGGGCCCAGGCTCAAGGGCCCCCCTGAGGGCAGCTGCATGCCCCACTGGCAGCCCTTCCAGCCACTTGGGTGGAAAGGCTGCGAGGCCAAGCCTCCTTCAGAGCCTGGAGCTGCCGGCTGCTTTGCCTGGGCCAGAGGAGGAAGGGGCTCCGGCAGAGAAGACCCCCACAGGCCCCCTCCTTGTCTGGGATGGCCCTGAGTTAGGCTCCTTCTGAAGTAGCTGGGAGGGGTTTTCCATGAAAGACACGTCCAGCGGTTCCCGCCTGTTGCTTAAACCCTAATGAGCTTCTGGCACCTTCTGCCTAGGCTTGCTTTTATGGTGCTGTGGCTTGTTCAAGAAACGGTGGCTCAACCCTCTCGGCCTCTGGGTCTCCTTGGGAAGCCTGGACTGAAGAGCTTCCCAACAGCAGTCATAAGGAGGGGGGGGTCTCTGCCCAGCCCCATTTTCCCTCCCCTAGAAAGCCCAAGCAGGCTCTCCCAAGGAGCACTCAGGGAGGGAGGGAGGGAGGGAGGGAGGGAGGGTGGGAGGGGGCACAGGTCAAAGAGTTTGGCTGTTCTTTGGCAAGTGGGCAGCCATGCTCCCCTCTTGATCCTGGGCTTCCTGCGCATCAGCTGAGCCAGGAGGCTTCAGAGGGGTGAGACTGACTTGCGCCCTGATGGGGGATGGTTGGCTGAGCAGTTCCTGCCCCTGGGAGATTCTCCCAGTTTCCCCCACAACTAACTGGTGAGCTTAGCTGGTGCAGCATCTCCCAGGGGTTTCCACGGCCTTCAGTCCAGGCAGCTTCAGTGGAAGAGGACAACCTGGAAAGGGGCCCAAGGAGGCAGTTTGGAGAGCAGCCCCTCCAAGCAGCCCCTGCAGAGGCCCCTCCAGGACATGGCTGGGGATGCTGAGTGTCAGAGTGCAGTGTGGGGCACAGCCGCCCCCAGGAGAAAATGCTCACAGGCTCCTGGTGGTGCCCGGAGGAAGCAGGCTCTGTCCCCAAAGTCTGCCTGGGCCCCTTCCAGTGAGTGAGGCACTGCCTGGAGGCTGGACAGGAAGAGACCAGGGCCCTGTGGCTCTGGGAGAAAGGAGGGGACCCTGGCAGACTGCCTGGAAGCAAGAAAACTGACAGGGTTGCCGCCGGCCTCCACATTGGGACTGAGAGTGGCACCAGCAGCCCTGTAGAGAGGAGATCCTGGGCAAGAGAGCTGGGCTCTCACTGGAGCAGCCACAGGGACGGTCTCTGTGCAGCTGGATGGGCTTCTGCCTCCCTCCCTCCCTGCCCAGAGGTTTCCTCCAGGCACTTCCTTGAGGGAATGGGACAACACGGCCCATTTGGACTGCTTGCCCGTCCCTGCCCTGAGCTGATTGGAGGCCCGCAGGGGTGGGGCAGCAGGAAGAGGACCTTGCCATGCAGAGGCCAATCCTCTCCAAAGCAAGCAGGGGAAAGGGGGGAAAAAGTGCTCCTGCGATGCCAGCCAGAAAGCAAGACACCAAAGAGCAAGATCTGGAGTGGCAGCCAAGCCCCTCCAGGTGAGGCTCTGTCTTTCCTGGGGCCCAAACGCTGCCTGGCTCAGGGCAACCGGGCACCCCGCTTGCCCTTTTCACTGGGGTGGGTGAGGAGGCAGAGTGGCCCAGAGCCAGGATGCACAAATCAGGTTAGAGGATGGTCCTTGGAGGCCATCACCTCTGATTCCCTGATTGTCTGGAAGAGACGAAAATGTGCTGCTTCCATCTCTCTTGAAAACCATCAGTCCAGCATGCCATGGTCCTCTCGGAGCCTGGGTCTGAGTGGGAGGACGAGATGAAGCCGGGTCCAACAGAAGGAGGACGGTGCAGCTTTGCTGGCCCCAGAGGAATGCCCAGGGGAGCAGGACGAGGCAGTCCCAGGTCCCTCAGGCCTTGGGAGGGTTGCCAGCGAAGGAGAGAGGGTGCAGGACAGCCGAGTGAGGGGGCAGGAGAGGGGAAGAGGAGGCCGTGGAGCAGAGGAGCGAGGGAGCTCCAGAGAAGAGCAATTGCCTCCCCCACCCGACTCTCCAGCCCAGACTCTCCCGAGTGGAGAATGGAGAGAAGGTGGGATCAGCGCAGGGCAAAGACAGGGGCTCACCTGGGGAAATCAGATGCGGGGGGGGGGGCTTTTTGGGAACAAGCATTGCCTTTTTCCAGCCACACTTGCAGTTACCACTCTGCCTAGCCTGGTCGTGGGCAAGGCGTCAGCAACGCAGCTCTGCTTCGGGTTGTGCTGCAGCCCCAGCGAACCCTCCGTGCCACGAACTCTCTGGAACCCAGTTCCCTGATTTCTTGTCTGCTCCTCTGGACTCACAGCAGCTTGTGGAGGTGTGTGTGTGTGTGTGTTTGGAGCGTTGCTCTTGGATTTACAGTCAACTGTGGGAACTTTGGGGGTGAAATTTGGAGCAATAAAAGGGAGTTAAGCCTTCAGTCTGGCTGCGTTGCTTTCGTGCCCAGCCCTGGATCGTCACACAGCCTGGCATGGACCTCCCCACGGTTCCTTCTTCTTGTGTTGTCGCCCTGCCATTTCATTAATTGAAGCTGGATGAAATTGGAGGGGAGAAGAGAGTTGGCTCTTGCCTAAGGGGTCAGGAGAGTTTGGCACCCGCCAAGAGCTGGGAAAGGAAAGGTCATTAGATAAGTGAGAAAGTGAGATAAGCGTGCCTCTTGCTGGCATCAAGTCAAGAAAGGCCCAATCCAGATGTGGGCAGAGAATCTAGTAGGAGGAAAAGCAACACTGCTTTTGGTGTTAAGGCACTAGGGTAGAAACCAGGGAACTGAATTCTAGTCCTGCCTTGGGCATGAAAGGTGACTGGGTGACTTTGTACCATTCCTTGTCTCTCCATCGGCCCACCTCTCAGGGTTGTTGTTGTGGGAAAAATGGGAAGTTGTGGGAAGAGGGAAGAAGAATCTTTGCTGCCTTGAGTTACTTATAAAGTAAAAGAGGTGGGATACAAATCAAATCAATAAATATAAATACAGGCATCAAATAACAGGGTTTAACACAACAGCAAGAGACAAAATACTCAAGAATTCATTCTTTGATAGAGAATAAGGAGGATTTGTTTTAAAATAATTACAGAGCTGAAAAGATGTGGCAGCAGATGGAAAAAATATCATTATTTTGGTTAGGAAAAATTGCATCCTTTAAAACAAACACTTTTCTAATACTTATTTTTTTCTAATAAAGAAGTGTGATATATATTAAACAGGGGTATAAACACATAAAGTATCTAGGGTGGCCTCAGGCATTTTTTTTGGGGGGGGGGAATGACAGAGCAGCTGCTGAGCGGTGCAACTGGGTAGCTCCTCTCCACCAAGCATGCCTTCCCAGTGGCAGTGCAGCACCCTGGCACCCCCAAAAGAGAGGGCTTGGTTCTAGGAGTCCTTGGAACAATACCCAAAGGGTTACGTAGATACATGGAAATTCTGAACTTATCAGACCTGAATCTTCTGACTTTGCAAAAAACCACCTTGCTTGGAACTGCCTACATTATATACTCAGACGTTACTTTAATGGCCCTTACTGTAGGTCCTTGGGTAGGACATGAACTGTTCAGTTTATACCAGTCATGGACTGTGAATCGAATTGAAGATTAAATCAACAACAACAATAACACCACCTCTCACAGCTGCATCTCTTTTATTCCTTTTTTCTTTTCTTCTTGCCCAGAAACTTCTATTTTCTGAAACCTGAATTTCTGTGGATTCCTGTTATCTTCACATACAAGGCAACCCCTCCCCCCTTTTGGTTGAGCCTATTTCTTTCCTATAGATTGTCGCCATTCATCACTCGGAGGAATAATCCAACATTTATGGCATCGTATGGATGCTCCCAGGCTGTTTTCTGGCTTTGCTTGTTTGCTTCCTACACTTGTGCCTTGATCAATCACTGATGTCAACCTGAAGTGATAGTATTGCTCTATACTTATTTTATTTATTTATTATTCACATTTATAGACCGCCCCCTCTCCCGGAAAGGACTCGGGGCGGTGTACAGTCACTAAAATGCATTATAAAATACATAGACAAAACAGTTAAATAATTAAATACGTATTCCCACTGCAGTTATTAATTAAATAATTAAATCCCACTGCAGTGGGAAGACCCCACTTGGAAGACCGTGTCCAGTTCTGGTCACCACGATACACAAAAAGAAGAGTGTAAGGAGCAAGAAAGATGGTGAGGGATCTGGAGGCTAAACTCTAGGACGAGCGATGGAGAGGAGGAGGTCTGTCTGTCTAATGTAATGAGGAGAAGAACTACAGGGGAGGTGATGAGAGTCTTTGAGAGGCAAGAGGCAACCTGGGGGCAAGACAAGACAGCTCATGAAAGAGAGATCCATCCTAGAACTAAGGAGGACTTTTCTGCCAGGGAGAACAAAACCAATGGAACAGAAGTTGCCTTCAGAAGCTCTTGTTGCTCCATCACTGGAGGATTTCTAGAAGAGACTGGCCAGCCGTTTTTTCAGAATGGTCTGGGGTCTCCTGCTTGAGCAAGGGGTTGGACCTCTAAGATCCCTTCCAAACTCCTTGTTCTATGTTCTTTGATTCCCACAGGGCGTTTTCCCCCTCAGTTGCCACTTGTTACTGGCCTGCCTCTTGGAGTTTTTGCCCACTTCTTTGCTTATGTCTCTCTTTGCGCCTATATGACCAGTTGCCCCACCCTCGAGTGTCAGCTGCATACTGAGCTCTGGTGCTTTATTACTCTTCCATCTCGACCAGCATTGTAAGGTGCTGTCAGACTTGCCCCCGTCTGATCTCCTAGGAAAGTAAAATGCCCGACTCCATTTGGTTGACATGAAAAGGCACTTTTACAGATTGCAATGAAGTTGAGCAGAATCGAAAATTCCTGCTCGCCAATACAGAACTAAACCCCTGGCTTCCTCTAGCCCTCTACCCAGAGTCCGCCCATGTGTAGCCAATCCAGCACCACCAAGGTGTTTTGGGAAACACTGAGGTCTTTGTGCTGGTGAAATTCCACTCTCAGGGTAGATGGCCTTGAAGATGCCAGCACTAGCACCAATCGGATCCCAGATGGCTTTTTTCTGTCTGCTCGGTGAGCAAACCCTCCCCTGTACGATGCAACCAATCTCTTCCCAGCAGATCTTCTCGTAGGTAAATCAATCCATGGTCCAGGAAAGCAAATCCTTGACAACATTATCTATGTAGCGAAATGTTCACCTCAAGGATCTCATTCTCTGTTCTTAAACTTTGGCCTTTCCCAGTGGTGAAATTCAAAAAAATTCCCTACCATTTCTGTGGGTGTGGCTTGGTTGGTGTAGCTTGGTGGTGTGACTGATGGCCGTGGCTTGGTGGTCATGTGACCGGGCATGCGTGGCTTGGTGATCATGTGACCGGGTGGGCGTGGTTGCACAACTGACTCACACACAATGTAAAGGCAGTGGGATTTCACACAAAATGTCCCCTGCAACTAGCAGGAACCTCACAGACGATCAGGCACAGCTGATTGTTGCACAGCTGATCATCAGAACTTTTTAAATTATTTTTAAAGCATTTTTTACTGTCAGTTCTGGTGGTAGTAAATGCAGTCAGCGAACCAGCCCGAACCTGGAGCATTTCACCCCTGGCTTTTCACTGGAAGGATAGCTGAAAAACCACCTGTGCTCCCAGGCCTGTCACCTTCCGGCTGATGCTAATCTTATAAATGATGGAATGCTGCAGATGTAATAGATCTTAATTTCAGCAAAGCAGTTAACAAAGCATCCCCTCACCTTCTGTTTAGCAAACCAGTTGAATGTGAGGTAGATGGCTTCCTCTTGGTCACATGAGAAGTTGTATCCACCCAAGTTGTGATGACTTCCTGATGTGGTGACCCAGTCTTGTTCCCTCGATTATCTTCCTTCCCTAAGTCAATTCCCCTTGAGGTTCTGTTTCTCCCTTTTGGGGAGAAATAATACTCGTCCAGGAGCTTCACAGTAAAAGCAGTTGCTGCCAGTTTAGCCCTCCAGAAAATCCATCTGCAATTCTAGGTGCAACTGTGAAGATCGCAGTTGGGCCGCCAATGGACTTAAAGAGAAAGTAGTAAACTATCCAGGTTTTATGAGTAACAATGAAAACAGAAGGATGACATGAAGTTTGTAGAGTGTGAAAAAGCAACAAAGTGGTAGAGTGCGGCTTCGCCGGGCCGCATTAGGGTGGGCTCAATCATGGGATGACAAATGAGTCTGACCACACGGTTTACTCGGGATGATTGCGCCCAGAATGTGTTCTGGAGTCTCCTTTTATTAAGTCAGAAGGCATTCAAAAAAGTTTCCGTTATACAGCGTGTGATTACATGATTGGTTACCTGCTTGTTACAGGGCAAAACTAAGCAGGTTAGCATACAGCTATATAATTGGTTAAAGCTTTCTATAGGATGTGGTTTTTTTCTCTCCTGTCCGGAGTTCTCTGGACAGGCTCTGTGGTTAGCATTTCTTGCATAAACAGCAGGTGTTCAAGCGCAACAAAGGATGTGGTATTCAATGTCGTTAGGCTACCTTGTCAGGTTGACTTTCATTTAATGTGAAAGTTATTTGACCATTACAAAAGATCCCAACATCTCCTCCTTTCTTTTTTTATTTCAATGGAAAGGCTGTGGCGGTTGGAGCCAGAGTGTGGCCCAGGTCCCTCCGGGTCTGAGATTCACTGTCACTCACCCACCACTGGACACAAGGTGAAGTCCTCCGACTCAGCCTGTATCGTTGACCTTACCTTGATGTTTGTCTGAGATGTTTGTATGGCTGACAAAATGAGCTAAAGGACTGAAACATTCTCATCCTCTTCACCCATGATGAAAATATTTGACACCTCATCCTCCTGAGGCAGGAGTTGATAGGAGCCATGAGTGTGTAGCAACGCATAAACTCATGCTGTTGCCTTTTTTCAGCTAATAATGACAAACTATTGGAGTTAGTACGAACAAAGATTGGCAAAACACAGGGTAATATTATGCAGCCTAAAGCAATCATTCCCACTAGAGCGACTACAGCTTGCAAGCCAGGCAATTTTGGCCACCATCCACTAAAAGCATCAGAGAGGTCCATCCCCTTCCATGTTTGTACAGGATTGTTGGAGACCATGGTTCCTCAGGGCAGGTGCCAGGCAGTGGAAGGATTTTTGTGCAGGGTCTGTAATGCCGGAGCGCTTCCTTGTGGCAGAATTATTCCGTTTGATGCACAATTCCGCAGGAAATGAGATAAAAAGTGTCACTGAGTAAGTTTTGTTCATAGTGTGATGGTTTGTAAAGTCATCTTCTTACAAAGGGCTAGAAAAGGAGCTATTATTAGGAGAGGGATATCCCTGCAGTTGTGTATACAAAGCATAAACCTGACCCTGGGGCAACGTGAGAAGTGGTTTTGGGATTAAACATGTAGAAAGCAAATTTTCCATATATACACTTCAGACAAACAAAAGGCATCAGTTTGTGTGATGTATGCAAGCTGTACCCATAAGTCTTGTTTCATGTGTTGTTCAAGCAAATGTCTGGGTGATATGACAGCTGCTGATGCTAAAGTACAGTTATTATCAATCAAACACAAAAATTGCAGCACACAAATTCTCGGGTGCGCTTTGGTGGTTAAATTCTTCACATCTCCCCATGTCACTGGATGACTGGCATGACAGGATCGGGTTGGTGTAGTCGCCATTGCCATCTCTGGGATAGGAGTCAGGGGTTGGTGGCACGACATCTTTGGCTGGACCCTGTAGATGTAAACACAGCAGCCTAGCCCCACCCCCAAATAATTAAAGTAATCGGTGTTAACCATGTTTTGTCTGGTAATTGGTGTAAATACACCAGATGAAGAGGCAAACTTGTTTTTTGTTGAAAATGCCTCTGATAAGCGGTCGAATTAGAAATTGAAAAATTCAATTGATTCAAAGTAAATAAACAAGGATTGAGTTTTGTTTTGCAGGGCTGGGAGGCCGAGGCATTTTTCCTCTTTTGATTTATTCAGGGCATGTTTGTGAGTCTAATTAGCTCGCTCCGCAATTCCCTGGCCATGAGAACCGCAGGGCAAGCCAATTGTGTGTGTGTTGGACAATTGTCACAAAAGTCTGCAAAGGCAGTACTGATGTTGAGTTTGTTTTCAGTTCAATTGGGCGTCCCAACGTTGCAAAGGTACGAATCACATGTTTGATCATATGTTTGGTGGCCTAACCCCTTTGCAAAGTGGCCATTATGAAACCAGAATAAATGTCAATGGAAACATGTAGATATTTCCACGGGGCAAATGAAGCATATTGGGTGACATCCATTTGCCAGATCTGTCAGGATTCAGTGCCCCTGGGATTTACTCCCATAGGCACTGAATGTGCTTGACGACTGCATGTTGGGCATTGTTGAATGATTGCAGCCGCTTCTGTTGAAGAGAGACCAAATTGTTTCATAAATGCCTTTGAAAAGGATGATGGCTTCTGATGTGAGAAACATGAAAGGAGTGTTGTCTTTTTGAAATAAGAATTTGTAGGGAAAGAAAAATGGACAGCAAGGTAGGTTCAATAGAAGGAGAAATATATTTTTGCTTCCATCAGCAAACACTGTTATAGCATCTGTGATAGGCAAAGGTTGAAAGGAGAGTTCCAGAGGAAAGGTACAGTTTTTGGTTTGGAGCTTCTTTGTAGATTGTTCCTGTTTGCACCGCCCCCAAGGGCGCGGCACTGAGCCTTGAAATGACCAGGTTTCCCACAATTTAAATAATTTCCAGTAGGGCGGGAAGAAGCAGATGAAGAAGAAGCAGAGGAAGAAGAAGCAGGAAACGCGCCATGTTGTTGCAACGCAGCAGCAAGAGCCCCCATCTTGTGGTCAGTTGCACCCACGATGCAACAAGCCTGAAGGAAATCAGCTAAAGTAACCCTGGGACGATTTGCTATAGGTTGAAGAACCTTTTGACAATCCCTATTAGCATTTTCATAAGCCAATTTCAGAGAAAGTTCCTCATTATCAATTTGTCTTTCTAGATTTCCTTGTAAACTGAGCTGGATTCTAACAAAAATGTTATTCACTCTCTCTGACTACATATTGTAATTTCTAAGTCATCTCTGTAAGAATTCCTAATAGGGCAGCAACTAGCGCTGCCGACAGACAAACAAACAAACAAACAACAGATCAATAAACAAATAAACAAACAAACGTGCCATCTGTTAAGTATGCAAAGTGCACGCAAACATAAAAACATAAAAGAGAAAAAAAACAACTTCAAAAATAAAACAAACAATCTAAATAAGGTAATTTGAGTCAATATTAAATTTTTCCAAAAAGCAAAGTTGAATTAAAACTTCAGATGCAGGCATCAGATATCACCCTTTACCCCGCCTTTCTCAGGCTGGCAGGAAGAGAAAAGAAAAAAAAATGGTGAAAAGAACACAGCCCCCCTCCTCCTGCCTTCTCACCAGGGGCAAAGAGGGGGGTGAGAGGAAGGGAAAAATTTGTTGTTAAAACGACAGGCTCCCTTTTCGGGGAAGAAAGGGAGAAAAAATATTTTCTCATTATTCATTTAAAACACCTCTTTTAGCAAAACAACACTCTCTGCTTTTTAACCTTACATTTCAAGCATCCAATACTGACCACATACGCACCCATTCACACCTATAGTTACATTTCTTTTGCAATAAATCAGTCATTAAATTTATTTCAATGAACTAGCTTACCCCCAAAGCAGTGAAAACTCAGGCAGTAGTTTTAATCACAAAAGTGATAGGGCCCTTTAACGACTGCCTGTGTTGGCCTGCCTCAAGGCAAAAGCACATTCATTCTGCTGGCCAGCAATTAATTAATTAAATCACATTAATTTTACACACTATCATTATAGATGTAAAGAACGGTAAGTCAAAGGAAATTGAATGCACAGCGGGGGAGGATGCAAAAGCAAAAGTCAGGAAAGGGAAAGCGAGAGTTGTATTTTTTCCGAGGACACATAAATCATTTTTGTACTAGGGTTTTGATCCCTGATGAAAGAGAGGGTGAGATGTTACAGACATGCCCCTCCTTGGATTTTTACACTCTCTTTTAAAATAACGCTTTTCTTGAGGTTTCCTGTCTTTGGACAGATTGCGTGGACGACTGCGACCCACCACATGTTTATTGGACCCGTGTCCCTCCTGGCTTGTACTGGCATCCTGGGAGGTTACACGAGACTGGCTCCTGGGCCTAGTGAATGCTTCGTTGGGCGAGGGGTCCCTCCCGGCCGCCTTGAAAGAGGCGGTAGTGAGACCCTTGCTCAAGAAGCCTTCCCTGGACCCTTTGGAGCTAGCCAATTATCGTCCTGTCTCCAACCTTCCCTTTTTGGCGAAGGTTGTAGAGAGTGTGGTGGCCTACCAGTTCCCACGACATCTGGAGGAAAATGATTATCTAGACCCGCGCCAGTCTGGCTTCCGCCCCGGTCACAGCACGGAGACGGCCTTGGTCGCGTTGGTGGATGATCTCTGGAGGGCCAGAGACAGAGGTTGTTCCTCTATCCTGGTCCTATTAGACCTCTCGGCGGCTTTTGATACCATCGACCATGGTATCCTGCTGCGCCGGCTCGAGGGGCTGGGGGTCCGGGGCACCGTCTTGCGGTGGTTCGGCTCCTTCCTTTCTGACCGGACGCAGCGTGTGTTGACAGGAGAAGAGAGGTCGACCCTACGCCCCCTTACTTGTGGGGTGCCACAGGGGTCGGTCCTCTCGCCACTCCTGTTCAACACATATATGAAGCCGCTGGGTGAGATCATACGTGGTTTCGGGGTGGGATACCATCTGTACGCTGATGATACTCAGCTGTACTTTTCCACCCCGAACCACCCCAACGAGGCCATCGAAGTGATGTCCCGGTGTGTGGAAGCCGTACGGATCTGGATGGATGACAACCGACTCAAGCTCAACCCTTCCAAGACGGAGTGGCTGTGGGTACCAGCCCCCCGGTTCAGCCAATTAATCCCATCATTGGCCATTGGGGGCATTCATCTTGCCCCCGTGGAGCGGGCGCGCAATTTGGGCGTCCTCCTGGATGCCCGGCTGTCCATGGATGACCATGTGACAGCCGTGGCAAGGGGGGCGTTCCACCAGGTTCGCCTGGTGCGCCAATTGCGCCCCCTACTGGACCGGGATGCCTTGCGCACAGTCACTCATGCGCTGGTGACGTCTCGCTTGGACTACTGTAACGCTCTCTACATGGGGCTTCCCTTGAAATGCACCCGGAGGCTTCAGTTGGTCCAGAATGCAGCCGCGCGGGTAATTATGGGGAGTACTAGGTACTCCCATGTGACACCGCTCCTGCGCGAGCTGCACTGGCTTCCTGTGGTCTATCGGGTGCGTTTCAAGGTTTTGATAACTATCTTTAAAGCGCTCCATGGCTTAGGACCTAGTTACTTGCGGGATCGTATTCTGCCCCATACATCCCTGCGACCAATTCGCTCGCACAGAGAGGGGCTCCTCCAGGTGCCGTCCGCTAGACAATGTCGTGGGGCGGCGCCTAGGAGTAGAGCCTTCTCTGTGGCGGGCCCAGCCCTGTGGAATGACCTCCCCCCGGATATTAGGAATACCTCTGACCTCCGCTCCTTCCGTATTAAGCTTAAGACCCACCTATTCCAAGCAGCTGGCCTGGCTCAACTTTGATCTAACCATATCGCTCCTGACGGGTTTTTAACCGGGTATTTTAATTATATTTAATTTCTAGGGGTTTTATATTCTGTATTTTAATTGTTTTTATCAATCGACCTCCTCCTTGTGTATGTCTCAGTGTATGTTTTTGCTTTATGTTTGTTTTGTTTACATATTTATTTCGTATGTTTTGTTGTACGCCGCCCCGAGTCCTTCGGGAGAGGGTGCGGCTAAGAAATAAATATATTATTATTATTATTATTGTAATAAAGCACAGGCCATTGCAGAATCGTACGGGGGAGGTACAGCACGATCTGGCATAAAAGGTGAATTAGGATCATATTTATGATGAACAACTAAACATTCCATAATTAAGCGCCACATAGTCAAAATTTAAATAGGTGCTCTAGGAAATTGATGAAAATATTCCCCCAATTTGGTCCATGTAGAAATTTTTAAAGTCCCTCTTTCAGGGTACGATGGACACTTCTGCCAGATGTAAGTTAGCAAATTCACAATTTCCTTTTTTTTTTTTTTTTTTAGTTGTGGTAATTTTTTTACCACTTTGAGAGGCGATTTTAGAAGTAGCATCGATTAATTCCCCCAATTCCTTCAAATGACCTATCTGAGGTTGGGAAAACTTTCCACCCATAACTCACGAGATCCTGTCGTCTTTCAGACGGACGATTTGCGCGGCTTTCCTCAGCGATGAGAATGGGCAGTTCGATCTAACGGCTTCTTCGCAAAGAATCACGTCGGGGTCACCAAAATGCGGCTTCGCCGGGCCGCATTAGGGTGGGCTCAATCATGGGATGACAAATGAGTCTGACCACATGGTTTACTCGGGATGATTGCGCCCAGAATGTGTTCTGGAGTCTCCTTTTATTAAGTCAGAAGGCATTCAAAAAAGTTTCCGTTATACAGCGTGTGATTACATGATTGGTTACCTGCTTGTTACAGGGCAAAACTAAGCAGGTTAGCATACAGCTATATAATTGGTTAAAGCTTTCTATAGGATGTGGTTTTTTCTCTCCTGTCTGGAGTTCTCTGGACAGGCTCTGTGGTTAGCATTTCTTGCATAAACAGCAGGTGTTCAAGCGCAACAAAGGATGTGGTATTCAATGTCGTTAGGCTACCTTGTCAGGTTGACTTTCATTTAATGTGAAGCAAAGTTATTTGACCATTACAAAAGATCCCAACAGTAGAGAAAAAAGAATGCAAGGAGGCCTTCGCTTGGACAAAGCTACCCAATGGGTGTGAAGCTGGCATAGCGCAAGTGGAAATGCCAAGCAGCCTTCTTGGTCCCCGAGTTTCTCCAGAAGGCTGTTTATTCAGTTTAAGAACGTGCCACCTGGGAGACGGGGCTACAAGATATGGTTTTAAAAAGTCAAGATGGCAGCCACGAGGGCATTACAGAAGCTCCACCTGTTTGTATCAGATGTGCTGACACCCCTTCAATGTGTCACATTTTGGAATGCAGAGGGGAAAGAATGCTAACGTAAAGTGATCACTGAATATTAATTGCAAGATGGAAACAAAACAGACTCTGGAAAGCTAGTTGGTAGAGAATCAGTCTCTCCAGCCATATTGCAGAGTCTAAGTATTCCTACCTGCTCTATGAAAAGATGTTCACAGCCACAGCAGAATGTTTTCGGTCACAGTTGACTTCGTCCACAGGACCTCCTTCTTTTCAAAGACAACTTTGGTGCCCTGGGCTTTCCACATTGCTGGGATTATGGATGCTGTTGGAGAGCAATCTGTGCCCCATCTGGCCAGCCAGGCCAGCCAATAGACAGAAGACGTTCTTACTTGGTTCTCCTTCAGGGCATGGAAGATGACCTTGGCAGGTTCACTAGCAAAAGCTTTGTCTCCTAAAGTCTGTCGTCATGCCAAGCCACGGATGCTGAGGTATTTGTGCTTGGCAACCCACAATCTCGCAGTTATGGCCTCCAGCCCTTTCAAGGGCCCACCTCGAGGACGGGTTGATTAACCCAGAGAGGTGGAGGAAGCGTTCTTTGAGGGGTTTTTTAACTAATTGTTTTTTAAAAATTGTAAGGGGTTCCAGGGATGGGGGGGGATGGACCAGGTCAGGAGTGATGGTAGAGCCAGGCGATTAGGTGTGGTCGAAAGAGGAGGGAGCGGAGTGGGGGAGGAGACGGAAGACAGCATTCCATTACAGGGCTCTCTGATATCAACGGTCGTGGGGAGGGGCAGGTGCGAGGACAGATTAAGAACTCATAGTCGGTTGGGAGACCGGGGGTGCTGGTTATACCCGGTCACTTGTACCAACCCCCGCATACTAGGTGGTCAGGATCTACAGACCCAGGGCCTGAGACTGTTGTTATGCAATGCGAGGTCCGTTGTTAATAAGGCCCCCCTCATCAGCGACCTAATTCTAGAGGGGGAGCCGGACCTCGCAGGAATAACTGAGACCTGGTTGGGTCACGAGGGAGGTCTCCCCCTCGTGGAAATGTGCCCACCAGGTTATCGAGCATTTCACCAGCCTCGGGCCCAGGGAAGGGGCGGTGGGGTAGCAGTGATTATCCGGGAAGACTTAGAGCCGAGAGAGTTCACTGTGCCGCAGACATCCGGGTGTGAGTCCCTTGTCGTGAGATGGGGCCCAGGGAGGCAGTTGGGCCTGCTGATAGTATACCTGGCTCCTCGCTATACATCAGCGGCCCTGCCTGAACTCCTGGAGCTGATCGCATCGGTGGCGGTTGAGACCCCCAAACTTTTAGTGATGGGGGATTTCAACCTGCCGTCGATGGGAGAAGCATCTGAGGGGGGTCGGGAGTTCATGGCTTCCATGACAGCCATGGACCTGACCCAATTAATTCAGGGCCCTACCCACGAAGGGGGCCACACGTTGGACCTTGTTTTTGTCTCTGGCCAGTGGACGAGTGATCTGGGAATAGGGGATTTAACTATCACTCCCCTGTCATGGTCAGATCACTCACTCCTCCGACTTGACTTCCCTGGTGCTACCCCCCGCTGCGGGGAGGCGGAACCGGAAGGCATTAGATGGTTCCGCCCCAAGCGCCTGATGGAACCAGATAAGTTCCAGACGGAGCTTGGGCCACCTCCTGTGGACCTGACCCGCCCTCGGGTGGAGGACCTGGTAGCCGCATGGAATAGTGCGACTGCCGGGGCCCTAGACCGAGTGGTGCCTTTGCGGCCTCTCCTGCGGCAACGAACCACCCTGGTTCCCTGGTTTACCGAGGAGCTAAGGGTGATGAAACGCCACAAGAGACACCTAGAGAGTCGTTGGAGATCCTCCCGTTCCGAATTTGACTGAGCACAGGCACGAACCCACTTAAGGACATACCTTGTGGCATTAAGAGCGGCCAAACGTCAACATTGTGCCGCTCTTATTGCATCCACAGATAACTGCCCTGCTGCCCTGTTCCAGGTGACCCGCTCCCTCCTGTTTCAGAGGCCGCAGGAAGCCCCTCTACAGGGCAGAGCAGAGGAATTTGGGAAATATCTGCAGGACAAAGTCGCTCAAATCCGGATGGGATGGGTCCCTTTCAGTGGTCCAGTGGAGACGCCCGAGGCGAGTCTTGAGAGACCATTCTGGGAGGAGTTTGATTCGGTTGTCATCGAGGATTTGGACAGGTTACGTGGACGTCTGCGACCTACCACATGTTTATTGGACCCGTGTCCCTCCTGGCTTGTACTGGCATCCTGGGAGGTTACACGAGGCTGGCTCCTGGGCCTTGTGAACGCTTCGTTGGGCGAGGGGTCTCTGCCGGCCACCTTGAAAGAGGCGGTTGCGAGACCCCTACTCAAGAAGCCTTCCCTGGACCCAATGGAGCTAGCTAATTATCGTCCGGTCTCCAACCTTCCCTTTTTAGCGAAGGTTGTAGAGAGTGTGGTGGCCCAACAGTTTCCACGTCACCTGGAGGAAGATGATTATTTAGACCCGCGCCAGTCCGGCTTCCGGCCCGGGTACAGCACGGAGACGGCCTTGGTCGCGTTGGTTGATGATCTCTGGAGGGCCAGAGATAGGGGTTGTTCCTCTATCCTGGTCCTATTAGATCTCTCGGCGGCTTTCAATACCATCGACCATGGTATCCTGTTGCGCCGACTGGGGGGGTTGGGAGTCAGGGGCACCGTTTTACGGTGGTTCGGCTCCTACCTCTCCGGCCGGACGCAACGTGTGTTGGCAGGGGAGCAGAGATCGACCCTGAGACCCCTCACTTGTGGGGTGCCGCAGGGGTCGGTCCTCTCGCCACTCCTGTTCAACACATACATGAAACCGCTGGGCGAGATCATCCGTGGCTTTGGGGTGGGATATCATCTGTATGCTGATGATACGCAGCTATATATCTCCACCCCGAACCACCCCAACGAGGCCGTCGAAATGATGTCCCTGTGCTTGGAAGCCGTACGGATCTGGATGGATGACAACCGACTCAAACTCAACCCCTCCAAGACGGAGTGGCTGTGGCTTCCGGCCCCCCGGTTCAACCAGTTGCTTCCATCTCTGGCCATCGGGGGCGAGCAACTGGCCCCTATGGAACGGGCGCGCAATTTGGGCGTCCTCCTAGATGCCCGGCTGTCCATGGACGACCATGTAACAGCCGTGGCAAGGGGGGCGTTCCACCAGGTTCGCCTGGTGTGCCAATTGCGCCCCTTATTGGACCGGGATGCCTTGCGCACAGTCACCCATGCGCTGGTGACGTCTCGCCTGGACTACTGCAATGCTCTCTACATGGGGCTTCCCTTGAGATGCACGCGGAGACTACAGTTGGTCCAGAATGCGGCCGCGCGGGTGATTATGGGGAGGCCTAGGTACTCCCATGTAACACCTCTCCTGCACGAGCTGCACTGGCTTCCTGTGGTCTATTGGGTGCATTTCAAGGTTCTGATTATGATCTTTAAAGCGCTCCATGGCACAGGACCTAGTTACTTGCGGGATCGCATCCTGCCCCATACATCCCTACGACCAATCCGCTCACACAGAGAGGGACTTCTCCGGGTGCCGTCCGCTAAACAGTGTCGGGGGGCGACACCCAGGAGCAGGGCCTTCTCTGTGATGGGCCCAGCCCTGTGGAATGACCTCCCCCTTGATATCAGGATTACTTCCGATCTCCGCTCCTTCCGTGTAAAGCTCAAGACCCACCTCTTTCAACTGTCTGGCCTGGCTCAACCGTAGTTTATCCTTTTCCTCCTGACAGTCCTTTTTTAAATTGTATTATTATTTCGGGGTATTTTTAATGACTAATTTAATTTTTATTATTATTATTGTAATGTATTTTTAATTATTACCTCCTCCATGCATGTATGTATATGTATGTATATGTGTGTATTTTTATGTTTATATGTATGTATGTATATTTTATTGTACGCCGCCCCGAGTCCCTTGCGGAGAGGGTGCGGCTAACAAATTAAATTTCTTTTTCTATTTCTATTAATCACATTTGGAGGGTAGATCCTGCCCCCGATTGAGGATGTGAGGATGGAGCTATGTAAGCAGGTCTTCCGTTGGGGCGAGAGTGTCATGGTGCACAGCTTTCAGGAGCAGAGAGAAACAATGCCTCGACATTCTGTAACATTTGTAAGAACAGATACCACAGAGAGAAGCAAGGTGCGGCCAACTGTTCAAATCTTGTGTCTACACAAGTGGGCAGTGGAGAGCAAATGCAACCAAAACTCTCCTGCAGTGGCTTCCAGTTCTCAATCTCCCATTCCAGAGAGTGACAACTGGCTCCTTGGGCCCTGGCCAAGCAGAGGAGATCAGCTCGATGTATTTATTTTTCTGGGATTAAGAGTTACATATCACTGGATAACTCAGTGATACACAATGAAAGCAACAATGGAATGGAATAGGAATAGAGCTGGGAGGGACCTTGGAGGTCTTCTAATCCAGCCTCCTGCTCAAGCAGGAGAATCTATACCAGGGATGGCTAACCTTTTTGCCATTGCGTGCCAAAAGCAGGGGGAGCGTGGGAGGGGGTTGTGTGCACATGTGCCCATACACGTAATTCTATGCGCGTGCGACCCTCTGCCCTACCCCCCACTTTTGGTGCGCGATGGGATGGCACGATGGATCTGTTTTTCGCCCTCCCCAGGCTCCTAGAAAGCCTTTGGAAGGCGAAAACGGCCTCCCCCGCCCCACCGCAGGCCCTCTGGAGGGCCAAACTGGAAGTTGGCTGTTTTGCGTGTTGGGCTGGTTTTCTCCCTCCGGAGGCTTCAAGGGAAATGGCCCAACAGGCAAATGAGAGGTTTGGGGATGGACTTCCGGAGTTGCCTGCAGGGCTGCTTTTCGTCTTCCCTGAAGCCTCCGGAGGGAGAAAAACGACCCTACGCTCACCCAGAAGTCTGTTCCCAAACTTCCAGTTTGCGCGTTGGATTGTTTTTTGCCCTCTGGAGACTTCAGGGAAAAACAGCCGAAAATGGCAGAAATCAGCTGGCCAGCATGCGCATGCACACTGCAGCTGACAGGGCAACGCCTTGTGTGCCCTAAGAACTGGCTCTGTGTGCCACCTGTGCCACGCGTGCCATAGATTCGCCATCACGGACCTTTACTATTTCAGATAAGTGGCTATGTAGTTTCTTCTTAAAAACGTCTAGTGATGGAGCGGCCAGGATTTCTGAAGGCAACTTCTGTTCCCCTGGTTAATTGTTCTAACTGTCAGGAAGTTTCTCCTTAATTCCAGGTTCCTTCTCTCTTTGGTCAGTTTCCATCCTTTGCTTCTTGTCCTGCTCTCTGGTGCTTTGGAGAAAAAATTGACCCCCTCTTCTCTGTGGCAGATCAGTTTTTCTCCTTTTCTTTAGAGACTGGCCAAACCCAAATCCTGCAGTTGTTCTTCCTATGTTTTAGTCCCCAGGCCTTTGATCCAGGTCTATAGATTGTATTATAAAATATGCTAACACAACATAGCCAGAAATGATAACTAGAACATTTGACATAGACATAACCTGTCAGGGTTGACGTCAGTCAACAGAGAAGACTTTCCATCCTTCTAGCAGTGGGAGCTGCTCCTTGTTTCAAGCAGCCGGACAAGCCCACCTCCCCCGTTCTGCCTCCTCAGAGGCAACAATGCAGGCACGGCGGCAGGAGGGCACAGAGGTGGCTGCTTCCAGCTGATGTGCTTTTGAGCCCCAATATTTTCAGCCCATTTTCCAGATGTTTCAGTGTGTGAGTGGGAAGGAAGCTCCCCTCATCCCAACTACAATATACTTAAACCAGCAAAAGTGGCCCAAAGTGCTTGGCTGCAATTTGGCCAGTGAATTTCTGCAGCACAATCAGGAGATGCTGGTGGGCAGGAGGGCAGCTGCCTAGTCTGTTCCCAAGTTCTAGTCCTGGGCAAGATGGGCATCTGACTTCACACTGGCTTCTGCAGAAAGGTCAGGTCCATTTGCTGGTTGATGGAAGCGTATGGGGTCCAGAAATGAATGTATTGCTTCGATTTAAGACTGTCTGATTCCACCACGATTGGATGCCTTGCAAAAAAAAAGAGTGAAAAAGCATCCAGGTGCCATCTATCACAGAGAGCCCTGGGGAGGCAGCTGCCATTCCTGATGGGGTGGCACCTGAGCAGCCCCTCCCTTTGCCCCAGCCCAGAAGGCATCTCCCCCAACTGGCAGAGGAGGGGAGGAGGGGGCCAGGAAGGAAGGGGCGCCCCCCACCCGCTCCTCCGGCGCCTTCTGACAACCTCCTTGCGGGGGCTCAGCGCGTCTCCCAGAGGGCCGGGGGCGGGTTGTCCGCACGGCCGCTTCGGAGCGCCTCCGCCGCGGAGGGACCCTCCCCACTGCGGTTCCCCAGCGAGTCTCGGCCAGGGCGGTGGCGGCGGCTCCCCCCTCCCGCCGCGCCTGGCCGACTCAGCGCTTTCCCGCCTTGAACTGAGCCGCCCTCGCCGGCTGACCAAACAGCCGCCGGGCACGGAGCGCTCGGCACGCAGAGGCCGGCGCCGGGCGGGGGGCAGGCGGGGCGCGCGCGGCGGCTTCCCCTCGGAAAGGGGAGACGAGCCGGAGGCCACGCGGGAGCCCCGAAAAGCCGCTCTTGGGTTGTGGGGCAGTTCGGGGCGCCAACCCACCTGGGCTGCCTGGGAACAGCCACGCGCGCCCTCTCCGCCCCTCCGTTGGAGGCTGCCGGCTGGGCCTCTTCCCAGGACCCCTAGCCCCCCCCCCCTGGCCCAAGCCCCAGGTGGACTCCCTGGTCAGACGGCGGATGGGTGTGGGGTGCGGCATGGAGGAGCTTTGCTGTTAGGGCTGCGTTGCTGCTTTGCTGGTGAACAGAAGTGCCCCCCCCCCCCAGGGAAAGCTGCCCTGGGCCCAAGATGCCCAATGACCAGGCTGCCCGGAGTGAATGATCCAGCCTCGCTTTCCATGCTGCCTTTTTTGTGCTTTGCAGAAGAAACAAAGAATTCCCAAGCTCCAGGGGTATCCTAGGTTAATCTTGGCCAATGTTGCAAAGGGCTGCAGTGGAAAGTTGAGGAATTGCCCTGCAAGGAGGAAATCCCCTCCATACTGCCCCATAGACAGTTGTGTAGACATTTGCAGTTGTGCAGTTTCTGCCAGGAATAAGCTTCCCTTGAGAGGCTCTTTGCCTGCCCCCCCCCCCCCTTAGTGGGATAAACATAAAATGAAGATGTGAGTCTCGGGAATCTCTACTTAGCAGCCCTTGAATCTTCAAAGGTAAAGTCTCCCTTCTAGGTTGGCTGCCCGGTGGGTTTCTCCAGTGCTTGTCTCCTACCCTCCAGCTGAACTTTTAAAAGGATTGGGAGAGGTTGGAACAGGTGCCGAGAGGGCAGGCGTGTAATCTGGGATGAATGAGGCAAGTCCCAGGAAGAGACAAGGAGACCAGCCCCTTCCCTCACCTCTCAAGGGGCAGCCGGAGAGGGAATGACGGATTAAGGTCCAGGCAGCTGAATGTTAAGGACCCCAACCACAGCAAGAGCATGTGTGTGTGTGTGGGTCTTTAGAAAAGAGTTGCTTTCATTTGGAAATGCCTGATGGGATGGCCTCAGAAGGACAGGGACTTTGATTGTTATTGGTCAGTCCTGATTGTGTGCTGAGAATGTTTTGTGACTTGAAATAACACTTTCGGTTTACTTATAAACATTAGATCAAACTATTACAAGTTTCTCTTCTGGAGGTGCCAGCTTTATGACTGAATTTTGAAATGACTAAAGCAGAAAGTATCCTTGGATGAAATACCCATCCTTCCCACCCAACACCCCCCTCCCTACTACCCCCTACGCGCACACACACAAGGCACCCTGCGCCTCCCACCTTCCGTGTCCTTTCTCCTTATTTTCCTGTTCGACAGAAAATGAATATTTGGGGAATATTTATTTGTTCAATTTCACAGATCAGAAATTGCACTCCTGATGTTCACCGGTCTGTGACAAATTGTTTCCATCTTTATTGAGTACTAACCAATACATTTTTTTCCTAGCCATGTTTATCTTCTGAATACTTTTTCAATTAAAAGCCGGCATGTAAGTATTGAAATAAAGAGCCAAGTCAGCCTGGTCTCATTAACTTGATTACTGAATTAACCCACCTGCCCGTTGTGGGTCTGCACGTGTCATACCAATCCTTGAAGAAATGCTCTTTGGCATTCTTTCTTTCTCCAGCCTGAGAGACAAGAATGCTACTCCTTGAACAGGAGTTTCCTGCACAACACGCACTTGGGTGTAAATAAAACTCGGAGAGCTTGCAGGTATCTATCCTTTCAAAGAAGTGCAGGAATTGGAATCCTCGGCTGTGGCTCTTGTACCTTTGGCAGTGCAATCTATACTACCCTCGTAGGTTTTCTCCATGCCCGCAGCTGGTTCCTCACATCATGCGCTTGCCCTAAGAGGCTCACAGGAACTCCATGTGCCCTGCAGCAAATGAAAGGCTCCATCCTTCTGGCAGCTGCTATCACTGAGAATTATTGTGGAATCAAATGGAGGAAAGGGCATGGTGCTCGGAACATCTGGCCAAACAGCTCAACATCTGGCCAAACAGCAGACGATGCTGTTGTGGATACAATTAAATGGAAGTGAAAATTTTATGAACTACTACGCCTGCTGCCTGAAGTGATTGCCTATTCCCTTTGGCGTTTATTGCAGGGGACATCATTTTGCAGAAGCAATGGTCACATCGTGCACGAATTCAAAAGAATGGGAATCCACTTTCGTTTGTCCTCCATCCAGGGATGCTTCTTTGAGGGTCAACCATCTGTAGCAGGCAAGGAATATGGTCATCATCTCGAACTGTTTTTCTACCTCTGCTACTTGGGAGATTTCTCAGCGTCTCGCCATTCTTTTCTTTTAGAGAAAAGTTAGTAAATGTTAAAATGTTTTCTTCAACTCAAATGGTGCATTTGAATTAGGATCCTGTATCAAAACCACCTGAGCCTCCTGGAAGAAATAAATAGCATCAGGAAATTGCAATGTTTAGAATATAATGATTTTTTTAAAAATTCCTGACAGCAAATGTAGATTGTACTTGACAAAAAGGTTACCGTACAATTGTTGCTCGGATGTTAGAGGACGTTTTCCAAAATCTCCAAACAAAGAGTGTAGTCTCACCTTTCCAACTGTGTTCAAATTCAGCGGGAAAGCTAATCAACTTGCTAAAATTGATATTTGGCTAGACGCCCTCAAAGGTTTTGTTTAAATATCTCTGGCTGCTCAGGCATCCAATTTGATGAGTACTCAAAAGAAGGCAAAACGGGTATTTCTTCCTGTGACCCCAACGCCCCATTAGTGCTGGCCTCCAGGCAGCCTCTGGAGTGGGTCCCGGTCGTGTGGGTCACCCACATTCCCTTATCAGTTCTCCGTCCAACACTTGCGAGAAGAAAGCTGGCTGGAAGAATGATAAGGAAATGTGGGGGACTTCAGGGATTCTCACGAGACCTGCAAAATAGAGCAAAGAGGAGAAGACGGAGAGAAAGGGGTTGACATCACCCATCACCTCCGGAGGCATCAGGGGGCTGTGTTCAGCAGCAGCTGCCTGCGTGTGCCTGGGTCCTCCTGGGAAGGGAGCTTGTCCTCTGGGAGAGACCAGGGAAGGGATGCCTCTGCCTATCCAGTGCCTTCAATTGAAGAGCCCGGCCCATTCATGCATTTCATAAACATCGGGTTCCCTCCTCACACTCTTGGGATTGGACCATCCACTTCCCCAAGTTTTTGTTTTCTGCAAAACCTGACCTGATTGGCTAAGTGGAGCCACGGCTTTGCCATAATTAGGATTGCTAAAAGGTCAAGATCCCGCCCTCTTTCTAGCCCTCAGCAGCCCTTAAAACCAAACTCCGCTTCCAGCAGCTCAAATCCTGCCAGTATTCGGAGGGCTTTGCAAAACCGCTGCCTCCCCCAGGCAAGGGGAGACCAGAGCAATCCGGCACTAGAGAGCTGGGTCCCTTCTTAAGGGAGATAAGCTCAGAGCCTGCCCCAGGGCTGGTAGTGCCCAGGAGACAATCCTGGCAGGCGCCTCTGTCCAGCAGGGCCTTTCTTGGGGTTGGGGCTGCCTTCTTTCCTCCCCAGGCCCCTGGGCTCCCCACCAGAGCCAGGGATGAGCAGCTGCGTTCAGTTGCTGACATAATGTGGTGGGACAGGAACCAGGTGCATCCTGAGATCTGTGCCCACCTGGCCAGTGCCTTTGAGGAATGCGAGTGGGGCTGCCCTCCCTCTGCCCCCATTGTTTTCCTGAGTTGCTGAGCTAAGGAATGTTCTCTTTGCATGTTTGTTTAAGCCCTTTTCAGTCCCTCCTAGGGAGGCACGGCATGACTCAGTGGCCAGCAATGGATTCCCCCCAGGGCATATTGCAAGAGCCGCCCATTTGGCCATGGCCTCTCCTCTCCTCTCCTCTCCTCTCCTCTTCTCTTCTCTTCTCTTCTCTTCTCCCCTTCCCTCCCCTCCTCTCCCCCCTCCCTTCCCCCTTCTCCCTCTCTTTTCTGTCATCCTCTCCTCTTCCCTTTATCCAAGTGCTTGGGGGCTTTTCGAAGTTGATTCCCACATCAATTAACCAATTAACAAAATAATCAACTATCATTTCAATCAACCTCTGGTCTGTATTTTGTTCAGATCCTGGCATTACCAAAGGCCAATCCTGCTTCTTGAGGCTGCGGGAAGGCTTAGGAAATGGACTAGAAGGTGAGATTTGGCTGGCTGGAGAGAGGCAGCAGTGCGTTATCTTGTGCCCAGCCATGTTTAATGCAGCAAGTCTCATTCACCCTCCCTGCAAAAGCCGGGCTGGGCCCAGGCCTGTTGCTTTGGCAGCTTTTCTGAACTGGTTGAAGGAGCAGCAGGAGGCTTTCTGGGCTTTGGCCCTGAGATGGACGCCGTTTCCATGTTGGGAAGCTCTCTGCAGTGCAAAACAACAAAAAGTATCAAGAGATCTTAAATGTTAACATTTTGGATCAATTTTGAACTTTCTCCTTGGACTTTTCTCATCAAACTGATCTGAAGAGTCAGTTGAATTTTGCTTCTGGGACAAAAGATGGATGAGCGTGGAAGTGGCTGGGCTGCTCAACCGGCCCCGAGACCCACCACCCTTTTCCCACTCTGGGGAAGCTTGGAGAATGAGCTCCTTGCAAACCCTTTTGCAGATTCCCTCGTGGCCAGCGAAGCCCCCCAGCCACGTCTCTTCTCCCTTCATGCCTATGGGAGACCCACTTTCCCTCCTTGCTTGTGGCTCACTTCCCTTCTAAGGCCTCCCCCAAGCCCTCATCCAGCCCTTCCCCAAAGGCTCAGCTGGCCTCTGATCCTAGCCCCCTCCTCCGAAACGAGCTCTTTTTTCTGCAAAGTCCGAGAGGTGGAGACGGGTGCCAGAGCCCTCCTGCTCCCTGGGCTTACTGGATGATCCAGCGCCCTCCCCCCTCACAGGCTGGGAAGAGCAAGCGAGGCACACAGCTGATTGTTTCTCTCGCACAAATGAAGAATCTGGACCCCTCCTTCAACCCCTCCTTCTTTTGTCTGCAGGAAGCCAGAATCCTCAGGGATCAAGAGGAAATTGCAAATATCTTCTGGCTCCTGGGCCTCCCCCAGTCTTTCCATTTCTCTTTGCAAGGGAAATTCAGAGGGTTGCAAGTGGCTGCTGCTTTGACAATAAAAATGCCTCCCTTCTGGGGTGGCATGGAGAGATTTGTTCGATAAGATGGGCCCTGGGCACGTGCCCACTCACGGCTGCTCAGGCAAACCCTTCCACTTAGTTCCCTCTGGGGATACAGGTGGAAACATGGCGGCAGCTGGGATTAGAGGCGAATCATTTAATTTCATTCAATGTATTTGATGTAATGTAGCCATAGACTCTGGGCGTCTTACGAACTGCATAAAAAAGTAAACAAGTAAAACAAAGAGCCACAGCACAAGGAACCAGCGAGGAAATAATTTCCTCCAGATGGGCAGGACTGAAACCACCAGATGTTCTCCCGGAGTCACTGCTCCCCAGGCAACCTCTGGGTCTTGAAATGTGCAGCATTCACCCATTCGTGACTGGTGTGTTGATGCAGATTTACCTGATATTCTGAAATCTTCAAGTGAAGGGGGTGACCAAAATTCACCCCCTTCACTTGAAGATTTCAGAATATCAGGTAAATAACACCTGAATTAATACTTTCTTCTCACCCGGTCTGTATGAAATATTTTATTAAAACCATCAAGACAGGCCTTCCAAAACAATCTAAACTAAGGGGTGACCAAGTCCAGTCTTGTCAGGCCAGCTGTGCAAATCGAGGGGCTGAAGGTTTCTCTTGCATTCACTAAGAGGCTGCCTTCCTCCATCTTTCCTTCCAACTCCTGCACTCAGGAAAGAGCGAAAACCTCTAGTAGGCATGGAAGTTAAATCCATAGAGATAGGCCAATGTTTGAGCATGACTGTGGAGTTGATGAGCATGATTGATAGGCAGCCCCTGGGACTTTGGCATCATAAGCTGAGCTAAGGTGCACAACCTGTGGCAATGCAAAAAGGCATTTTGATGTCTGGCAAGAGTTATTTTAATATACAAACAAGCTTAAGTCTCTGTTAGATGCTGCACCTTATAGATGAAGGACAGCTGAGTTGCTTCTCTTCTGAAGTCTCATCTATTTGGCTGCAGCTGCACTGAGGCTTTGGAAGTTGCCCTGGCACCCAGTCGAGCCATGCTGCTTGCCCCTCCTGCTCAGGAGCTCCTTGCTGAATCCAAGCAGAGTTCTGGAATAGCCACGAAAAAGGTGAGCTTTTGAACAATAGCATGGAAGTCTGTGGGCAGAAAGGATGTTTGGGCCATGAAACCTTGTGCCCATTTCTCTAAAAGTGGCCCCGAAGTCTTTGTATTTTCTTCCTTTCTATCTATAATCTTGAAGAAGCTCTTTGGATGAAAGACAGTCTGCTGCTCAGGGTGGGCAAACACTCCCTCCTCTGGCTGCATCATTTTGGAAGAACACAAAAGGCTACAACCCCCCGGTGGCTGCAGTAGCTGGGGTGGAATGGCTTGTCGGACAGGTTGGTGTTTCCCCCCCTCAAACCGCCTCTCCTCTGCCTTGAGGCAAAGAGCCCCACATCCAAACAAAAGGATTCTTTCTGGAAGGCCGCCCTGCTGCGTTGGGGTGGAAATGCCATCTTTTCTGTCTGTTGATGTACTCAAAATAACCACTTCCACCCACACAAGCAGCACAGAAGCCGCTTTCCAGATGGGCTGGAAATTCAGGAAGGTGTTTCCCTTCCTAGAAACATTGCTTTCAAAGTGGTTATTTCTGTTACAACTTCTGGAAAAATAATGGGGGGCAGAGCTAGGAATAAGCATGATCTCAGCCTTTGGTTTCATCTGGAAACTTAGGACACACCAGAGGCCTCTAGAGGGCAGCACTGACCAGCCTTCCTAGGCAGAGGAGCCTCCAGCGGAAGAGCCCCAGATCAGAGGGCCGGCAGAGGAGCCTCTCTTTGCATCGCCCATTTTCTTTGGAGGCTGACCTGCCTTGGAATCCCAGGGCGGGAGCCCCACGTGGGCAGAGATCTGACTGTAGGACAAGCGACTGAGCTGGAGTAGCCGAGCAAAAGTCTCCAGCATTCCGGCTTTTAGATAGTCAAATCTGTCAATTCCCAGAAAGAATCTCCACACAAAAAGTCAGGTTCTTTATGTCTGACTTCAATAGCCTCCTATTATGTATAAAACAACTCTTACCTTCGGAATCAACTTATTTAAGAAGCATCTTTGGGGTGAGTCAGTTATACCTATCAGATAATGAGAAATGGGTACAGTATGCTGGCTTGCAAGGTAGTCTTTAGATCAGAGATCATGCCTTAAACAGAAGAGTGAGCAGCTTGGGCTCGTGTCTAGTAGCCAAATGGTCCAGTGTTGGCTGCATTATGAAGGAGAGGAGAATGCATGATATGTTCTTTCCATTGGCGTGAAATGCTGCAGGTGTTGTGGCTGCAACTAAGGCAGGTGACGTAGGCTCCTTTTTATTCCTGACTGAAAAAGTATTACGTGAAAGACTTAAGGGACCAAACCTGTGATGGATGATAGGTGATAATAGGGAAGGCTGCAGCTTGGAAGGTAAGAGGTCAAGGACACGAATTAATAAATGAGATAAAAACAGATGCATTGTGTATCTAAGAGACAAGGAGAAAAAGGAAGGCTCTAATAGATGGGACTAATGGTGAGATGTTTTGATCAAAGCGAGGTTAAGATATTTAGATGTTTGAAAGTGTAGTCTTCATTATGAATGAACAGGCTAAATTGTATGTCAGGTAGTATGAAGTGATGACATCCAGTTCATTATGAGGGGGCATCAAAGTGGAATCCATAATTTGGTAAGGGCCCTGAGTAATAGTCCACAGAATGATGATATGGGTTCTGGGGAATATTCTGAATGAAGGTGAATAAACTTGTCATTAGAACACAGAATAATAAACGTGGAAGGGACCTTGGAGTCTATTTTTGAAAACCTCCAGCGCTGTGGAATGACTTGCCTTCTTAAAGGTTTTTAAGAGATTGGACAATCATTTGTCTGAAATGCTATAAGGTCTCCTGCTTGAGCAGAGGGTTGGACTAGAAGACCTCCAACTCCATTATTCTGTTAAGTACTGGAAGACTGCTACTATATCACCTCTACTTCTTCTCTTCATTAACTAGACATACCTAGTTCTCCCAGCCATTCACCTTACAGTTTAACCTTCATCTAACCCATCATAACCTAGTATCTTTTTTAAAAAAGTTTTTTTTGTTTCATTTTTTCTACAAACACATCGTTATATGAACAGTGTGGAACCAGAGTTACATTTAGTACAAATAAAACAATACCCTTCATATTCAACCCAATTAACAATCTTACAGACTTAGTACTTACACATATTTTGTTGAATTATAATCTTCCCTTAATTATTCAACATTTCGATATACTATTTGTTTTGCCAATCTCCATATTCTTAATATCACTCCTTTTACTACAGATAGAATACCAATAATCATATTTGTTACGTTTACAAATATATAATTCTAATAGTAATACACTGATTTATATTGGATTATAATCTCCCATTGTTCCCCTTTCTAATTTTTAATTATGCCAGTTATATTTTAAAAAATATTCCCTTTCTAATCCCATTTTAAAACAAATAAAACAATGCTCATCTTAGATATATTTGACAAGTTATATAATTCTGATAATAGTAATAATACATGTTTTGTTGAATTATAATTTTTCATTATAATCCTGTTTAACAATTCAATATGTTGTTTTCATGCCAATCAAATTCTACATATTCCTTTTACTACAAATAAAATATTGATAGTCATATTTGTTACATTTTAACAAATGTATATGGTTAAATTAATAATACACACATTTATATTAAGTTATATTCTTTAATCTTTTGCTTATTCAATATTTCTATATGCTATTTTTAAAGCCATCACCATTTTATTCAAACATATTCAAAATTGTCAGCGGTCACAGGCGGATTGTTTTGCAAGACAATTAGAAAATAATTTTCAAATTTCGACTAAAAAGCCTAGAGGAAGTAAAGAATTATCTAGGGGTAGAGATAAGTAAAACACAACACGGGGGATAATGTAATGAGACAAACGAAGAAAATAAAACAATCGCTGGAGACAAACAGTATGTGAGACTGCAACAGTGTGCCAACCCCCCATGTTGTTAAGCTTTCCGAACGTTCTGGTAACAGACATTGACCCAGAATGTGATAAAGACATGTACCAGTCTGCGATAGGCAGTTTATTATATCTATCCCAGTGGTCAAGGCCTGATATCACCAATGCTGTTTGCATATTAAGTCGGCACATAGCAGCACCGAGACATCACTGGTTGGCAGGAAAACGAATATGAAGGTATCTGAAAGGAACAATGAATTCTGGTTTGTGGATAAAGCCATCTGATGATCTCAGTTTGAAATGCTATGTGGACAGTGACTGGGCAAATAATATGCAAGATAGAAAATCAACCACAGGATTTGTAGTGCTGTTTGCTAATGCTGTAATTGGATGGAAATCCAGAAAGCAACCATCAGTAGCACTCTCTACCCCTGAGGCGGACTTCATAGCTTTATCTGAAGTTTGTTCAGAGATAATACGGTATGTGCAATTGCTAAAAGATGTAAATGTTAATGTAAAAGATGCTGCACCAGTAGTTGGAGACAATGCTGCACGTACAACAATGGCGACAGGAGATGGCATCGGAAATAGAAGTAAACATGTAGATATTAAATACTGTAACGTGAGATAAGCTGTAAAGGAGAAATTGATCAGATTACAACATTGTTCTAGCAATTGTAATATAGCTGATACGTTAACAAAACCTGTATCTGTCGAAGAGTATAAAGATTATGTCAAAGCGTTTGGATTATCAGCTGTACAGTTTTAAATGGGAGGAATGTCAGGTACTGAGGATTTAATAGCTGCCAGCTGATGTAAGGTTGTAAACTGTCATTTGTAAACTGATGCAATTATTTTATATATAGGTGGCCATTAGAAGGCATTTCTCTCTCTCTCTCTCTCTCTCTCCCTCTCCCTCCCTCCCTCTCCCTCTCCCTCTCTCTCTCTCTCTCTCTCTCATATTCATTTCTCTCCTTGTGTCAGTAGCTGTGTGGTAAGGGATTTATCTCCATGTGCATATCTGTATATATTTGTAGATGAACCACTATTAATTGTATAAAACCTCTGTGCGCTGTGTGCTCTGTTTTGCTCCTGGGTTTATCTCAGAATACTAGTCACACTGCCAAAACTCTGACATGTGGTATTAGCTTTTTATATAAATAATTCCAGCATTTTAAAATGCCTATCCAACGCCCAATTTAAAAATCCAATCTTCTGTATTTTAGCATTTTTTAAAATTTTCTTCCTTTCATTCTTTTCTGAGATTTTACTCAAAATAGCTAGGTCGCAGCTACTTTGAAAGTAATTATGAGTAATTGAATATTATTTTGGGGTTACACTTTGAATTAAAAAGGATTCTTCTCACCCAGTTCCAAACATTGTTCACTAAATCCACCCCAGCATTCTTCTTGGATGTCAAGCTCCAGCTTTGTGATGGCCACCTTAGCTGTCACTTCTCTCCACTTGGCATAGAAGAGAAATGCCTTGGGGCTCTGCAGGAGAGTTGTGGTCTCCCCTGGAACCTCACAGGATGAACCTCCTTAGCTCCACCCCCCCTCCAAGGGGGCTTTGGCTTTTTTTCAGAAGCCAGCGCAGGGGCAGGAGACAGAGAGATTCATTCTTCTGCAGCTGTTAGGCACCAGGATGTCACTTCCTCCTCCATAACCCCAGCACCTTTGTTGCTCTTCTCTGCATCTTTTCTAGAGTCTCAACCAGGGGTGGAATGCTACCAATTCGTGCCGGTTCACCCAAGCCAGTGGTAAAAAATGCTACTGTTCGCCTGAACCAGTAATAAAAAAATGCTTTAAAAAGTAAAAAAAAAGTTCCCATGATCAGCTGTGCAACAATCAGCTGTGCCACGTGTTCGTCGGAACTTTAAAAAAAAACTTTTTTAAAGCATTTTTTTACTACCTATTCGCCCAAACGGGTATTAAAAAATGCTTTTAAAAAAGTTTAAAGTTCTGACGATCAGCCGTGTGACAATCAGTTGTGCCTGATTGTGAGATTCCTGCTTGTAGGGGACATTTTGTGTGAAGTCCAGCTGCTTTTACACTGTGAGTCAGTTGTGCAGCTTTTGTGTTATTTTTGTGTGAAGTGTGATAGTTGGTTTTTGAGTTCTCTGTGACTCTGTGAGATTTCTGCTTGTTGTAGGGGACATTTTGTGTGAAGTCCAGCTGCTTTTACATAGTGTGTGAGTCAGTTGTACTGCCATGGCTACCCGGTCACATGACCACCAAGCTACATATGCCCAGTCACGTGACCACCAAGTCACACCCATCCAATCACATGACCACCAAGCCACACCCACAGAACCAATAGGGAAAATTTTGGAATTTCACCACTGATCTCAACAATTTTGTTTCTTGGTAACCAGAATTAAACATAGTATTCCACATGTGATTTTATCAGTGCAGTATAAAGCAGTACTAAATGTCAAGCCGGCCTCCCTCAGCAACCAAAAAAGAAACCACTTAACTCCATTTTGCAGAATTAAGAGTACTTTTATTGGTTATGAAAAGATAGCAGCTAAGCAAAGCAAGGTCTGAGGCAAAAGCGTGCGAAATCATACATATCAATATTTGTCCAACCCCCTCCCCCCAGTAACCCCCATCCCACTGTCCAATCTGCAAATCCCTCAGGTGTCATGTGGGTTTCATCTCCAAGGAGCATCATCAGGTTGGTATGCAGGACGGTTGGCCTTGACCAACTCTAAACACCAGTCTTCAGCATGCGCAGTAGATGGTGAGAACAAAACTCCCTTTTAACAATCTCTCCTGTATCAAATCTTCCCTTCCCAAATACCAGCCCCCCCCCCCCCCCGTTTCAATGGCAGCCAAAAGCAAATAGCGAAGCAGAGGCTGACCCTATCACTTCACATGAGTTTGAAACTATCTGTGGATGCATCCTAGGACTGTGTTGGCTTTTTTTTTGCAGCTGTAGCAGTCTGCTAGATCGAACTCAAATAATAGTCTACTAAGACTCTTAGCTTTCTCTCACAGTTACTGCTATTAAACCAGGTATCACCTGTTTTACATCTGTGCATTTGGTGTGTCTTGCTTATATGTAAGGCTTATATACCTTACTTTTCTCACCAACTGCCTTTTGTTGGATAGGGCCCAGTATTCAAGTCTGTCAAGACCCTTATGAATCTAAAGTGCTGGTTATTCCCCCAAGCTTGGTGTTATCTGCAAATGTGATTAATATCCTCTTCTATCCCCTCAGCTAGATCATTTATGAAGATGTTGAAGAGAACGGGGCCTAGGACAGAACTTTGAGGCTTGCTATGATGGCAAACTAGCGTACCAAAAAATCACTCACAATAATCCAATACTCCACTACCAAAGTAATATGTTTAGCCTAGTGAAGGCTCAGAGGGGACATGACAGCAGTCTTCCAATATTTGAAGGACTGCCACAGGGAAGAGTGCGTCTTTTATTCTCTGAAGCACTTGTGGATAGTACAAGAAGCAATGGTGGTAGCCTATCAGAGGGAGATCCATCCTGTAAATAAAGAGGAATTTCCTGACAGTGAAAATAATTAATCAATGGAACAACTTGCCTCCCAGAGTTGTGGGTGCTCCATTACTGGAGGTTTTCAAAATAAGGTTGGACAACTATTTGCCTGGGATGTATCAGGACTCCTGCCTTGGGCAGGAGGTTAGAGTGGATGATCTCCAATGTCCCTTCCAGTCCTATGATTCTATGATTCTTTTCTCCCCCAATTCAAACTATGGAATGGCCAAGCAAAAGCGAAGCACAACAATGCCAGGGTGAAACAAGCATAGCAGTTCTTCTAGTTACAATAGTCCTTCTCTGCTTATGCTGTGAGTGGATATTATTCAGGCTCCATCCTGCTTCAGGGCCTCAGAGAGATCAGCTCTGTGCCTAAGAAGGAGTTCTCTTAAATAGGCAATTAGAACTGAAACTGATTCCTTTGAAGTTTTCCAATTGGAAGCTTCACAAGAACTCCTCCTCCTCTTTCTAGGAGAGTCATAGACTTCTAATCAATCATCTTGGCAGCCCAACAATTTTGGCCAACATAAAATCTGTTAAATCCAATTTCATGCCTGGAAAATATTTCACTGATGAGAGGTGGGGAATTTGACAAGAAAATAGGCTCAAACAAGTAAGAAAAATGACAATTTTGGAGAATGCATCTGACTGAACTATATCTTTCCAATATACTAAATCCTCCCAAGACTGATCAGAATTGAACATATTTTGCAAAACTTTTTGAAATTAATTGGGGGATGGGTTAGGGAAATGTAAGGCTTTAATCAAACTCCTTAATTCCATTAAATAGTGAAAGCTCATCCCCAAAGGTTCAGACCTGAAGGAGTTAAAGGAAAACCCGAATCTCACCTGCAATGAAATCCAATCAAGCTACACAACAAGCTAGACAGGTAAACTTGGGAAAATAAACAATAAAGGAGGAGGAGCAGGAAGCTTCCTACCTGAGATGGTTTTCTACAGAGAAATTGACGCTTGATTATAGTGTCTTTTTTTCCCCATGAGAGAAGTTGGAGTGTCTCTCAGGTGGCTTCAAGCCCAGAAGGATCAGGGAAAAGACCAATATAGGGAGCTCTGTCTGGATTATATTTTTTAGATTTAAGATATGGAAATGATTTGCTTTCATAATAGTTGGTTCTCCCGGAGTCCCTATTTTTCTTTCTACACGTGACTGAGTGTAGCCACTGAGAAACAGCAAAATTCCTTCCTTCCCTTCCCTTCTTCTTTCCTGTTTAGTACAAGAAGGGATGAGCTTTTGGGCTGAATGGCCATTGTCTAGTTTTCTGCTGGCCTGACATTTCATTAAGCAGCTCCGCTGGCATCCTCAGAGGCAGAAAGAGATGCTCTTGGCAGGAAACAATCAACTGAACAGGACAACTGTGTAGGTACAGAATAGGCAGTACCAACTGTGAGAGAGATCTAGGTGGCCTAGTGGACTACCACGTAAGTTCAATTTCAATTTCAATTTATTAGCGCTTATAGACCGCCCCCTCTCCCGAAAGGGACTCGGGGCGGTGTACAGTCCATGTCAAAGAACAAAATTAAAACAATTAAAATTACTACATGGAGAATGTATATATACAAATATAAAATGGATGGATGGATAAGAGGAGGATAAAAGATGTGCAGGACTGTATTGCTAATAAATAATTAAAATAAACAGACATTAAAATCCCAATACCCAATAAAATTAAATCTACAGAATAATACCCTTAAAAACCAGTAAAATATAAATGCCAGGAGATGGGCGTTGAAATTATGCCAGGCCAGCCAGTCGAAACAGGTGAGTCTTTAGTTTCTGCCAGAAGGAGCGGAAGTCGGTGGTGGTTCTAATGTCGGGGGGGAGGTCATTCCAGAGGGTTGGGCCCATCACAGAGAAGGCCCTACTCCTTGGCGTCGCCCGCTGGCATTGCCTAGCGGACGGCACCAGGAGAAGCCCCTCTCTGTGAGAGCGAATTGGCCGCTGGGATGTATGTGGGAGGACACGATCCCGCAGGTAGCTGGGCCCTATGCCATGGAGCGCTTTAAAGATGGTGGTCAAGACCTTGAAACGCACCCGAAAGACCACAGGCAGCCAGTGCAGCTCGCGCAGGAGCGGTGTCACATGGGAGTACCTGGTACTCCCCATGACCGCCCGCGTGGCTGCGTTCTGGGCTAGCTGCAGTCTTCGGGCGCGTCCCAAGGGAAGCCCCATGTAGAGAGCATTACAGTAGTCCAGGCGAGACGTCACAAGTGCATGAGTGACCGTGCATAGGGCATCCCGGTCCAGGAGGGGGCGCAATTGGCGCACCAGGCGAACCTGGTGGAACGCCCCCCTTGCCACGGCTGCCACATGATCATCCATTGACAGCCGGGCATCTAGGAGGACGCCCAAATTGCGCGCCCGTTCCACAGGGGGCAGCTGCTCGCCCCCTATGGCCAGCGTTGGAATTAGCTGACTGAACCGAGGTGCCGGTAGCCACAGCCACTCAGTCTTGGAGGGGTTGAGTTTGAGTCTGTTGTCCCCCATCCAGACCCCGACGGCTTCCAAACACCGGGACATCACTTCGACAGCCTCACTGGGGTGGTTTGGGGTTGAAAGTTGGAGCCAGCAGTGTGCTGCTGCTGCTGCTGCTGTTGCTGCTGCTGCTGCTGCTGCTAAAACCATGGCAGTCCTAGGTTGCATCAACAGAGAGATAGCATCAAGATCACAAGAAGTGACAGTATCACTTTATACCACACTGAAGAGACCACACTTGAAATACTGCATCCATTTCTGGCCACCACAATACAAAAAATATGTGGAGATCTTGGAAAGTGTGCAACTGTTTTCATCTGTTGGGTCTCAAGTTCTTTGTTCCCCTTCTGCACCCCTTCCATCTCCCCCCTCATCTCAGCCGTCCCCCCCTCCAAAAGATCCAGTCTCTGTGAGTTTTTACTAATTTGGTCCTGGTTCTCTTTAATTTCTTCTTTCATCTCTTTTAGTTGTCTTTTTATCTCCTCTTGTCCCTGTAAAATTTGTTGAAACATTTGTTGAAATTCAGTCTCAGTAGTTTTAGGCTGCATCAGAGCTGTTATCGTTGATTGTGTACTGGGACTGGATGTTGTAGATGTCAGGGCAGAGGCAGCAAAGCCAGGCTTCCCAGGAGGTGGTTTTTTACGTGACATTGTATATGCAATAAAGAGTTCAGTCAATGCAGAGAATGATCAGTCAGAGAGGTAGAACCGCCAAGAGAGTCCAGGAGACTAAAGGTCCAGGCAGAAGGAGGTTTTTCTAGTCACACTGGCAGTAGAGTAAAGTTTTTCACTCCAGGGAGTCCAAAAAGTCGCAATCAACAAGAGATTTATCTGAGTAGCACGGAGACAAAGACCGGTGGAGTCAATTTTCACTGTTTATAAAGACAATGGAAGTGTGCAATCTTGCCCTGCCAGCTTCGGGTTTAGGAGGCATAACAAAGGTTTCAAAGTTTCCAAAGTTTCCAGATCATCATTCCATTGTAAGGTTAAATCCGAAATTCGCCTTTACTAAGAGCGTGGCATCATTAGTTGGCTCTCTCCCTGCCTCCTCCCCTAGGGCTGAGAGCGAAAATAGTTTACAGCCGCCTGTCCGAGGGGGGGGGGAAATCCCCCTCCCTCCAGCCGCGCTTCTCAAAACCAAGTTGAAATAAAGTTTTAAGTAGCTGGCAATTTCTTTCAAGCAAGCAAAGGGAATTTATTTATTTATTATTTATTATTAGCGCTTATATACCGCCCCCTCTCCCGAAAGGGACTCGGAGAGAAGTTTCCGCCTCACCGCACCGCAGGGGCTGAGCTTTGACCAGGCAGGCCATTACACAGAACGAGGCAGGGACCTCGTCCTGGGCTCAGTGAAGGATCCTGGATGCTCAGTCTGGGGAAAAAGAAGTGTTAGATCTGGGCAACGAGAGAACAGACTGCGGACACGAAGTGACTTAACAGCTCTTTATTAGTAGTAGTAGTGATCCAGCTTACTCTGTGGTCGGAGGGTTCCCCTTTTATAGGGATCGGGTATGCCCCTCGACCAATCAGAACGATACCTGTTTCCCGCTGTAGCAGCGGACCAGAGAGGAGACTTGCCCCGATATATGCTAATATCTAACACCCCTCCCCTCCTAGACGGAACGTTGCGGTTAGTAATATAGTCTTTTAGGTATGTTGGGGTTTGCCTTACTCGGGAGGAGCGTCGCAGTTCGGGTTGGTTAGAAGTGGTTGCAGGATCGGATGCTTTTCCTGTTTCACGTTCGGGGGGTTTCGTGCCTTCGTTGCTAGGGCGTTCCGGAGTCTGCTCGGTTGCGTTGTCTGGGGTTTGCTCTGCTTCGTGCTCGATCTCTTGTTCCGACCTGGGTTCGCAGGTGTCGTAGTTCTCTATGATGGGGCTCTCGCGTGGCTGACTTTCCGTTGGCAGGAAACTCTCGTCTTCGTTTCGAAGGTCTGAGTGTGCTAGGCGACCCCGAAGTTGATCGATGTGCCTTTTCCAGTTCCGCCCATCTTCCAGCTCCAGCAGATACGATCGTGGACCCGTGATGCCAATGACCTTTGCCGGCATCCACAATGTCCCCCCTGCATAGTTGTGGGCGTATACTGAATCCCCTATGCTAAAAGACCGAATTTTGCTTGTAGAGTCTGGGGGAGCTGTGGCAGAGTAATTTGGGTGAAGACGGTCCAGGTGAGACCGTAGACGGCGGCCCATGAGTAGTTCAGCGGGGCTCCTACCCGTCGTTGCACTTGGGGTGATATGCTGAATTAAGAGGTAATGGTCAATGCGTGTTTGCCAATCACCTGGACCCATCCTAGCGAGGGCCTCTTTTGCGAATCGCACCATTCTCTCCGCCTGTCCATTTGATGCCGGATGGAATGGCGCGACGAGGGCGTGCCGAATCCCCTGTCCTGCTAGATATGTCTCAAATTGCATGGCCGTGAACTGGGGCCCATTATCGGAGACCAGGAGGTCGGGCAGGCCATGAGTGGCGAAAAGTCGCCGTAGAACCTTAATGACTGCCTCTGCCGTGGTTGAAGTCATTAGGACTACTTCTAGCCATTTCGAGTATGCATCCACAACTATAAGGAAAGTCTGACCTTGGAATGGCCCTGCGAAATCGATGTGTATTCGCGACCAGGGTGCTTTAGGCTTCTCCCATTCTGTGGCGGGCGCTTCCGGGGGTGCTGGTCTCGATTCCTGGCATGGGTCGCAAGTGGCCACCCATTCCTCTATTTCTTTGTCCATGTTTGGCCACCAAACGTAACTTCTTGCTAACGCCTTCATCCTAACAATCCCCGGATGACCCACATGTAAAGCATCTAATACATTCCTACGTAAAGCATACGGAATAACAACTCGATCCCCCCACAATAAGCAACCTTGTAACACTGAGAGTTCATCCCGTTTTGACCAAAACACTTTGAATTCCGGGCCCACGTTTCCCTTCGGCCACCCCCTCCAAACCCATGTTTGAACTTGCTTTATTAACATGTCTTTAGAAGAAAACCTTGCAACATCGTAGGAAGAAACCGGTCCTGAGTCCAAACAATCAATGAGCAGCACCGGTACTTCGGGAGTGGGGTCTGGCAAAAGGTCCGGTAGTGGGCAACGGCTGAGTGCGTCTGCGTGTCCTAGAGTGGAACCCGGTCGATGAATTAATTTGTATGAGTACGCAGCCAGGAAAACAGTCCACCTGGTCATGCATGGAGAAAGGGAGACCGGAGTGGGGCGGTTTCCCGCCAAAAGTCCCAACAGCGGTTTGTGATCTGTAATCAGGTGACTGTCCTCGAACTCAGGATCCTCGTAGTCGGGGCTTGTGTCCTCGTAGTGAACTCTGGTTTGCCTTGGTACTGGCTGGTTTACGCTGAAACCTCGTTGTATGGTTACCGATGATTTCTCTGCTGACTCTGACGCTCTTGCTTCGTTTAAAGCTATCTGTAGGGTTAAATTCGGGTTTGCCAACAGCTTCTTTTGTAGTGAAATGTCTCTTAACCCACAGATAAGCTGCGCTAAGATATGCTCGTCCAGATCCCTGAACTCGCAGTGAGTTGCTGCTTTACGCAGGGCTGCAACATATTGATTGATTGATTCTCCCGCTTTCTGGTTCCGCGTGTTGAATTCCTTGCGGCAAACATGGCGGGAAGGTTTTGGCGCGTAATGGGTCTGTAGAGCCTGTTGCAACGCCGTCCATGATACTGCCTGTATTGGAGTAGGCGCGGTGAGGTCTCTGGCCGTGTTGAAGACTTCTTTCCCGCAGTAGCCGAGGAAGATGTTTTTCTTCCGGGCATCGGTGATCCCTGTGTATTCGTTCGCTTCGAGAAAGCACTCGAAACGAATCATGAAGGCTTCCCACTCGTCGTTCGCTGGGTCGAATGGAGCGGGGGGAGTGTGCATCGCCATTTTCTCTCGTTTGAATTTGCCGCGCTGCGGTGACCGAGATGGCTGCCGGAATTTCTGCCGAATTCCTGGGCTGGATCAAATCCGGAGATTCTGGAGTAGCGTTCTTCGTCCTATCTGTCTCTCAATCCCACCTTCGTCGCCAAATGTTAGATCTGGGCAACGAGAGAACAGACTGCGGACACGAAGTGACTTAACAGCTCTTTATTAGTAGTAGTAGTGATCCAGCTTACTCTGTGGTCGGAAGGTTCCCCTTTTATAGGGATCGGGTACGCCCCTCGACCAATCAGAACGATACCTGTTTCCCGCTGTAGCAGCGGACCAGAGAGGAGACTTGCCCCGATATATGCTAATATCTAACAAGAAGGAGGGGAGAAACGGCATCTAGTGCATGAGGGAAGGTGGTTTGGAGCCAGCTGCATCACACTTCTGGATCACGCTCCACATGTGACCTCCTAGAACATCTGGATCTTTTCCAGGTCGACTATTGCCAAGCCATGTCGCCTCCATCCTGATCTTATGCCTTACATTTCCATCCAATTCATTTCAGCTTTTGAACCCTCTCTCAAGTATTTATAGGTGAAACTCGAAAAATTAGAATATCGTGCAAAAATTCATTTATTTCAGTAATGCAACTTAAAAGATGACACAAAAAAATGAAGCACAGTGGCCCAAAGTCCTCTTTTCTGATGAGAGCAACCTTTGCCAAAAGCACCAAAATCTGGTTCAATGACCGTGGGATTGCTGTGCTTGATTGGCCTCTCCATTCTTCCTCCATACTCTGGTCCTTGGTTTCCAAATGAGATGCAAACGTTGCTCTCTTCAGAAAAGAGGACCATTGAGCAACAGGGCTTTGGACCACTGTGCTTCATTAAGACCAGGGTCAACGCAACCGTCTACCAGGGGATTTTGGAGCACTTCATGCTTCCTTCTGCAAACGAGATTTATGGGGATGCTGACTTCATTTTCCAGCTGCCCACACTGCCAAAAGCACCAAAACCTGGTTCAATGACTGTGGGATTACTGTGCTTGATTGGCCAGCAAACTCGCCTGACCTGAACCCCATAGAGAATCTATGGGGCATTGCCAAGAGAAAAATGAGAGACATGAGACCGAACAATGCGGAAGAGCTGAAGGCCGCTATTGAAGCATCCTGGTCTTCCATAACACCTCAGCAGTGCCACAGGCTGATAGCTTCCATGCCATGCAGCATTGAGGCAGTAATTGCTGCAAAAGGGGCCCAAACCAAGTACTCAGTACATATGCATGCTTATACTTTTCAGAGGTCCGATATTGTTCTATGTACAATCCTTGTTTTATTGATTGGATGTAATATTCTAATTTTCTGAGATGGTGGATTTGGGGTTTTCATGAGCTGTACGCCATAATCATCACAATTATGACAAATCACGGCTTGAACTATCTTGCTTTGCATGTAATGAGTTTTATCTCATATATAAGTTTCACCTTTTAAGTTGCATTGCTGAAATAAATGCTTTTGCACAATATTCTAATTTTTGGAGTTTCACCTGTATGTCCCCTGCAATCTCAGTTCTGTCCCTGAAGCCATTATAATACCCTGGAAGAGCCAAACTCCTGGCAGCTCTTCCTCCCAAGCTGGAGCCCAGCCGTCCTGAGCACCTTTGGCTCATCCATCGTCAGCCCACCTTCTCTCCTTTCAGCAGGAGGAAAGCCCCAGAAAGCCCCGGGGGCTCAGCTAGTAAGCGCCCACCAAGGCAGGAGGGGTGCATTTCCGCAGGGCTTGTGCCTCCTGGGCTCTTCTCTTCCCCGCTGATCCGGGGGCTGCCAGACACGCCCAGGGTGGAGGGCACAATGAGAGGTCCTGAGAAGAAAGGAGGCCACTCGGAAAGCCCCCAACAAGCCAGGGTTGGAGAGCCGTCCGGGTTGCTCCTCAGCCGAGTTCAGGGACAGCTGCGAAGGGGAGGCGATTTGGTGGACGAATCACGGCCTCCTCCTCACCTGGCCGTTTTCAGGGGCCTTTTTTGGACCGAGGGATTCGGGGTCTTTCGTGCGCGGCCTCAGGGCGGCAGTTAGGCGCCCCCTTCCCCTGCAAGAAGCAGCCGGCGGAGCAGCGAGCGGGTCCGGGAGTCCCGGCGGCTGACAGGGCCGGATTGGGGCGCCCCGCCACTCCCCCCCGCCCGCCCCGGGCTCTCCGGGGCTCCTGGCGCGAGAGGAGGAGGAGGCGCAGCGCCCGAGTGCTAATGCGGCATTTCCACAGTGAATCAGCGGGCCGGAATCGCGGGGCGGCTAACTCGATCAGCAGCTCCGTCTCTCCGAGGCAGCCACTCGGCTAATCCTGCCAGACAAGCAGAAAAGCCCCGGAGCGGCTGAGCGGTCGCCCCGCCTGGCTCGCCGCCCCCGCCCGGCCACAGAGCGGAGCCCTCCAGGCAGCCGCCCCGCTGCCCCCAGCCCAGACCCCCGCCCCTCTGCCCCCGCCCGCCGGAGCCTTTGACGGGGAAAACGGTGACCCCCCTCCCCTTTGCCAGAGTCGCCGGAGCCCAACCGGCCCTGCTGTGGCGCCGCTTTTCCTCCCCCGAAGGACTTTCCCCCCCCCGGCGCCCTCGGGTGCCCCTCCCGCTCTGAGCCATGTCCCCCGCCCCCAAAGAGACGCGGGCGCACCGGCCGCTCTTCCCGGAGGACCCGGTTTGTAAGCCGTGGCTTATGTATTGACCCTGGGGCTCCTTTTAGGGAGCAGCCCCTTCCCACCGGCGTATCTAAGCGGCTCCCAGAATCCAAGCCAACCCCCTGGAGTGGAGGGAAGAGGCAGGCGGGCTCTTCTGCAGGGCCCTGGTTGAATGGATTCCTTCCTGCAGCTGGGAGACCTTGGATGAATCTGAGCATGGCTGCCTTTGCCTCTTTTGCAGCCAAGGCACACGCGGCTCAAGTTCACCTTGCAAGTAATTTGAATCCTAATGCCTTTTCACAACTCTCCTTTCCAAGAGAATGACCCTTCCTCTGTACCCGTGGACCCCCAGGGCTTCCGGGAGAGCTTGGAAGGGCATCGTCCAGAGGAAGAAACATTCCAGAGGGAGGCACTGGCCAAGCCTCTCCTGCTACCTGCCCTGTCCACCAATAAAGCAGGAGCTGAGCTCATTTCCAAAGAATAACAGAGTTGGAAGGGAACTTGGAGGACTTCTAGCGCAGGGGCTCCCAGGCCGCAGCCCACTATTGGGCCTTGAGCCTTTTGGAACAAGGCCGTGGAAGTGGCAGGAGAGCACACGGATCCCCATTTGCACCAGCAGTGGGTGTGTGCACGTGTGTATGTGTGCGCGCACATGCACTTCGTTTGCGTAGTGGCAGAACCATCCCCTCCTGCCCGCTATCGGTCTGCAAAGCCACAAAGGTTAGGGGCAGGAAACCCTCTACCAGTTCAGACAAATGGTTATCCAATCTCTTCTTAAAAACTTCCAGTGTTGGGGCACCCACAACTTCTGAAGGCAAGTCATTCCGCTGATCCACTGTTCTCACCGACAGGAAATTTCTCTTTAGTCCCAGGTTGCTTCTCTCCTTGATTAATTTCCATCCACTGCTTCTTGTCTACCTTCTGGTGCTTTGGAGAATAGGCTGACCTCAAATATTGGAAGACTATCATGTCACCCCAGTTCTTTCCCCCCCATTAGACTGGACCTACCCAATGCTTCATCTGTTTTATCCCCCAGTCTCCTAATCCTGTTTGTTACTTTGCTCTGCACTCTTTCTAGAGTCTCTACATCTCTTTCACAGTGTGCTGACCAAAACTAGATGCAGAATGCCACGTGTGGTCTTACCAAAGCATTTTAAAGTGGATCAAAGATGTGACTGGAGGGTTTATTAAAACAATTTATCCCACAGATTATTTTCACTTTCTCCGCTTTCATGGGGGGACAAATGATGCAACAAAGACCCTGAAAACAATATCAAGAGACAATGAGCAGCTAGACATGAAAGCCAAAGGGGGGGGGGGCACTGATGGTGTTTTCCTCTGCACTCCCAAAGAAAGGTAAGCATCCCATAGGGGAATGCAGAACTTTTGAAACAAACCACTGTCCTAGGGGATGATGCTGAGAACTTTGGATTCTCAGACCGTGGTCTACAATGCCTGCATGGGGGTCTTTTGGTAAGGGATGAGCTGCATCTCACAAGAACTGGGAGGAATGTCTTTGGAAACCAATTGACTCAGCTTATCCAAAGAGCTTTAATTAAAACTGGAGGGGAAGAAGACAAATATTTAGGAGCCAATTCCAAACATAAATCTTAGGTCAATCAAACAAGGGGTAAGAAAGAAGAGGACTTCAGACACAAAACAGGTAATGTAGAAAGCAAACACAGTCAAAAAGGATTCAGATGGCTGGACACTTTAACACTCAAATATGAGGAACAAACAGGTTGAACTTGAAATCCTAGCACATGAGGGCAGATACGATATCATTGTCATTACCAAAACATGATGGGACAAAACCCATGAAAGGAATGTGCAGCTAGAGGAATTTAAATGGTTTAAAAGAAACAGACTTAATAGGTGGAATTGCATTATATGTTAAGAGCTCACTGAATATCTGCAGAAATGCACAAGACCGAAGACGAAATCCTCCTAAAATCCATATGGGTCAATATAAATGGAGAAAAGAGTGACATTGCCATAGGTGTATACTACAGATCACCCAGCTATTCAATTAGCTAAAGTAAATAAAATAATAATAAAGTATATAAGAAGCACACCACAATAGCAATGGGGACTTTCACTGCCCTGATATCAATTGAGAGACAAACGTTACAGCTAGTGGAAGATCAAACCGGTTCCTGACGAACCTGGCAGACCACCTTTTCTCCCAAAAGGTAGAGAAGGGAACTAAAGGGTCAGTCATACTGGACTTAATTCTCACTAACAGGATTAAAGTTACAGGAATCTTGGGAGAGAATGACCATACAGTACAATATTGGAATTCAACGTAATACAAGCTCAAGCAATAGAACAAAGTCAAATGAGACTTTAAGAGACCTGATTTTAACTAACGTAGAGCTTGGGAAGAATCCATGGATGGAAATGTTCAAGGGAAAAACAACTAAGAAGCTTGAGAAACGTTGAAAAGTGAATTATAAAAGACCAGTCTAGTACAACACCACTGAAGAAATAAAATAAATCCCAGAAGAAACCAACATGGCTGCACAAAGAACTTTCTCAAACTGAAAGACAAAACAGGACAAGTATTAAAAAATGGAAGGAGGGACCCATCACTAAGGCAGAATACTGGCATGTAGCCCAAACCTGCAAATATTAAGTCAGGAAGCTAAGGTTTAGAACAAACAGACTTGCAACAAATGTGAAAAATAATTAAAATTATTTAATTCTTTCAACATGTAAAACACAAGAAAAAAATCAAGGAAACGATTGATTCACTAATGGAAGAAGATGACGAGTTAATGGACAGTAGGAAGAAAGTGGAAATGCTTAATTCATTCTTTGCATCTGTCTCCACGGCAAAGGAAAAAACAGACGACCTGGGAGACAGATCAGAAAATTGTAAGAGAACATCTATCCACTGGAGAAGAGTTCAAATCCCCAGGCCCAGATGAATTACATCCCAGAGTGATCTCAGACCCATTGAATCATTTCTTTCAAAGATCCTGCTCCACCAGGGAACTACCAGAGGACTGGAAAAGAGCTGATGTGGTTCCCCTCTTCAAAAAAGGGAGAAAAATGGATCCAGGAAACTACGGAGCAATTAGGCTGACATAAATACCTGGGAACATCCTGGAAAACAAAAACAAGGAATCTGCAAACGCCTAGAAGCAAGCAAAGCTATTACTAGAAGCCAACGTGGCTTTTCAAAAGCAGATCATGCCAGACAAAGTTTATTTCATTCTTTGACAAAGGGACTAAAGGTGTGGAGCAGGGAAATGCTTCAGCCTATACTAAACTAGCTTGATCATCCAAAGATCAGAAGGCCTACTGGCTTCTCCTTCAGCCTCTTTCCCTGGATTTGCAGACTTAAGACTTTCATCAAGTGACCAAGACTTCAGGCCCTGAAGCCTCAGCCGGGCAGCCCCGCCAGAAGGAAGGAATCTCTTTGGTTTGAGTCTGCCACCTGGTGGCAGAAGGAAGAAACACTTCTGGCATGAGTTCCTTTTACTCTTTCAAGGCTGTCCTAAAGGTGCTTTTTCAAAAAGGCAACTGGAATTCCATGATTTTTTTCTTCTCCATTATCCTATCAGAGCTGAAGAAGCTTCTTGGATGAGAAGCGAAACGTCTTCAAAAAACCCCAAGAAATTTGCCCCTTTCTTGGGTGACTGAGAATCTCTACAGACTCTAAGGCTGTATGACCTTGTGTCCTAGCACAATGCTGGAGGAGATCTTAGAAGTCATCTAGTCCAACCTCCTGTTCAGTGCAAGGTCCCTTAAAATACTCCAGAGATGGTTCCAGCCTTGGTCTGAGAAGCGCCAGGGCAAGGGAGTCTTGCCTGTTTCATTGGCTGGCAGGCTTTACTCGCCAGACGTCTTTCCTTCCGATGTCTCTAATTCCATTTCCCTGCACTTTCAACCCATTGGCTTTGCTCTTCTGCCAGGTGGCAGTGGAGGCTCCCACCAAGAGAAGATGATGGGAGAAGTGGAGTGCATGTTAGTTAAGGAAACTAGCTGTGTCTAGCTTAGGTTTAAGGGGAGAGGACAGCTGTCTTCTGGTACTTGAGGGGCTGTCACAGAGAAGTGGGGATTGGTTTATTCCCCCAAGAGCCCAGAGGGAAGGCCAAGAAGTGAGAGGCAGAAGTTTGTTAAACAGAGATCCAACCGCAATCTAAGGAGAAATTTCTTGACAGTGGCAACATTTAATCCACCGAAGAGCTTTCCTCCTGGAGATGTGGGTGTTCCATCACTGGGGGTTTTCAATAATAGAATGAACGACCATTTGACCAGGAGAGTAAAATGTTTCAGGGGTTGGACTAGAAGACCTCAGAGGTCCCTTCCAGCTCCATGATTCTATGGTGTATGTGGCTTCCTCCAAGGGACCCACCTGCCCAAGGTGAGGAGGATCTCTGGGAGGCTCCTGGCTCCTGCTAGGCCTTTGGGAAAGATTGCAGAGCCTCTGATACTGGGATTATTTATTAGTTATTGCACTATATTTTCTGTTATTTTTAGACTGATATCATTGCATTTTTATTATACATATCTACAGACTGCTTAACATCTGAGACATAACTGGATTCCAATAGGTGAATAAAATCTCTCTTCTGTGAGCTGAAGACACCCCAACACTTTAGGCTTGTTTTCCAGATCCCTTCCATCGTGGCAGCTTCCTCTAATTGGCTCCACATTGTTCATCTGATTTTTAGATGGATGCCTTCAATTGAACATAGTTGCCAAGGGTGGGGGTGGGGAGACACCTGCCCATCTCCAGGGAGAAATTACTTCCTGGTGTCTGTACGCAGTCAACAACCTCCCAAATAGCATTTGCCCTTTTAGCGTTTGCTCATTTTCGTATGATCTTCTACATCATCAGCCAGTCTCACATATTTTGTCTCTCATTTTTCCTCCACAGTTGCAAATTTTTCCTTTCTCTATTAAATTCTACCCTGTTCATGTCACCTCAATGCTCAACACTGTCAAGTCTCCCCCTTTCCTCCTAAAGTATGACCCATACTGGATCCAGGAGAGAATCATGTGGTGCTCCCCTTATTTTTAGGCCAATGCAATCCTAGGATCTATCAACAGAGGGATAATATCAAGATAATGTGAAGTGTTAGGACTGTTTATACTGGTTAGTAAGACCACAGTTAGAATGCTGCATCCAGAAATGATCATCACAATACAAAGAAGATGTGGAGACTCTAGAAGAGCAACAAAGAGGATTAGGGGACTGGAAGCTAAAACATATGAGGAACGGTTGCAGGAACTGGGTATGTCTAGTTTAATGAAAAGAAGGACCAGGGGAGACATGATAGCAGTGTTCCAATATCTCAGGGGCTGCCACAAAGAAGAGGGAGTCAAGCTATTCTCAAAAACACCTGCGGGCAGGACAAGAAGCAATGGGTGGAAACATCCGAGAAAGAGCCAACCTAAAATTAGGAGAAATTTCCTGCCAGAGAGAACAATCAATGAATGGTTTGCTTCCAGAAGTGTTGGGTGCTGCAACATTGGCAGTTTTTAAGAAGAGACTGGACAACTGTTTGTCCAGAATGGTCTCCTGCTTGGGGAGAGGGTTAGATTAGAAAAAAAAACCCTTCCAACTCTGTTAACGGAACTGTGGCTGAAGTGCTTTAGACCAGGGGGAACCCCACAATCTGGGAACAAGTGAGCCTCCAAGCACTGCTGTAGCACTAGAACGACTTCCTTGGATCTGAAGGACAGAGAGAGCTGCATCCTTGGTGCACAGGTGGCAATGGCTGAACTCTGCCCCTCCATTGCACGAAGCCAAAAGGCAACATTGCTGGGGTCCTCAGGCTCCACGTCACGCTAGAGCCCACCCTACTTTTCATGGCAGGAGGAGGATGTCCCGGCCACTTCTAGAGGCTCTGAGCTCACCTCTGTTGCTTTCCCAACCAGCTGCTGAGGGAGGGTAAAGCCAGCCTAGGCTGTGAATACACGGAAGCAGTGGGCCCTGCGTCCCTCTGGTGCAGAGGGAAGCCTTTGGTGATCATCTGGACATTGCGACTTTTGCGAAACCAGAACCTCACATATACATCTGTTTTCTCTGATTTTTTCCAGATATGAGAGATCAAGTCCCATGGGTCTCCCCAAAGGGTGAGCTGTATGTGCCACCCTTCTCCCCCATCATGCACAAGCATTTGGCTGAGGCACGCCTCTTCTTCATGGAGCTGGAAATCATAAAATAGAAGAAACCCTACAAGCAATGGTGGTATTCAGCCTTTTGCACCAGTTGAGGTGAACCGGTAATTAATTTCCAGAGCAGTTCGGTGAATCAGCTGTTGGAAGAAATCTCCTTCCAACAGCCTTTTGTTTTTCCCACCTTACGGGATTAATCCTATCAGGAAGGCAGGAAGGAGGCATTCTGGTGTGCCTGTGTGTATTGTTTCTAGCCTGCTTAAGTGTTTTCCGAAACAGCATCTGGGTTAAGCCTTGTTACATTGTAACAGCAGTTACAACAGCAGTTAATGGCAGTACACCCAGACTTTCTATAGTCTGCGTGGCTTCTCTGGAGTTTTTCCCCCCTTCGCTGATACTTTTATTCCGGGGCTTGGGAGGTTGGGTTAAGAGCTATTTACATAAAGGTTGGCATAGCTGTAGAAGAAATGGCTGACAGGCAGGATGCAAGCTTGGCACTCTTGGGGCATGTGATCTTTCCTTAAATCTAGATCCTTGAATCCTTAGGATATCTTGTGAGGTGAGTGAGACCAGCTGGTATCTTTAAGTGGTGCAAATGGATCTAACAATTGCTTCTCCTGGGTGGGAAAGGGTGCTTTTTCAGTTCAATGCAGAGGTGGGTTCCTACAGGTTCACACCGGTTTGGGTGAACTGGTAGTGGAGATTGGGCCTGAGTTGCCGAACCAGTAGGGACAGCAGACTGGCCATGCCCTTGAACCAGCTTGGATGTTTGCCCTGTCTCACCTTCACCACATGCGTCCACAGAGCTGCTGCCTCCTGACTACAGACAAGTAAGCATTTGTGCTAGCCTACCCCATGCCTTTGCAGCTGTGGCGGGGATGGGGACAGACTGGTAAGCTTCGCAGCCACATGGCTAAGAAGCTTGCCAGGCTGGCATCTCCTGAAGCTGTCGCTGTTGCAGCCGTGGTGGGTAGGAGGCAGCCTGGCAAGCTGGGTGCCCGAAAATGGTGCGGAGGCACAAGCAAAAGCTGGGAGGTGGGTGCAACATGCGGAAGGCTCCCAGAAGTTCCTCCACCTCTTTGTTCGCTCACTCCATCTTGCACAGTAAAGAAAAACTTCTCGTGAGTGCGAGGCAATTAACAACTTCTCGCACTTGTGAGAAGTTTTTCTTTACTGTGCAAGGTTTTTCCCTGCACATGATGGCTGAGAGATGCTCACAGTGGGGTGCAATTTGGGGGTGGCAGCTGGGGCAAGGGATGGGGCGGGGTGGGCTGCGAGATGCACATCTTACCCAAGATTGGCAGTTCCAGATCTTGCGGCTTTTTCAGGGTTTTCTTAAAAATAAAGCCTTTAATTAAAACATAATAGGAATTGCCCAACACCCTTTCAGGACAGAAGCCTCTTCATTACATTGTCTCAGCTCAGCTTCATCATTCAGCCCTCTTTCCAATCAGCCTCCATGTTTCCAGTGTTTTTCTCCCAGCTTGGAACTGAACCAGAGGGATATTTCCTCCAACCGTTTATTTAGATATCCGTGGCACGTACTCATTTCATTGTGATCCTGACACACTTGGGAGGGCAGAGACGTGAACCTGCGTCCACTGTATACTTTGTTAATTTCTCTCTTCAGCTCGGCATTTTGTAGCCCAAATGTGCCTACCCACTTTCTGGAGAGCTTAAATGACCGCTCTGCTAAAGGGTTTCACTTGATGAGCAGGATTAACTTGGCAGCTGATAGTTATCGTTGCATTTTAACTATTTTAATTCCTCAAGGTAGCTTTGGCACCTGCCTGATTTGTAACTTTGGGCTGCAGTTATTGCTGAGGAAAAGGAAAGGATTCCGACAGAACGGTTTGAGTTTCCACGAGGGCTGTGTGACTGTCATTGACCTCCTTCAGTGTCTTTTCCCTCATTTCTAATCAAATGATTGGTATTTAGGGCAGTTTTTTGCAAGCAAAGAAGCTTTTTGTATTTTTGTACAGGTGATCCTTGACTTACAACAGTTCATTTAGTAACCATTCAAAGTTACAATGGCACTGAAAGAAATGACTTAAGACCGTTTTCCACACTTACGACCATTGGAGCTGGCTGGGTGAGGCGAAGCGCCCCTCGACGTGAGTGATGTCGTTGGTCACACCTACCAGCCACATGACACCCAGTCAGGCCTACCCGGCCAGTCATTAGGGCAGAGAACAGGTTGTTAACTTATTTGAATCCCACCACTGCCTATGAATGATGGGTGTGAATAGACTTTTAAAAAATCAAGGCGTGATTTCAGATGAATGAAAAGTAGGAGCAGCTCCTCCAAGGGCCCGTCTTCCGCAGCTGTTTCCTCCCAGCCCTGGAAGAAAGAAGATGCCCGGGGCTTGCAGGCTTCCCAGAGGGGAAGTGGCTCCTGTCCGTTCAGAGGTTGAAAACTCCTGGAGAAGCCCTCAGTTCCACTTCGCTCCCTTCCTTTCCGGCTGCTTGTCCTCAGTCTGAAGTTGCAGGCACCTGGATCCCAGAGCAGAGGAGCTGGATTCTCCCAGGGGATCGGAAGGAAAGTCCTTGGATCTTGTTTCACTCAACAGATAGCGCTGGGACAACCCAGAGCCCCCAAATCCCAGCCCAGGCTCTCTTGTTCAGCTGCCATGACTGGACCACAGGAGGTCCAATCCGGCAAGAGAGAGGACAATCTGGGCAGCCTTCAGTTTAATGAGCTGTGGAACACACACACACACACACACACACACAGGTGTTATTTGGGGGAAACTCCCAGCTCAGGGGCAGCAAAGTGGAAGGCTTCTCCCCGGTTCCTTCTAGCTACACTCACCCAGCCGAGGGGGGTGATCTACTCTCAGGGAGGGGGGAATGTCTTCCTGCTGCCAGCATAAACTTGTAGCAAATTGATCAAAAGTAATGAAAACACAGCCAACAGAAAGAAGTATGAAGTATCTAGAAGGATTGTAGGGAAAACAGTAACAGAGTTGGAAGGGACCTTGGAGGTCATCTAGTCCAACCCCCTGCTCACACAGGAGTCCTGTACTAGCGATTTGAACCGCCAAACTGCCGACTTTCCTGATCGACAAGCTCAGTGTCTTAGACACTGAGCCACCTCAACAGGCCAATTCAATAGCAAAAGGAATGTTAATACAATAGCAGAGTTGGAGGGAACCTTGGGGGTCTTCTAGTCCAACCCCCTGCCTAGGCAGAAAACCCCCGTGTGCCCCCCTGCTTTTGGCACACGGTCCAAAAAAGGTTAGCCATCACTGTCCTAAAGGCTCTCGTTCAATTCTAGGATTCTGTTAACTCTGTTCATTGCTAGATGCTCCCAGGACCTTGAGCTGACCAGTTTTGGACGCCTCCTGGCACGTTCCGCTGGGAGTGAGCCAGTCCTGTGGGTGGCCTGAGCATGGCATTCATCAAGGACTCCCCTGCCCCCCTCCCCCACAGGAGGATCAGCTTCTGCTCCTGCTGCTGGGGAGGCTGCCAGAAATAGCAGCCAATCACTGGCAGCCTGAAAGAGATCACAGAAGACCTGCGAGGAAGCTGTGCAAAATTATTCCAGCAGCCTTTGAACTGCTAAACTACTTTTTGGGAGTGTCGGCACTTGGACTGACAAGGTGATAATTTATGCCAAGGAGGCTGTTCTGCCTGCTCTGTTCCAAGTGAATAACTGAGTTACGACCACAACTGAGCCCAAGCTTTCTATGGCAAAGTCAACCATGCCTCACTTTGTGTCCTTTTTGCCATGGTTGTTAAGTGAGTTATGTGGTTGTTAAGCGAATCCAGCTTTCCTCATTGACTTGCTTGTTGGAAGCCAGCTGGGAAGGTCCCAACTGGTGATCACATGACCCTGGGAGGCTGCAGCCGTCATACATACATGCCAGTTGCCAAGCATCCAAATGTGGAGCACATAAGTGTGAAAAACAGTCCTAAGTCACTTTTTTCAATACCGTTGTAAGTTCAAACGGTCACTAAACAAATATTGTAAATCAAAGACCACCTGTATAAATTGTGGAGCTGGAAGGGCCAAGAGCATCTAGACCAATATTCTGATTGTACAAAAAACACATTAAACTATCTTCAAGCACTGCCTATCCAACCTCTTCTTAGAAATCTCCAGCGCATGACCTCCGGAGGTCAAGAGCTCCATGGTTCTCACCGTTGGGAAGTTTTTCTTGATGTTCAATTGATATTAAGGGAGCGGCAATTTTTCCTCACAGGACCTGCCTCAAGTCCCTATCATTGTCTTTGCACCCTTCTCCAAACTCTCTCCAACGTGTCAGTCACCTTCTGGAAATGGGGCACCCAGAATTACACAGGTGTATATTCTCACCAGCGTGGCGTAAAAGGATAGCCAGGAGTTCGCCCACCTTGCATACGCCATCAGAAGGTGGACAGAGTCCACTCTGCCTTTGGCTTTCAGAGAAACGAGACCCAATTCCACCCAGCCCCCCATGAAAAAGAGGTTCGTATGACTCGCCCCATCCTCTGCTCCATTGGAAGGCAGCAGCGATTGAAAAATCCTCCTTGTGCCAGGCTTGGCTTTTTCGCCTTTGCCTTCCTGATTTCTTTCCTGCATTTCTAGGCTGAAATTTGTATTTTTTTAAAAAAATATATATTTTTAATAGTAATTTAATAGTGTAACAATTACAATGAGAACAACAACAAAGACCCATTGGTGGTTATAGAGTGAGAGAAGAGTATACATAGTGTGGTGGTGCTGCTTATTAAAATTGACCAAAAATAATGAAAACAAAAGGGGAAAACTAGTTAACAAAAAGAAAATGTTCCTTATTCTCTTTGTGTCGTAGCAATGTAGAATTAATTCTTTTTAATAAGCTTTTTATTCAATCCGGACCATATGGAAGCTTTTATTGCTTCCCCTTCTCGTTTTTAGAATAGAAAGATGTTTTGTAACAGACTCGGCTGCTCCTGATTGCCTCTGTTTCCCTTCTGGCGCCTTCCCTGACTGCTCCGCTCACCGCAGCTCTTTCACTGGGCCTGAGTTTTCTTCCTGGGTGGAAACTCTATAACGTTTTCAAGGAGGCCCAGCCGATTCGAGGTCTTTGCTATTTCTTTTAGCTATTTAAAATTGGCCTTTCACTTTATGAAGATATTTGATTGATCTTGCTTGTTTTTAATCAAGAGTTTTGTTAAAATTATAAGAATTTATGTTCTCTTGCACCAAAGTTTTCACTTTTTTAATATGGATGGACCTTGACAGACTTGAACCCTGGGACCTTTCTAACAAAATGAAATTCTATGTAGAGAAAAGTAAAGTTCTGCACTTACTTAGACAAGAAAAACCAAAAGGACACATATATAGACTGGGTGAAACCAGGCTTCATAGCAGTGACTGAGAGAGGGATCTTGGAGTCTTAGTGGACAACCAGCTAAATATGATCTAGCAGTGTGTGGCGGCAGCCAAAAAAGCCAACATTGCCTTTAAAAAGCCAACATTGCATTAAGAGAGGGATACAATCAAGATCAAGTGTGATAATAATACCATTCTTTAAAGCCTTAGTAAGACCACTCCTAGAGTTCTGCATCCAGTTTTGGTCACCACACTCTAAGGAAGATGTTGAGACTCTAGAAAGAGTGCAGAGAAGAGGAACAAATATGATGAGGGGAGTGGAGACTAAAACAAACAATGAACGGTTGCAGGAACGGGGCCTGGCTAGTCTAGGGAAGAGAAGGACCAGGGGAGACATGATAGCAGGGGTCCAATATTTGAGGGGCTGCCCCAGAGAGAAGGGGCTCAAGCTCTATTCCAAGGCACCTGAAGGCCAGACAAGGAATAATGGATGGAGACTGATCAAGGAGAGATTCAACCTGGAAATAAGGAGGAATTTTCTGACAGAGCAATAAACCTATGGAACAGAAGTTGCCTTCGGAAGTTGTGGGAGCTTCATCACTGGAGGCTTTCAAGAAGAAATTGGACTGCCAATTGTCAGAAATGGTGTAGGGTCTCCTGCTTGGGTGGTGGGTTGGATTAGATGACCTACAAGGTCCCTTCCAACTCTGTTAATTTGTAATCTAATATCTGGAATTAGTTTTCCCATTTAGTAAGGACCAGATTCAAAGTTGCAGATCCTGTGATGCCCCTATCAACCTTTTGAAAGAAACTCATAACCAGAAGTAGGTCATGCAAAAAAATTTCCACTTTCAATTTCCAAACATTAGGGGTGCTCAAACGTTGTGACATGCCTTGGGGATTGTAAAGATACTTTGGTTATTTTAATATAACTTAGATGTGCTTGGTAAGTAACTACATAAATATCATAACTTTTAAACATTTTGTTTGTTTCATACGTAGCAATTTGATATTTGGCAGGAAATATCTTTCAAGAGATGTCTGGAGGATTAAAGTCTCCCATCCTGACGACTTCGTGTTTTTGGAGACTTTGTGAATGTAACCTGCCTCTCTGGTGGTCTGTAGCCGATTCCCCAGCAATGTATCTTTGGCATTGGCTTGCCCACTTGGACTTAGATTTCCACACACCTGTTATTGTCAATCCAGGGGATCTCTGTACAGGTATCCCCATTCTTGGCATTCAACACTGCGCCACTTCTCTCCTGTATAGCCTGTTTCCCTGAAACCCATTATCCCCACTGCTGGAAGCTCCACTGCTTCTGTAGTCCCTTTTATATTACACCTGCATTTCTGCTTCCTGCCATCCACCTGCCCAGCTTTTTTTAAAAAAACAATTTTATTGGTTTTTTAAAACATTTATGGGGAAAGGGTGCAAAGGTGCATAACAAATTTTGGCAACCCCCGTGCTAGTGGTGGAAATCCGTCCAAATCTCACATTTTTTTCAATTTTGAAAACAACATTTAAAAGATAAGCATATACAGAATTCTTACATTATATCAATCATGTGTTCAATCATCTCATTCTTTGTCACTTTCTAGTATCTCAACAATTACAATAATATTTCAAATACATTTATTTTTGTGATCTGAGCCTTTTTGATATTGCTCCCTCCTCCCTGTCCCCAGATGGAGCCATGCCCCCCTCCCCCATATCTTGTACATTGCTGCATTTTTCCCCACCTCCCTTATTTTCATCCTCTAGGAGAGAAAAATGTTTTTAGTGAAGGCTTCAGCCTCTTCCACTGTGTTAATTCTAATTGTTTCCCTCCCAGAAAATCAGCATTCCCTCTGGCAATAACCATCTAAACCAAACTCCTTTATTGTATAGTTTCTTTGCTAAGGAGGAATACTTCCTCCTTCTTTCTCTAATTTTTTTCGGAATTTGCTTAAGAATGGTAATTTTTTTATCTTGATATTTTAATGGTCCCTCCCTTTGGGCCCCTAGCACCTCATCCCTTGTGGTCCTCCTAAGAAATTTCACATGTACCTCCCTTGGAACGTTATGGGTTCTAGCATATGCTGAATTAATCCTAGAGACCAGATCCATGTCCCACCACAACTGTTCTTTATTTGTCTTGATATATTCTGCTAAAAGTGTACTCATAATATCCTTAAGATTTTCATTCTCTGTTTCTGGTAGGTTCTGGAATCTGAGAAAAAAGGACATTCTTTCAAATTCTATTTTTGCCATAAGGTTATCCAGGTCTAAATTTCCCTTCCGGACTGCCTTAATCTCCTTTTCCAGCCCAGACGTCCCCTCCTCCAACACCACAATTCTCTGTTTATTTTCTGTAATATGATGTTGTACCCCTCTGAGTTCGTCTCTGAGATCTGCCACCTCCTTCTTCAGCTCGTTTTGACTCCTCATAATTTCCTGAAACATTTGGTTGACAGATAATTCTTTTGGGCTCTCTCCAGCCCCTTCTTTTTGTAACAATGAAGTAATTTTGGTCTGCTGCATGGTTGGACTGGAGATTGCAAAGACAGGGGTTGAAAATGACTTGCTCGTTGGTGGCTTTTTAGGCCCCATTTGTCTGAATTCAGAGATGATAAGTCTTTTACAAAGAAAATGGCATCAGCGGAGTGCACAGCCGATCCGATCCAAGGTGGCAGGCAAAACCGAAAGTGAGAAGTTAGTTCTCCTTCACTGTTCCAAGGCACGGAGATACCCCCAAAAGGGGAAAGTCAAATAATCAAAGTCCAGGAAGACCACGCAATAGGAGAAGCCTAGAGCGCCTTCAGGGGAGGTTTTAAGACAATACCAGAGACTTCCCCCCCCCCGAAGGTGTTTTCAAAAGGCAGACTTCATTTATAAGTATAAAAACAAAGACGGGGGGGGGAGTGTTCTGTCCTGGCAGCCAGCAACAGCCAAGCCGGCAACAGCCAAGCCGCGCCTGATTGGCTAAGACGCGGCTTGGCTGAGCGCGGGCTGTCAAGGACAGCTGATTGGTTTGCCAATAAATAGCTGTCAGGCAGGAGAAAGCGATCCCTTGCTGTACATAGTTGGTTGTTACGTTAATAAAGCTGTTCAGTTCTCCTCAGAACGCGTCCTGCCTCCTTCTTCGTCCTGACTCACAACACTGGCGACAAAGGTGGGATCCTGAGGCCACGCTGACATCGCTGACATCGCTAACAACCAGCGCTAGCTCTACCGGACGAAATTCCGCCGTTCCCTCCTCAGACCGGTGATTTTCTCCTGACGGCCATGGCGTCCATGCCGCCTTTCACTCCCTACGGGACAGCCGGCGAATCGTGGGCCGGCTTCCTCGAGCGTTTTGAGTGTTTTCTCATCGTGAATGGCAATCACAATTTGCCAATGGATGAGAAATCACTCAAAACGCTCGAGGAAGCCAGCCCACAATTCGCCGGCTGTCCCGTAGGGAGCGAAAGGCAGCATGGATGCCATGGCCATCAGGAGAAAATCGCCGGTCTGAGGCGTGGCTTGGCTGTTGCCGGCTTGGCTGTTGCTGGCTGCCAGGACAGAACAGGGAGAAGCCATCTTGACTCCTCCTTTCGCAGGGAGAAGAGGAAAAGTTTCCATTCTTTAAGAAAACAGCTCAGCAATCCCCTCTTGCAACTGTGATTTCGATCTTTCTCCCATTGTTAATTCAAATGGCAAGTCAGCCTTTGTTCTCTTTCCATTCCAATGTAGAGAGAGATAGTTTAAATGCCGCTTTGTCCGAGGGGGGGGGGAACACCCCCCTCTAATCTTCGGTTTCAAATAAGTTGAACACGAACTTACAGTTGTCTGCTGCTTATCCTTTAAGGGCTATTAAAGAGATCGGGATGGGTCCCCCTCCACCAGCATTCAGCCGCTCCTAGATTAACTCCTTCCTCCCGGGAATCCATTCGGCGAAAGAGCGGACAGCCCGAAGCTGTACCATGCCCCCCCTCTGCTCCTTGGCTCCTAGGTGAGGCTAAAAACACCCCCGTTGGCTGCTGCCGAGTCCGGGGGGGTTCAGCAAGCCACCCTTTGGCAGGAAGACCCCACCAAGGCCCCTTGTGCTCCCTACGGAGCCAACCGAGGAGACGAGCGGCGGACAACACGTCCATCCCCAGCAGGAACCGGAAGTGATCTCCACCTGCCCAGCTTATTGTCTGACCACCGACATTGATGTGCATCAGCATTGAAGATAATGGAAGGAACTCTCTGGGTTCACATCACCCTTTCCCATTATTTCATTTCTTTCTTGTTCAATAATGATTTCCATATGTGTACTTTTTCTTCTGAGAGATGAATTCCATCTCCACCAAGCACATCTTTTCCTTTCCCTTGCTCAGTGTTTGCTTCTATTGCTAAGACCTTCCGGGGGCCCAAGCCCTTCAGGCTCTTCCCCAAAGCCATAAAATACTTCTTGACATACTGAGGACACCAAGGCAATGTGAACATGGACAAAGAGAATGGATTCAGGAACTGGGGTACAGCATAGAGCCTGAGATGAATGACCTGGGCAACAAATGTGAGTTTCTGTGATCCTCAGGAGGGAGTTGCCTACAATCACAACCTTCCTTTTCTTCTTCTTAGTGATTTGGGATGTATCACTTCCACTTGGATCAATGAGAGAGCTACAAGTCTGAAGTCTTCTGTAGTTGACCCTTGTTGGTAGCATCTTCCTCAAAAGCTAGAATTGGTTGGGGGGGTGGTTTGTTTTGTGATGATTTTGTTGCTGATGGCAAGGTGTTGCCATCATCTTTATTCTCATTCTCTGGAGAAATTGTAAGGTTCACATTGCTCTGATGCCTACAGAGAATAACAGCATCCAAACTACTGTTCAAGAAGACTTCATATTAACTAATGAGATGTAGTTATGATGCTCTGGCCTCTAGTTTATCAACCTTTGACTTAAGAACTCCTCACTAAATAATAGTTTGCACAGATGTCCACTTTTTTTCTGGAAAAAGCTGATCTACAACTATGATATGTATTACAGTTGCACTTGATACCTGGGAGGCAAACCAAGCTGAGGTTAGACATTGGGAGGCAAGATATGTGAATACATCCAGCAAAAACAACCATCTAGGTGCTCAGCTCTCCCCACTGGGCCACAGACGCAAGAAGACAAGCCCTGCAGTTGAGGGAGAAAGGAAAAGAGACGTCCCCTGGGAAGACAAACTCTTGCGTGCCTGGCTTCTCTTCCCACAGTTGTCCAGTGGCAACAATACATGCCAATACATGTGGCATGTATTGTGCAGGACTGGCAATGGAACCACAGTGTAGCAAACCTCAAGGTCAGATGAGACTGAGAGGAAACATCTATCAGCAGAAGCCATTTGACAGTTTGGCAGAAGGATGGAAAGAGGGAAGACCAATCATCAGCAACCTTGCAAACGCAGATCATGCATTCAGCCAGGGGTGGAGTAATTTGATGCCCCGGGCCAGTCTATTCAGAAGTCCAAAGTAGCACCTCTCATAATCTGAAGGCAGGGACATTTCCTTCACCTGCTCCAACATTGTACTAGCAATCTGCCATCCCCTTTCTGGTCTCTCAATTTTGACCCAGAAAAGAATCATGGGCAGGAAGCTTCTGGGTGTGACACAACAGGAAGTCTCTTATTAGGGAGAAATGGAGCCTCTTCGTGCCAAGACACCTTTATGGTGCAGTCTAATGGCCTCCATAAATATGGTCTGTGCAAGGATAGAATAAGGATCTGGCTTCTACTTTGTTTGTGATTTGCATAACAGAATAGGTAACAATGGACTTCATCATCCTGACCGTTAGCCATACTTGTCAAGGAGAGACCTCTTACCTGCCCTCATTCCTAGCAAGGCTCCTTTTGAAGTATCAATGTGAGGAATGTACAGACACTATTTCCATCTCTGAATAGAAGTAATCTTCATGTTTTAGTATATAAAACAGGTCCATCAACTTGTCTTAACTGGAAAAGCTACAGAATACACAGGAACTGCACACAGGAAGTTGGTATTAGCAGCAAATCATATTGGGAGAATATTTATAGCAGTTTTGCATATGCAAGAGAAAGTCAAGCTACTCTCCTCCCAAAATCACATTATCTTGGTAAGTTTAAATATAACATCTCTAGTACAGAGCCTGCTATGCAGCACTTTTGAAAGGAAGAGCAATGAAGGAAAGGAGGCGAGAGGAAACCGCCCCTCTTTCCTATGTTGAAGTGTGCAGCAAACACATTCAAAGGATAATTAGACCGAAAGAAATGACAGCTGGAATCAAAATTGGAGCCCAGATCATTAACAATTTGCCATATGGAGACAACCCTACTTTGTTAGCAGAAATTAAAGGAGACCTGGAATCACTCATTGGAAAATGGAAAGTGGACTATTAAATACTAAAAGGCAAAGATGTTAACTGTCCTGGCCCCTGAATATACTGAGGTGGGAGGAGAAGTAAGAAGACTGGTCTTAAAGAGGAAGGCAATGACAGGCTCGATCCTGAAGAAGGTTTCAACCAGAACAATGATTAGAATAGCTTAAACCATGGTCCATCCAGTGAAAACGATGGCTCTGAAAAGTGGAGGCTGAGAGGAAAATGGTAGAAAGAAGACAGAATTATGAGCTTTGCAGAAGGTTATCCTGAGTGCAGCACAACCCAATACTGTAAATCATTCCTGGACCAAACTGAGGTTGATCAGTGCTTCCTTGATTAACAAGCAGAAGATCAACTGCTTTAGGCATGTGATGGAAGAGAAGGACAGTGATGTTTGGCAAGAGTGCAGAGAGTTCAATAGAAGGGGAAGACAACAAGTATCTGAATGGACATATCAGGGATTATGGTCCTTGGCCAATTGAGACGGTTTTTGGCCGTATAATCACCATCCAGGAGCCAAGCCCAATTTGTTAACATTAATTAACTAACTAAACACAAAGACAAAAGTCACACAATGGAGAAACCTCTGGCACAGCCACATTTTCCAGTCAGAAAAATGTTCAACTTCTGGAAATCCTTTCTATGCTATGTTCAGGCAACTCCGTATAAAGCAGATTGGCAGCAGTACCAGACCTTTCTGATCTCATGATATGAGCAAGATTCAGGAGCTGTCAGCTTATTTCTGGTCCCATGATTTGAAACTGGGGCAATGCCTGTATGGGAACTCTGGCCTCATGGCCACGATGAGACAAATGTGGCTCCTAAAACAAGATTGCTAGTGCTGCAATTCATTTTACTTTGCCTCTGTACAAATTGGAAATGCGAAAATTGCCTTGGATCTGCAGTAGCTGGGGGTTGGACACTGATTGGATGACATTTTCTAGCACTCCTATTGGTCAACTGGAGGGGAGAATTGATTGGCTCATGGTGTTCCTGGGCATCCTCCTTGTTTCTAAGTCTGTAGAAGTGAAGATGATTACAAATCAGAATAACGAATAACAGAGTTGGAAGGGGCATTGGGGGTCTTCTACTGAAGTCCAATGCCCTGCACAAGCAGGAAACCTGCACCATTCCAGACAAATAGTTGTCCATCTCTGCTTAAAGCCCACCAGTGATGGAGCATCCACAAATTCTGAAGGCAAGCCATTCCCATTTCTCCCTACAGCCTTGCGAACGGGGTCAGGCAAGGTCCTGCTTCGGTCTTCATGCGTTCCAAAGCCCCCCTTTCCCTCTGAATCCTCCTCTTGGGAATCGTCCTGAGTTGGCCTTCCAAGTCTGCCGAGAAACGAATATGCCATCAAGGGAGTGCGGCTTTTGGAGAGAGAAAAAATGTTCCAGAGACTTTGGTGCTTAAACTGGCAAATAGGGTAGCCTGAGACCTCGCACACCAAGCTCTTTCTGATGGTTTTTGCTTTAAGGCAACCTTTGCTTGATTGTAATCCAGATTGCTCAAAACACTGAAGAAAATTCCCATTTTTGTTTTGATCACATAAGTGGCTGCAAAAGTCTCACTTAAGTATTCGATCTTGTGGGAAGCAGATAACCTTCCTCCAAAACTTGAATATAGTGATTCAGATTGTAATCAGTTTTTATAATTAATATAGTTCTTCTATATAGATAGCTACACGGGGGAAGCTCCTGGGTGCCTGAACTGAGCTTCTCAAAGAATTTGACTCAGTCAGTCATAAGCCTGGGAGGTCTCAGCTGGCCCGGAAGCAACATTTGGGAGGCAACCCCATGGCTCCTTGAGCTGCTCTGGATGCCGGTGGGATTCAAGGGGCTCCTTATCTCCCCTAAAGCCAGCCAGGCTGTTGCAGGACTGCCGCTCCCGTCACTTTTGCTCTCCCCCCCCCCAGAGCTGGTGGGAGGGCATACTGGGGTCCCTTCCAGCAAACAATTTGTTGCCGTGCTTTCCCTCTGCCTGTGCCTGCCCCGTCTGTGTGGTCCTGATGCTGGCATTCTCCCGTAAGGCACCAAAGGCCTGGCTGTTCCCCTATTCAAGGCCTCAGGGGAAGCTTGCTGGCTAAATGTTGCTTTCCCAGTTTGGGACTACTGTTTTAACCTGGGATTTTGGGGGTTGGAGTATGAAATTGTTGGTTCTTCAATCCGCCCAGAGTTGCTGGTGTGGGACTGGCTGCCATAGAACAATGTTTGTGCAGTGCAGTGGCGCATGGCTGCAGAGGCAAAAGAAGCTCCTCTAATGCACAGACATTGCCTGAACACGACAATATTCTTTGGGGTTAGTGGTCTGGAGTACACCTCATTTGCTCCCCTGGCTGCCTGTTTCACATAGTTATTTCTAGGAGAGAAGGACAAGGGAGAGGGTTCTAGTCAGGTTTTTGGATTTATTCATGATATATGTACTCAAACTTTTTCTGTTTCAAGTCTTATTTATTTTTGTTTAATGAAGTAGAAAACATTAGTGATTAGCTGCTCTGACAGATATATTAAAGATTTGTTCTGTAATCATTAGCTGACATTTTTATCATATTGTTTATTCATTTGCTAATCCTATTGTTCATTCATATTTATCACTGTATACTATATACAATGCTTATTTATGTATTTTCAGGAATTTCATTTATTTATTTATGTAGCATTTTTCCAGAGTTCAATATTTTTTTACTGTTTTCTGTATCATGGTTTACTAAATATTCAATTTTAGAAAGATTATCAGGAGTTCTTCACTGTTTAACGATGAGAATTAGGAGGAAATAAATTATTTTTTAAAAAAATGTTATTTCATACTGTAGGCCTGGAATAGCAGAGTGAGAAAACCTGAAAGCATCTGATCAGTTCTGGTTCTTTTCCCTACAAGGGTGTTTGAGAGATCTGTTGGGCCCAGAGAAGTCCTTTCTTTTCCAGTCCTCCTGCTAACATGCTTCCAGTCCCAGCACCCTTCCTGGTTTCTAGACAATTCCTGGATGTTACCATGGTGATTCATGACCTAATTTAAAGTCACTGGAGTGGTACCCACATTTTCCCATCAAATTCACATCATCTCTCCAACATTCTTCCAGTCTATTTAAAGAAGTCACAATCTGGGTCAGTGGTAAGAAATGGGAGGCATTTACTACCATCGGCCTGCACACACACACACACACACACACACACACACACACATCAAATAGACCAAGGGCTAAGAGGTCACAACTTAGTTTGATATTCAGTTATCTTGCTTAGATAGTTTGCTATCAAGACATCAATATAAAGTGGAATTCCATCCCCATTTTCGATCTTGCTGCCTTACCATCCCTAAGAGTGCCCTCATGACCTCTGGGAGCTCTTTTGAGGTAATTCCTCACTGCACAGTTCCACAGTACCAAGATGCCTAAAACAGGGGTACATTGTTTGTGTAGTCTTGTTAAAACCATGTTTCATGCCTCCATGAAATCTAAACATTATATTCAATGATGCATAAGAGCTTTCTAGTCCTTGGACATTATTCTCCATGCAGAATAGAAATAAAGGATTGTGTTGGGCGTAGGATAATGTACCATAGAGATGAGCGGATCTGGCAATTTTGTTAAGATGTTTAATTTAATACCTGGAACAGTAAAGTGGATAATGGGCCAGAACAGAGACTGGCAGTTGATCGTTTGGAGAGCGCAGACTCCTGCATGACACAATCTAAGTTCTGATTGGATGCTGGGTGTAAAGGGGGAGTTTCCCTTTTTTTCCCGCCTTTTTCTTCTTCTGTGTGTGCTCTGAATGCTGTTCTGTGATTTACTTCATGATTTACCTCATGATGTAGCCATGTGCCTGACTATCTTGTCTAATGTAAATAGAAAGGTTAAATATATTTATTTATGTCAAACTAAAAGTTTGTGTTAGTGTCTCTGACTTCATCTGGGCACCTGCTGTGAAAATTTCCCTGACAAATTTTCATGTAGTCCTGCTGAGCTGATGTGCCTCTTCCATGGTGCCTAGCAGGAAAGGCTGCCTCAAGAGATGAGGGACTCTTTTTTGCTGGAGGTGTTTCAAATGAATCTAATGGCCCTTTCTCGGGGTTAACAATATTGTGGATTACTGCACTGCGTAGAGAGGTAGGACTAGATGGTCTCCAAGGTCCCATCCGATACTTACATTCTGTGTTTTATTTTCAAAAATCACCTAATCCCAGCTCTTGGATGGTCAGAAAGCATCCGTGGTGAATCCTTTTGCAATTTCATTCAACAAGTTAAATCTGTTTTCCACAGTAAAGCCCCCATTAAGAAACAAACTGCAATTGAAGCCCCCTCTGCATTAATGTTTAGGAATTGGCCAAAACATACCAGCCTTTTAATGTGTTCATGGTTTAATGGTCGATGTGCAGGTGCTAAGATTGCATATAATTTTAAAATTATGTTCTCACGATAATTGTATTTTTATAATCCAGGCAACCTATTAATGGGGTGGGAATACACCGTTCTCCTGGGGTTCTCCAGAGCAGCTGCTGTGATTATTTTCATGGTCTTTATGATGTCTGAAGAGGTTCTCACCATCTACCCAACTTGACTCTTGAATTAATCCTTCTGAAGTCTGGGACAATGCACATAAACTGGCCAGGATGAATTTCTCCAACTCCCGTAACTCCCTTTTCCCATTTGCACCCAATTTTGCCAGCATCACACAAACCAAGTTGAGCACATTGTCCAAAGTAACCACCTGGGTCTTGAAGAGATCTAGGGAAGCTGATCCTGTTGGGGGAATCTGGCTAGTGTTCTGGGTAGAGAATTTACTGCTTTCACCTCCTCTTGCCCAACTGGGCATCCCATCCGACTCAGATCCCCTTGCTGCAAGAAGGGCCAAAAGCGAAGGCAGAAGTCTTTATGATCGGAGGCGGAAGAAAGGAGTCGATTGGGGAAAGAGGCGCCTCTCTCGGGCAGGACATTCAGCGTTTCCCAGGCTCTGCCATTGGGTCCCTCCTGAGGCTGCCTGCCTTCTGCTTTGTCAATGGCGACGCTAGAAAGTGGCATGGAAACTAAAGGGGCTGCCTAAGAGGGCATGGAAACTTTCTAAAAGAGGTTGGAGGGAGCCTGCACAGTGGAGGCAGATGGGAGTCTGGGAATTTGGCTGACTAAAATGGGAGTCGGGAATGGAGTTTAGGAATGTAACTTCCTCAGAAGTGGCCTTGATGCCGGCGGGAAGGAAAGGAAAGGATGCCGCTTCTCCCGTCCTGGGAGGCTGGACTGGAATGAGCTTAGCGGCTGTTCCTGCGGATCTTGTGGTTTGACCCTTGGATAAGAGATCCGGACTCTTAGCCGCCCCGGCCCGGCTGTGGACGGCGCTTTACTCCCCGGACCCTTCCTTTGCACACCGGCTTGACGCACGGGGCGCCCGCTGGGCTGGGACGGCCCGCCGGCCACGAGATGACCCAGGGCTTCGGGGGACCCAGGCGAGGATGGCGAACTTCCCCTGCTGGGGACACCGGCATTCCCGGCAGCCGCGGCTGATCGAAAAGTCCCGCCCCGCAAAAGGCGCGGGGAAGGGCAGGGTCCTCCCGACCGGCTCCTTGGCGTTGGGAGGCGCCAGAGGGAAGCTAAAAATAAACCTCGGCTCAGGCGCGCCGCCGCGGTTGCCAGGACGGGCTTCGTGCGCCGGCCCCGGTGGGGAGAGCGCCGGTCTGCTGGGCTGCCACCGCCCCGCCCGGCCCGGGACCCCCGAGCCCCTCTGGCGGCGGCGCAGGCCGGGAGTCAGGAGGGCAGCGGCGGCGCTCCTTCTCCCTCGGGCTGGCCGGCGGGGCGCGCGCAGCCTCCCAGCGCCGCCAGGCTGCCGCAGTTTGCCGCTGTCCGCGGTGCTGAGAGCTGGTCGGAGCGCGGCGGCGGCGCTGTCCGCAGTGCTGGCCGTCCAACCTGCCGCTCAGGTGCCCGCGCTGAGCCAGGCGGCGGCGGGAATGCGAGAGGCGGGCCGACGGCGCGAGGGGCTCCGGCCTGCTGGGGCTCCGCTGAGCCGAACGACGTTGCGGTTGCTGCGGCTGTGAGCTCCCCTGTGCCCACACTATGCAGAAGGCACTGCGCCTGAACGACGGGCACGCCGTCTACCTGGGGCTGCTGGCCAAGAAGGAAGGGGCCCGACGGGGCTACCTCAGCAAGAGGAGCTCTGACAACACCAAATGGCACCCCAAGTGGTTCGCCCTCCTCCAGAACATGCTTTTCTACTTCGAGAACGACTCCAGTTCGCGGCCGGCTGGCCTCTACCTGTTGGAAGGGTGCCTGTGCGACAGAGCACCTTCACCCAAGCCCAAGGATGCACTGGAGAAGCAGGTGGGACGGGAGCATCTTGGGGGGGAGGGGGAGGGGGCACACGGATGGAGAAGCAGAGAGAGGCTGGGGAACTCTGAGCCCAGCCAGCCGCTTTGGGGTCTCCTCTGCATAGGGGAGATTATGTTGGAGAGTCTCTCAGCAGCTGCCAGGTGCATTTGCCCCTCCCCCACCCCCCTCTGCCTAATAAGCAGCATCAGAAGCTGGTCCTCCCCCCTTCAGCACCGCAGACTCAAAGGGCGAGAGCTTCCCCTTCCATCCAGAAAATAAGTTACTGTGAATGGAACTGCATGTTCCTTTATAAAATTAAGTATTAACCTATCCAGTTAATTAGTCAGCATACTAAAATACAAGGCTCCAAGTGGAGGGTGTTGCAGGAGGAGAGCTCAGTTAGTCTTTGTGACATAAAAATTAATGAAAGAAAGAGTCTAGTAACATCTTTTCAGATTAAAAGCATCAATAAAAGCTTATGACTTTTAATAAAATTGGTTTACTGGAAAAAGTGCCACCAAACTCCTCTTGATTTTCTGGACGGAGGAAAGGGGGAAACTGTGCTCATCTGCAGCCATTCACACTCCCCTTCCTTCACATCGTTTCTGGCCCAAGTGGCCAGCTGCCAGAACACGGGGCAGGAGACGTCTAGGCCAGTGAGGTCCTCAAGAAAGCTCACTGCTTTCTTGGCACCTTCTTCCTCAGGGGTGCTTTGAGCAAACCAACTCAACTGTGAAGTCCTAGATCATCCTTTGCTGCAGATGATTACAATGGACTATCTGTTACTCGGGATTTCTATGGACACAATAGTGTTCCACATCTTGGTTATTTAAAGCACTTTTCCTGTCTCAGTTCAACACCAAAACAACTGCATTAAATTACAATTAAAGGGCTGCCTGCAACTGATTTACGGCTACAGGATTATTCCAATCAGCCTTATTTCTGTTCCATGTATATGCACATGTTTCTGGGGGACCATTTCTGAGTTTTCATGATGGGTCGTCATCTCAGTTCTGCTTAAGTGTAAGTCATGAGTAGGAAAGCATTGCTTTTTAAAAAAGAATGGACGTTTTAAAGAAAATATTGGACAACCCTTTTTCTGAAATGGTATAGGGTCTCCTGGCTTGAGAGGTAGGTTGGACTAGAAGACCTCTGAGGTCCCTTCCAACTCTGTTATTCTGTTAAAAGTCAAAGAGCTCCCGCTAGCTGAATAGGCAGGAAGGACTCAGCAACCTCTGGCCCTCCGTTTTCTTGCTGCAGAGGTGAACCAGATGCAGAGAGAAACACACCAGGTGACTTCTAATTTCCTGAAAATGCGTTACAGTTTCTTCCTATCTCTTATTCTTCAAAAAGCCTCCCTCTCACCTCATTTTGGCCCTTCTGATGTGGGTACCCTATCCATACAGGCAGCCAAGCATTTGTGTTCGTGTCTCTGCCAATCCATTAGGCGGTAGCACCAGAGGGAGGGGCTGGGGGGCTGGGAGGGAGCTCTGCTCAATTGCCAAACACCCTGAGCTGTCTAGTCGTGCACCAAGAAGAAGGTTGGGAAGTTTGAAATGGCCTCATGGCTTGTCCAGTCTACATGATGGACTCATGAGGCATTCCTGGAGTCGGAGCTTTGTTTTCCACTGTTTTCATTCCAGAAGCAGGAACACATTTAGATAGTTCATTGTATTTATTTTGTACAATACAATAAAGGCTATATATAGCACACATTTTGCCTCACAGTAGCCACCAACCAAATGGGGTTTTTCTGCAGCACCACAAATTCAATCATTTCATTTCCACTCCCAGTTTGAAAGCAAAACCTCCAAACAGAAAAAGGGGCTTTGCTTTCTCTTGGTGGGAAGAATTGCAGGCTTTCAAAGGATCAGCAACACCAGGCAATCCACCGGCTGCTCAGAGCAGGGATTCCGCCTGAAGCCTCCTGGATGATGGGTCATGCCTGCCACTTTCAAATGTCTTCGAGGGGATTGTGGCTAACATCTCTTGGGATTTGCTTTAAATCCCAGACCCTGGAACAGGAGTGGGTAGGCTTTGGGCTACCTGACCTCCTCAGGTGCTTCTGGCCCTGTGGCTCCACTTAGTTTCCAGCTCCATTCCACTTTGCTGCCCTCCCCTTTCTCTGCCTGCCAGCTATTTGCCCCTCTCCTCCTCCTCGGAGGGGGCCCCTCTGAAATCCATCCAATCAAGTGGGGGGGTGTTCACCTGTCTATAGTGGTCTTTTTATTTGCAGAAGATTGGAAATTATATTTTTGTTGATGCAGATTAACATTTTATTTTTGCCAGCCATGTCACTGTGATCAGTATAATTACATCTTTTTTACGTGAACAATATTTGTCTATCCTATTCCTGCACCTTTGATCTCTGTCTTCATCCATCAAGCTATTTGCAAATTTCCCAGTAGACATTCTACAGGTAGTCTACAACTTATAATCATTCATTTGTTGACCATTTAAAATTACAACATCAATGAAAAAATGACTTCCCATTTTTTTACATTTATGACTGTTGCAGCATCCGCACGATCATATGATCAAAAGTTGGATGCTTGGCAACTTGTATGTATTCTCTAAAATTCTGGATCTTTCTGCTGTACTTGTGATTGTTTCTCCACAACATGTCCTCTTCTATTCTGCTCCTTTGGCTGCCTTCCCTTTGTTCTCATCTGGAGAGTCTGTGCTCTTAGCATCTCCTTTTTAAATGATTTCTGTCCACCTTGTGCTCATCTTCTCATTTACATCTCATTGTTCCATGTGGATTAAAACCCACTTTCTGGTAGATATACTTTCAAGATGAGTTTGATTTCCTTGGTTCCACACCCCACTATTACTGCTGCATCCATTGGGCTTAGTAGGATTTCCTGATTGATCCATTAAACAAGGGAAGTTGAAGTTCTTCTACCTTCTGAAAGAGAAAAGTGCCAGAAAAATAGTAAGTTGGTGATTTCCTCAAAGGGCCATACTTGGCAGAGTTTGCCTGCTAACATACAGCATGTCAGGGCAGTTAAAGCCTCCCATCATTACCACTACATGTCTGGAAAGATCTTTGCTTTTTGTAATCACTTTCATACTTTTTTCCATAGTTGAATTACATAGCAAGATATAACATTTATAAGCACTGATTTTATTCACCATTCTGCATACTTTAAACAATGTACTCTCAACAGCACCAGCAAGTGCTTTTCCTTGAATTGTGCTGTAGATTTTATAGCTCAACTCCTCCTCCTCTCTTTCTTTTTTTTTTTATTAAAAGAGTTTTGTACAAACAGATTTTCCCCCTTTTCACCCCCCCGCCATACAATGTAAATCTCATACAAATGCTATACCCCCCCAACCCCCCCGCAAAAATTCACATTCAAATATTATACCAAATACTTTGCCCCCTCCCCTCCCCCCGTCTTAAAGTAAATTACTCGTAACCCCTCTCCTCCCAACAAACACAATATAAATTTCTCTTAGATTAATAATAACACGTTGATCCCATTTTCTAAGCTAATTTAACATCTATAACTCTTAATATAAATTTCTCCTAGAATAACAATGTTTCGTTAATCCCATCTTCTAATTTATTCATACATATATATTGCCCCGCCCTCCACCCTAACCCTCCCCCACCTCCCACACAAACCCACCCCCCTGACTTCCGCTGTATACCACTCTAACAATTCCAAACATCCCATATATTATATCTCCTCTCTTTCTAAAACTTCTTTTGGAGTTTCATTTCTTCCTTCTCAGTCATGAGAGCCATCCTACCAGCTCTCCAAATATGATCTCATTTGATCATATTTCCCATATTGTGTTGGATAATGCCATGAGTTGAGCGAATATTCTTGATTTTCATTGTGTAATACGAAGATATAGTTATATAATTATTCTGTCTCCTTTATTTCTGCAGGATACAAATCCTTATTTCAAATTCTTCTAGAGTTTTATCTCCAATCTTAATAGGACGACCTTGGAAGTTTTGGATACTCCATCACTGGAAGTTTTCAAAAAGAGGTCGGACAGCCATTTGTCCAGAATGACATATAGGGTCTCCTGCTTGAGTAGGGGGTTGTTCTAGGAGATGCCCAAGGTCCCTCCCAGACGTATGTTCTAGGATTCAGTATAAAAGCTTCTCTATTGCCATGCTTCGGTGGAAAAGCTTCTTTGCTCCCTTACCTCCCTGCTCATCCTTTCTCCCCAGCCCTCCACTCCTCCTCTTCTTCCTCCTCCTCTTTCTACAGCCCATAAGTATTTATCCAAGGTTTTTAGTTGGAGTTGTCAATTTCATCTTGAAAGTTATCCTGATTAGGATAATCATACTTCACCACACATTTTTAACTACTCTTTGTGCCACGCAGGCTCCTGAAAACCAACCTCTCCCAGTCCATAGCATTTGTCTAAGTGGTCGGTTTAACTGGCAGTTTCCCTTGTCCTTTCCAGGCCTTGATGAATGGATGAGAAACCACCTGAAACTCCAGAATATTGATTTCCTTCCAGAATCCACCATGGATTCTGCACAATGATGCAGTTATAGCTCTTATTGCAGTATCATCTGTCCCCATACAGAATAGCAGAAAGAGAAAATTGACAGTTTGATCAATCTTGGAAATTGTTCTGTCACAATGCTAATCTGGGCTCCTGAGAGACAAACTTGTTTCATGAGATGTTGGATTTATTGTCATCTCTCATTTTTATTCCACATTGAAGGGAATCAGCGACTTCCAAGTCTGACTTTTTGCAGGATGAAGCTGGACTCCCTCTGCCCTTCAGAGGCCCACCCACCTGACTCCCTTTCTGGGGTCTCTGAAGACTGAGAGCCTCTTTTTTTTGTGAGAGTTGGAATTTGATTCTGAATTCCAAGGTACAAAATACTTTCTCCCTTTCTCATTTCTGGCTGTCCTTCTTGTCTCTTTTTTACAGGCACTCACACACACACACATCCCAGACACAGAGACACAGACAAACAGGAATATCAGTTCCTGTTATTATACCTCTTTTCGTTCATCCAGCATGCCTTTGCTCTCTATTATGACCTGACAGATGGTCACTCACTGTTCCCAGCTGTCTTCTCCTTCAGACATCAGAGCCTGCATTTGCTGCAAAGGTCTCCTTAGTTGTGCTTAGCAGTTGGATATGCACACCCTCAGTCTTGCATGGAGAGTGTCCTCCCTCTATTTTCTCTTGGGCTGAAGAAATAAAGGTTTTCTCAAGGCATAGGCTATTCCTTCTCTAGGAATGCAAGAGGAACACCATTTCCTCCCTCTGGCTCTAGCTCATGCTTCCCACAGCCCCCTCCCCAAAGAATCTATGCAGTATCCTGCATAAGCTATAAGCTAACCCTAATGTATCCTCCAGTACAGGCATGACTGCTGGTCTGAAGTTTTACCAAGTAGGTTAAGGTGCTAGTCCTGTGGATCCTTGCTTGGGAAGTGGTCCCCTATGCAAGCATGGAGATATTTGGAAGTGAGCAGAAACATGCAGTCCTTTGTTCACATTCCATCATTTTGGAAATCAGTTCTGATTTAAGATCAGAAAGAACGGCAGATCTTTTGCAGGATAAGGCCCTGTACACATTGGCATAGATGCATGCTGTGATTTGCTTCCCTTCACATACTCAGCAGTACCAGGGAGAAGAGCTATATTTAGATGAGAAAACCCTCATTTGCTTGGCCTCATCCGCAATGTTTCCAGGGTGCTGCTGAAACTGTATCCAGCAGGATGCCCTTGAAGAAGGCAAGACAGGTTGCAGGGGGGGGGGGATAGAGGGGATTAGAGACTCCCCAGTGCAAAAGCCTGGCCAGAATCAGGCTGGCTGATCAGCATCATGAGAGCCATTGCCATGACTTGGCACACTTTCAGATAGCTCTGCCATCCTTTGGCATAGCTCTACCCCTTGGTTACCCCCAAACTGCTCAGTGCTGTGTGTCTGATAGCAGGCGGGGTCAGTGAGAACAGGCCACCTAAAGCTCTGGCCTCCCTTGGGTTGATCTAGGCAGCACTTCTAGGCTCAGCAAAGGGAGCCCCGACCTGCTCTTCCCTTTCTCTCGTGCACCTCCTTCCTCAGCACAGAACACAAAGACCTGGGAGGGAAAAGCAGAGACATATCAGGACCTGTAGGGGATCCAAGCATTATGGAAAAGGAAAGTGGCCCCAAGCCATTAATCAGGCAGAGCAAAGCCCAGGTACATTGGGTGGAAATCCCGCTCTGGGACCCCTCTGTGATGTCGGCAAGGCAAGAGCTGTGGGCTGTGCTCAGTTAGAACCATCATCCTTCCAAGCAGCCTCTTGACCTCTTTTGGCAAAGACGCCAAACCCCTATTCTGCGTATTTAAGAGCTCAGGAACATGGAGTGAGCAGTGCCAGGTGAGCATTTGCCCAGAGCAGCCACAGCATGGCAAGAGAGGCCCTTGTGCTCAACACCCAGCAGCCCTGACCACCATGGGAGTCCGGGGTCAATCTCTGCCTGTCAAGATCTCTTCCAAGGTTGCATTTTGGGGTCTCCTCTGATTAGAGCAGTGGGAGCAGAAGGGGGCAGCTAAGTGCTTCCTTACTTACTTGTTTCCCCACTTAATCGATTGGATCTGTGGCCATGCAGAATATTCCGTTTCCTAGGAGACTGCAGAAAGGAGAACAAATGAACTGCAAGAACTCTTTTGCTGGGCTAGAAGCTTCCCTGATGAAAATTAACACAACAAGAATAAATGCCAAAGAAAGCTAAAAATAGCCTGTCCTGAGTCTGCTCAGCTCTTCAACACGGCAGCCTGAAACAAACCGGGGCCTCCCCCTCCGTTTGGCTGAGACCGAACACTGGGGCTTATTCAACAGGCTGACACGTCCATGAAGTCTAGAATTAAAACAGTAATTAATATCCAATCAAAGCTATTTATTCAAAACTATCAAAGGCTCAGAGCATGCAGTGGAGTCGTGGGATCATTTGGTATTCAGTGGCAGGACAGGGCAATAGCTCTTCGACTAATGCATCTTAATGGCACTGGGCATTACCCAGTCATACACGGAAGGCTAAAAGGCATCCCGGAGATCCAAAGCAGCCACCACTAAGTTCCCTTCCAGACCTTCCATTCTGTGTTCCCTGATGCCCAGGCAGGAGCCCTCCCTGCGCCGCAGAGACTCCACACCTCTCAGGGCAGCCTCTTCTGTGGCGCAAAAGCTCTTTAGGATATTCTGGCTCTGGGCCACCATAATCGCTTTCCTTATATTTTCTGGTCCTCCCACTGGGAACAGCCTTGTGCTCCATCTGGGGTCCTTTGCATGAGACCCCTTCAGGTATGTCTCTGCCCGAAGTCCTCCACCCTGCAGGCGAGCCCTTCAACCATTCCGCATAGGTCGCGCCTTCCAAGTCCCTGCTCATCTTGGTTGCTTTAATTCAACCTGTGTCAATTTTTCAGTGACAATTCTCCATGACCAATGTAGCCTGTGGAGAAAAATCATGGCTTTCTCCGGATTGGCTTGCCCTGCTTTTGTTGATGCAGCTCAGGATTGCTTTTGGCGGTTGGTTGAGCGGTTTACCCAACTACATCAAACTGTTAGCTCATATTCAGCTTAGGATTCAGCAAAGCACGAGATCTTTTCTTTATATATTGTCGCCTCCTGTGGTTTCCCCTAACCTATCCCCAGAGCCCCACTTTTTTTCCCATTTCCTGATGAGGGCTCTGAGCTAAAGGTGGGGATACGATTAGGAAGGCCTAGAAAACCACAAAAGCCGCCTGGCACCTCAGGGGTGAGCCAGAGGCTGAAAGCCTTCTGGATCCAAGGGATGGTATTGGAGGCTGCTTTGGGTTCAGGATGCCTGACAGAGTGGCAAACGCTCCCAGCGCCCTCCTCGGGCGCCCCTCTCTGCCTCAGAGCCAGGCAAAGGGCCTGTTGCTGCTGGAAGAAACCCAGTCAGACTTTCTACCCTTTAGACTTCCAGGTGTTCCCTGCCAGGCCTGGGCCCCAAAATGAGATCCAATGAAGCCTGATCCTTTCTTCGCTTACACCTAATGGACAGATCCTTCCACATCATCAAAGCTATAACCCTCTGTCCTGGTGGAAATATCCTGAGAGATTCCAAGGGATGGTTCCCTGAGCCTCCTTCTCCTCCCTACCCCATCTAGCTCGGGACTGTGGAGTCTCTTTCTTTGGGCCGTCTGGGAAGCTGCAACCTCTCTTTTCCCAGGGGCAGATGGCATCGCCTTCAGTGGTGATTGTTTTCTCCCCTCAAAGGGCCACCCGACTCCTCCTCAAGAGGAAAAGCTATTTGGTAGAAGCCATCCTAATTTCAGAAGAGGCCTGGCTTCCTTTACCCCCAGAGCCAGGACAGGGCCTGGCTAGTCTAGGGAAGAGAAGGACCAGGGGAGGCAGGATAGCAGGGTTCCTAGATTTGAGGGGCTGCTGCAGAGAGGAGGGGCTCAAGCTATTCTCCAAAGCTCCCAAAGGTGTTTTTCCAGCTTTATCCATTAATCTTAAAATAAAAAAAATCTAGCCTCAATTGAATTTTTATTTTTAAAATCCTCTGTATCAAAATATGTATTTGAATTCAAATCTTTTTAGCTTTTCTACATGACATGATAAAATGTCCCTTCATGTTTGCATTCCCAACCTACATTTGAAGCACCTTTATACATTCTACATCATTTCCTTGGCATCATGTACTTACGATACACTATTCTATTAAAAAATAAATTTAAATCCTTTTATTACATATTTTCCTATTGATCCGGCTGTATCTTTCAGATAATAATAAATGGGGATATCACTGCCCACAGCTCCCTTGGCAGACCAGAGGTGACCTCGGGATGCCTGGGGGCTCCAGTTGAGGGAGCTGGTGGGCCTGAGGCTCAAGGCTCTCCTTGTTGTGCCAGTCTTGTATATTCCCGTGAAACATTTTGAGTGTGTTGATTTTAATGTTATGTTCTATACGTTTTATTAGTTTAAGCCACCTTGAGTTTTTATGAAGAAAAAGATGGGGCAGTATAAATAATAGAGCTGCAGTGGCGCAGTGGTTAGGATGCAGTACGGGAGGCTACCTCTGCTGACTGATGGCTGCCAGTGGTTTGGCAGCTCAATTCTCACCAGCTCAAGCTTGACTCAGCCTTTCGTATTTCTGAGGTCGGTAAAATGAGGACCCAGATTGTTGGGTGCAATATGCTGACTCTGTATACTGCCTAGAGAGGGCTGTAAAAAGCACTGTGAAGTGGTATATAAGCCTAAGTGCTATTGCTATTGCTAATAAATAAATAAGAATAAGGCCGTTTCTCTTTATTTTTATAGCATTATTTTACGGTTAACTTCAATCATGAGAACCAGAAAACTCTGGAGCTGAGAACCGAGGATGCCAAGGATTGTGACGAATGGGTAGCTGCTATCAGTCATGCCAGGTAAGGACCTCTGTAAGAAATGCCCCCCCCCCCCAGGACGGCTCCTGGCAGGTTGAGCCGGAGGGAGGGAGGGAGGGAGAGTATCTGGAGGGAAGGGCTGCCTTGCTGTTTGCCGTTATCTGAGGGCTCCTGAATGGTCAGCAGCTCAGTACCAGGCCTCGGCCCGGGTTTGGGTACCCCTGAGTGTCTTTCTTGAGTTTTGGAGAAGGCCAGGCAGGCTTCCCTTGGGAAGGGGAAGCAGGAGCTACAATTGCCTTCTTCAGGTACTGGAGTGACCCAGGCACCATTGGGAGCTCTCCTCCAACTTCTCAAAGGGCAGACCTCTGAATGGTGGGCAGCTTATTGGCAAGGAGAAGCTGAATACAAATGCTTTAATCTTTTGTCAGGACGAGGCGGTTGCTCTGGGATCCTGTGGGGAGCCTCTGCCTGCCCATTGTGCCTGTGCGCTTCCACTTCAAAAATGCCCAACAAAAGTGCAGAAGGTTATTTTCAGAGACTTCCAGCATTTGTTCCTGTTTTCAAAAGTCATATTGATGGCTATAAATGCAATTTTTAAATTTTCTTCCTCCATTGCTTCTTTGTATTCCCTTTCAGCTGATGAAGAATTGGGAAACTTAAAAGCTTTGTGGCATGTATCTCACTTGATGTAAATGAGAGTCCTGGAAGTTGAAAAGAGACAGTCAAAACAATTTAGAAACAATTTGAAGAATTCAGGAAGGAAAATTCCATTTCTATACAAAGATTTCCCCCTTAACCATCAGAAATAAAAACAACAACATAAAAACATTGGTGCATTTTTCTTTGTCACAGGGGCTGTTGGCTGCCTGGAATTGGTGCAGGATGTGGAGCAATGGTGGGAGTCAGCCAGTTCTCACCACTTCGGCAGAACTGGTTGTTAACTTTCTGAGCAGTTTGGTGAACTGGTTGTTGGGAGAATCATTAGGGCAGAGAAGCGGTTGTTAAATTATTTGAATCCCACCAATGATGTGGAGTTATTTTTTGTAACTAATTCCCAGAAGTTTAAAAAAAAATGGGGGGGGGGGTTGGACTGCTGTTTGTTCCTGATTGGAACGGATGTTTCCCCTCTGACCTTGTATTGTGACCTTGGGCAGCTGTGAGTTGCTGCAATCAAAGATAAAATCTCATCTTTGACATTTGCGTATTGATTTTATTGTCTTCCCTTAAATATGCTGTTTGTTTTCCTAGACTTTTAATTAACAATTAAAATAAAGAGAGAATAGTACCACTTCTGTCTTACAAAGAAAGCTTGATGCTGTGGAATCTTTGACTATTACAATGAACAACTTGTCTCCTTCGACAAATATCCTGAAAATTCCTTTGACCTCAGATTAAAGCTGATCCCGCCCATGAAAAGTATATTCTGTCTTAATCTCTTCTAAAATGTAAGAAAAAATAATGTTCCTCCTAAAGTTCACCTTTTCCTGGAAAATTGTAATTATAAAAAGCAGCATCAAGGAGCAGGACTGAAGCCTGATAAAAATATTGTCTGGGAATAACTATTTACTTTAAATTTGGGGGCCAGTTAAATAGCTCCCCAGAGTGCAGCTGAAGGAGCCATCTGACGGTTTGGCTGAACACGTTTTCTTTGAAAAATCCTGGAGAGCTGAGGAGGAGCCAGGCAAGTGAAGGAGGCTTCGAAAGGGGGAAACAAGAGGAACCAGGGAGTACAAATTGGGAAGGCTGCCCAGCTCACCATTTATGGATCTGAACAGCATAGAGCAATAAAAAGCAAAAACATTCCAAATCAAGGAAAAATAATAAGGCAATATTTGGCCTCCTCAGGCAGTCCAGGCTATTAATAGTCCCTATTTTGGCCATAGATTACCTCTGGCACCAGATGGTGTGTAAATGCCATGCTCCCACCGGAAACTGGCTGTCCAGGGGGGGAGCAGAGTGAGGCGGCACCTGGATGGACCAGCCGTCAGATCAACCCTCGAGGTTCAGTTTCTTAGTTCGCTGTAATGCAGCTTTAATCACTTCACTTAGTAGTGAGCTTGTGGATTGTGCTATGCTGTGGTTTCCTTGGTTATGGTTAACTGAATAAGCCACATCCTGGCTGAATGCACACAACCACACTAAGTCAAGCTTAGTGTTCCATCTGCCTGGGACCTTGGCCTTGGCTTGACCTGTACTGGCTTTCCGTGATGCATAAACAGCCTTATTTGTGTCATATTAGCTGAGACAATCACCTCTGGGGCACATGCCTACTACCCCACAACAGTCATGTGCTTTGCTGAATTCTCAGTGGCAGGAATTCAGTGCCAAAATATCAAATAAAATTAATGTGACTGAATATTTAAATCAGTAACAAGCATAATTAACATCCAGTTTGAAAATGCTGAACTACGGGTACACCAAAGGGGGAATCTCTAGGCCAGAATCTCTTCTGCCTCCCCTTCTGTGGTGCCACTGCACAGTAGCCACGGAGGCTGAAGAAAAGAAGAAGAAGGCATCACGCAATGCAGCTCTGCCTGCAGGAGGGCCAAGGTCCCAGGCAGATGGAACCAAAGCGAAAAGTCTGATCAAGTAGATCAACCTCGGTGAAAGAAGAACTTGCCTTTGCCTTCTGGACCTCCTCCCAGTCTTTGTTTCTTGAGGTTTCACAGAACTTCCTGTTTGTTTTGTTCACCAGAAGGTTGAGCCTTGACATCAAAACCGCCAAAGAAGAGAGAAAATGGGAGAGAACCACAGCAAGATCCCCTGCAAGGCAACTAACCAGTTCCTCCATCTTGAAGCCAGATCAATGATTTATTTCAATCATACTAGACCTGGGAAAGCCCTTGGAGGGCCTCTAGTCCAACCCCCTGCTCATGCAGGAGACCTTACCACTTCAGATAGGTGGCTGTCCAGTCTTTTCTTAAAAACCTCCAGTGATGAAACATCTACAATTTCTGCTGTTCCACTGGTTAATTGTCCTCACTGTTAGGAAGTTTCTCCTTAATTCCAGGTGGCTTCTCTCTTTGGTTAATTTCCATCCATTGCTTATTGTCTTGCCTTCTGATGCTCTGGAAAATAAATTGCTCCCCTCTTCTTTGTGGCAGCCCCTCAGATACCCTGGAATACTGCTATCATGTCACCCCTCATCATTCTTCTCTCTAGACTGGCCGTACCCAATTCTTTTTTTTTTTTTTGTAATAAAATTTTATTGGTTTTTCAAGATTTATAGGGAAAAGGGTAAATGGACAGGTATACAAATTTTGGCAGTTGCAAAATGTGAGAGGTGCCCCTCCCTCCATACCCATAGTATACATTTATATATAATGCATTAGTATATAATTGATTACAATCAGCATATTAGTTCTATTATTAAATTCAATCAAATTAAACAATTCAATATAAAATCCAAATATAATTCCATTTTCACTTTCGGTCAATTTATAATAATGTGATTTTCTTGTTTATTTTTGTGATCTGAGTCTTCTTGCTATTGCCCCATCTCCCTCCACTGGCAGAGCTCTGGCCCCTCCCGTGTCCTGCGTGTCCGTTGTGGTGTCTGGTGTTTTCTCTAGGAGTGTTTTATTTTTTTCCATAAAGGCCTGCGCCTCTATGGGTGAATTGATTCTGATTCTTGTCTCCTCCCAGAATATCAGCATACCTTCAGGCATCAACCATCTAAACCACACCCCCTTCTGGTATAATTTATTTGCTAATTGCGAATAATTTTTCCTTTTTTCCCTAATTTTCTTAGGGATCTGCTTCAGAATGGTTATCTCCATATCATGATATGTCAATGCTTGCCCCCTTTGTACACCCAGAATCTCATCTCTTGTGCTTTTTCTAAGGAATTTAATGTGAACCTCCCTGGGTACATTGTGTGTTCTAGCGTAAGCTGAGTTCACTCTATAAACCAGGTCTATATCCCACCCCATCTGTTGTTTTTCTTTGTGTGTGTAGTCAGCCAGAATGTTTGTCATGATGTCCCTTATATTTTCCCCATCTTCTTCTATAACATTTTGAAATCTAAGATAATAGGACATTCTCTCAAATTCTAATTTCATCTGTTGGATGTCAAGATCTTTGTTCCCTTTCTGCACAGCTTCCACCCCCCCCTCACCTCCTCCACCCCCCCTTCCACAAGATCCAGTCTCTGTGAGTTCTTATAAATTTGGGCTTGATTTTCTTTAATTTCATCTTTCATTTCCCTTAGCTGTTTCTTGATTTCCTCCTGGCCCTGTAAAATTTGTTGAAGCATTTGTTGAAAGTCCATCTCTATAGTCTTAGGTTGCATCAGTTCTGTTATCTTTGACTGTGTGGCTGGACTGGATGTTACAGATGTTGGAGCAGACGTGGCAAAGCCAGGTTTCCCAGGAGGTGGTCTTTTGGATGCCATCCTTTATAACATTAGAAGTTCAGTCCATATATAAGATAAACAGTTAGAAAAGAAGGGTAGCCAGGTGAGGTCCGGGAGCAGAAGAACCAGGCAGAAGAGAATCTCTCTAATAAGTCTGGCAATAGATGAAAGGTTTCCCCTAGAAAGTTCAAAAAATACCAATCCACAAGAGTTTCCTCTGGGAGACACGGAGACAAAGACCGGAAGCCTGAATTTTAAAGGTGGAGTCAGGTTTCACAATTCATAAAGACAACGGAAGTGTGCCATCTTGCCCTGCCAGTTTTGGGCACAGAGGCATAACAAAGTTTTTAAAAAAGTTCCAAAAGTCCACAAATCACAGTAGTAAGTAAAATTAAGTTGAAAAGAAAATCATCTCAGCCTGGGTGAGGCTTCATTCGTTGGCTCTCCCCCCTCCTCCTTCCCCGGGGGCTGAGAGCAAAATTATTCCTAGCCGCTTGTCCAAGGGGGGGGGAAGACCCCCCTCCCTCCAGCCGCGCCTCCAGAATACTCCGAAAGTTATTTTAAAGTTATTTTATAACTAATTCTTCGTACAAAATAGGGCATGAAGAGAGAAGCAACCTCACCGCACCGCAGCTGCTTCCTTCAATTGCTTCATTCTCCAGACGGCTTTAGCGAGGCGCGAGGCGCAGAAACGCGAGGCGCCCTCCGAGCTAGCTCCCCGGTGCCTTGGGCGCGCGAGAGACCTCCCGCCGGCCGCCGCCGCTGCAGGAGCTCCCCGCGATGCCGCCCCTCCGGCAGGACCCCTCTGTGGGGTGTCCTGTGCCCCCCAAGGAGTGGGGAAGCCCACCGGAGAGCCGGAGCGGGCAAAGAGATGCCCGTCGCCGCTGCCGCCGGAACCGGAACTGCCGTACCCAATTCTTACAACTGTTCTTCATATGCTTTTGTCTCTTCATTATTTTAGTTGCTCTTCTTTGCACTTTTCCCAAAGTCTCAACATCTTTTTTGTAAAGTGGTGATGAAATCTGGATGCAGTATTCCAGGTATGGTCTTATTAAGGCTTTATAAAGCGGTACTTGTTCTGACCGAGGCTTCCTAAGAGCATGAAGCAAATTCCTGGTCCCGGCAAAAAACCCTTTTATTAATTGACTGTGAATTCTGCTCATTCACATACAGCAAAGTCTTTCAAGGGAGGATTTACAGTCACAGACCTTATCTGGCGTAGAGAGCTGCCAGGCCGATAACTGCAAAACTAGGCAAGGATTCTTGCAGAGTCATAGGCCAATTGTCTCCTGCAAACTCCCCTCCCCTGTCGCTCCTCTTTTATTTCCTCTGGGAGGGGCCATTCATAATCCACCTCTGGCCTTACTCCCAAGTCGAGCCCTGTTCTTTAGCTCTTCCCTTTGTTTGGCAAATCTGCGCATGCGCACCCTGGGAACAGGCTCCAGCTGTTCATCTGCCTCACTGACGTCTGACTCTCAAAGCAGCTGATAACTGTCTTTCTGCCTCCGACACAGAGCCTTCATCAGAGCCTTTCCCAGACTCCAGGACTGGCCCATCTTCCTCCCCAAACTCCTCACTGTCCGAATCTGCTGCCAGCTCTACTGGCTGCTGACAGCCACAAGAATACTAATGCTTCACATGCTTTTGATTCTATGCCTCTATTTATACAAGCCAGGATTGTATGAGCTTTTTGGGCTGGCAACTCATGTTTAAGTGATCATCCACCGGAACTCAAAGGTCCCTTTCACAGTGACAGTTTTTGAGCCAGGTTTCGCCTAATCTGTACTTGAACCTTTGGTTTTTCTGCCCAGGTGTAAAACCTTGACTTTCTCCACATTAAATTTCATGTTGTTGGATAGGGCCCATTGTTTAAGTCTGTCAAGACTTTTTTGGATCGTGAGCTTGTCTTCTGGGGTGTTGGCTATTCCTGCCATTTGATGAGTTCCCCTTCTAGTCCCTCATCCAAATGATTTATGAAGAGTACTGGGCCTAAGACAGAACCTGGTGGTACCCTACTGCTTACTTCCCCCCATGTAGTTGTAGTACCATTAAGGATACTCATTGAGTACGGTGTGTCAGCCAACTACAAATCCATCTGGTGGTAATGCTGTCTATCCCACATTTTTCTAGCTTACCAAGAAGTAGGTTATGGTCTACTTTGTCGAATGCTTTGTGCAAGTCTAAGTATACTATGTCCACAGCATTTTGTTAAGTCACTGTCAAAAAATGAAATAAGATTGGTTTGGCATGATCTGTTTTTAACAAACCTATGCTGGCTATTAGTTATAACTTTATTTGTTTCTAGATGTTTATAGATCTGTTTTTTTAATGGGTTTTTCCAGTATCTTCCCAGGTATTGATGTCAGACTGATTTGTCTGTAGTTTCCTGGGTCCGTTCCCCCCCCCCTTTTTTTTTTTTTTTGAAGATGGGAATCACATCAGCTCTTTTCCAATGCTCTGGTAGTCCCCACTACTGCAGGATTTTTGAAAGATTTGGTACAGTGGTTCTGGGATAACATTTGCTAGCTCCTTCAAAACTCTGGAATGTCCCAGTGTCCCAGTGATTTATATTCATCAAGATCAGACAGGCATTCTCTTACCATTCTCTTGCTGATTTTAATTTTTATTTCTAGTTATTTGGTATGTTGGGCTATAATTTCTTTTTGCCTAAAGACTGATGCGAAAAATGAGTTAAGCCGCTCTTCTTTCTCTCTTCTGCCTGTTACCTACCTTGCCATCCTTTCTCTTTAGTGGACTTACTGTTTCCTTGACTTTTTTTCTTGTTATTTACATGCTAAAATAAACATTATTATTATTTTTGACTTTTGTTGTAAGTCTTTCTTCATTCAGAGCCTTTGCTTTCCTGACTTCATCTTTGCAGATTCAAGCTATCTGTTGATATTCTGCCTTAGTTACGTGCCCCTCTTTCCATTTTTTGTACTTATCCTTTCTGTCTTTGAGTTTATCAGAGAGATGTTTGTGCATGGAACCATGCTTCTTTCTTCTTGGGTTTCTTGTTTTCATTTTTAAGTGGTATTGTGCTGGGCTGGGCTTTTATTATCATATTATTCAGATTTTCCCATGCTACTAGAGTTCTTTTCTCTTTTGGGATTTTTATCCTAAATGTTGGTCTCAGAGAATCACAAAAATGCAGGAGCTGCAAAGGGCCACTGAGCCCAAGCAATCCCTGGCCAACCTCTGCTTGAATAATCCAATGGAGTGCTGTCCATCACTGGGTGGGTGGGGGGGCACATTCTGCTGAACTGTGCCTCTCATCTACCCTTCGTCCCATGCAGAGTTGTTAGGATCCCTGCATTTCCTTCTTCCCTGAAGTTGTGCAGCCAAATACAGCTCCCACTTTTCCCTGGAAAGGAATGTGAAAATAGATTCATTTTCCTGGAAAGGGAGGATCTTTGTTTTCTATTTGCATGTAGTACAAAGCGGGTTTATTCCTCTGCATGTCCATGACTGTACATCTATATGGGGGAGGTGTGTGTGTGTGCGTGCGCATGCGCATGCGCAGTGCAGGCTGCACAAACTACACTTTATGGTGTCTCTGCAAACGCTTGGAAGTTGCCTTGAGTCAGACTGTGAATATAACCTGGTGAGGGTTAGAGTGAGGCATGCTGAATTCTACAGCTTAAAGGTTCTTTGAAGCATGAAGTTTAAGCCCCTGTTAAGTAGTAGGATCCAAATTAAGCAGAAAATGGTCCAGTTTCTTTTTAGATAACTTCAGGAAAAGATGAGCCCACCTCTTCTTGGCTCATTGATTCCACTAAGTTAAGAGATTGTTGGAAACATCCCATTGGAAGCCACTCTATGCAATATAAATACATTTTTCTGTGTTGAAGAGTCTGAGTCAATGAAGAACTGGAGTTAACCTTCTGACCAGGGACATCTTTTGGATATTGGAGAGTATTATCATAAGCCCATTTGGGCTTTTATATGGACCCAGCTCCTTCAGGTTTTCTTCTGAAGATTTCATTTTTATAGCCCTGATTATCACCATTGCCTTTCATGGAAGAAATTTCGGTGAATCCTTCTCAAAGTGTGGCGCCCTAATTGGGGTTTGTCCCAAAAAAAAATGATTTAGAAACTGCACCTCCTCTGGCAATGTACATTTGCCTTTTTAGCGGTCTCATCCCATTGCTGCTTCCTTCTCTTTTCCAACCACTATGATTCAAGAGTGTTTTTCACAAGAGCTGCTATTAAGCCACGGCTGCTTCTTATCCTTCTTCATCTGAGTTTTGCTTCACAGATGAAGAATTTTGAACTTGTCTCTGTTACATTTCATTTTGTTGTTTCCATCCAATTCTCCAACTCCTCAAGGTCAGTTTGAATTTTATTTGTTTTCCAAAATATTTGCACCCAATTTTCTGTTACCTTCACGACTTCATCCCAGTGCTTAATAAAAATACTTGATACCTCTTCTGTTTAATGAAGAAATGTTAATCATATTTCCATAAATTATAAGTTTATCCAGACCCATTTAATAATTTGTTGATCAAAATATTGTGGATTAGCAGTAGACATAATAACATATGATAGTCTACTAATTAATCCTTTGACATTCTGTTCTCAGATGTCGGATCTAGTTCTCCAGGAGTCCTTTTTGAAGTTATGGCTGGCGTTTGTTCACTTCCAGTTGTCTGGCACCTCAACCATTTCCCAGAATTTCTCAAAGATTCAGTCAAACACTAATTCCCAGGAATTTCTTAGGAAGAAATTTATTTCCTCCTCCTAAACAAATATATTACATTCAAAAGAAGTAGTATTTCCACCAACTTGTTATCAGTCTCATGCTTCATCTTGCTTTTCACAGTTACAGTTTACAGACAAATCCTTTCCTGTTAGGAAGTTTACATCAAAATAGCAGTTCAGGAAAAGATAAAGGTTTCCCCATTTCAGACTCTATGGGGTGGTGCTCATTTCTGTTTCTTAGCCAGGGGAGCCAGCATTGTCTGAAGACCCTTCTGTGGTCATGTGGCTAGCATGTGGTTGGGACCCACAGAATGCTGTTACCATCCCACAGAAGTGGTACCTATTTATCTACTTGCATTTGCATGCTTTTGAACTGCTAGGTGGGCAGGAGTTGGGACAAAGAACAGGAGCTCACATCATCTCACAGTACTCGGGTCTCGAACCCTGGCTGTCAGTTAACAAGCTCAGCTTCGTTAATCGCTGAGCCATCACACCTTGGATAGGAGTAAAGTATTTATCCTTTTCCCCTTACCTGCTATCATTTTTCTATCATATAGTTCTTTATTCTGATTATATCTTAAAAAGATCTTTTCCCATCATTTCATTCTGAGCTTTCACGATCTCTCCCGTTTTCGACTGTCTGCATTTTCTGTTCCTTGGCAATTTCTGGAAAGCCTGATATGCTAATAGATTTGGTCTGCATCTGTTTGTCTCTATTCCAAGTTGTAGCAATGGCTCAGCAAGCATCAGGCTCTTGTCTCCTGGCAGGGCAAAGCTGCTTCCCTTCTGTCCTTCAGGGATCCATTCTTTGCTCTCTTGCTTAGCAGTTCAATGCCTATTTCCTCCATTCTTTCACCTGATAAATCTTCTGCTCTGAGCTTAAGGATGGTCGCCCATTGCTCCAATCTCCCATTTTTCTTCAACTGCTGCCATCAGCAAGGCTCACAAATCAGATGCCTCAAAGGAGCAGAGCTTGTGGCCAATAGCACAACAGTGTGCACAATGGTACAACAATTTTTGTCAGCCTGGCCAGAATGATAAGTTATTGTACACACTATCGATACTGCTACAATTTTATACATGCTTCAAAATATGCCAGAATATGCCTAGATTAGCCAAGAATATATTGTCACTTGAAAGTGGTGGATCAGGGGTCTATCCTGGAAACCTGCCAGTTAATTGCATGGGTCCCTCAGTTTTCCTCGGTTTCTGCTTGCTGCATTATCGTGGTTTGCAGCGGCATCTGCTTATTTACTGGGCCATTCTGCTCTTAGGACACATTTTGCAAACAGCAGCTACTTTGGAATGACTTGTTCACCTCATCTAGCTGAGCAATGGCTCAAAATATTCAGCTTTTCTGGTTGTTCCTCTCTTCCTCCTCCTGTTGCTCTCCCCATCAGAGCTTTCTGACTGTAAGACCATCTGTAAGCAGCCCACAGGCAGATTGTCTTGGACAACTGGAATGTAGCTGGACCACAGCCTGGGCTCCCCCTCTAGGTGTTATGAAAGTGGCATTTGCAGGAGAAATGGAGTAGAGCACAAAGGGCCACCTGCACCTTCAGATCCCTGTGGGGCTTCAATAATGACTGCAATTCTTTTTATTATTATTATTAAAGGTTTTAACAAATTTTACAAATATTACCCCTTCCCCTTCCCACCCTCCGACCCTCTCTCCCCTCAACTTCCCAGAGCAAAATACAGGGTATAAACATTTAACAATCATACGCTAGCATAATCTAACTGATTTTAACATCCTACCTCCTCTTTTGCTTTAATTCCCCTTTTGTTAAGCTAACTTTAGGTAAATTGTAGCATTCCTTGTGCTTTCACTCATAAGCTAATTGAAATTTTTTAGTCCGATATTTATTTTGAATATAGTCAATCCATCTTCTCCATTCCAGCTTATATTTCTCATCCGAATGGTCCTTCAAATATGCTGTAATTTTAGCCATCTCTGCTAGATTTACTACTTTTAGCATCCATTCTTGAATAGCAGGCAACTCTTCCCTCTTCCAGTACTGCGCCACCAACAATCTTGCTGGCGTCGTTAAGTTCAAAATCAAATTAGTCTCTATAACTGTACAGTCTGTAATTATATCTAACAAAAACAACTGGGGGGTGAACTTTATCCTCTTTTTAAGTATATTTTGAATAACCCACCATATTTTTATCCAAAATGCTTTGACTTTTTTGCAAGTCCACTATGTATGATAATACGTAGCATCAGCACAATCACATCTCCAACACTTAGGTTGTAAATTCGGATACATACAAGATAACTTTTTGGGATCTAAATGCCATCTATACAACATCTTATAAAAATTATCTCTCAAATTCTGAGCTTGCGTAAATTTTACATTTCTTACCCAAATCTTTTCCCATGTTTCCATCATTATTGGCTCTTCGAAATTTTGTGCCCATTTTATCATACAGTCTTTAACTAACTCTGTTTTAGAATCTATTTCTATCAGTATATTATACAACCTTTTTATATGCATTTGACTCTGGTCCCTAATTTGTTTTACCAAACTATCCTCATTTTGCGTGATACCAATTGTCTGATCTTTTTTCCATCTAGCTTGTAACTGTCCATACTGGAACCAGGTTTGAATTTCCCTTTCCTCTCTTAATACGTTCAAAGGCTTTAACTATAGTACACTTCTCTCTATATTAAGAAGTTCTCTATATGTAATTACATCCTGTTTTTGTTCTATACTTATATTCTCTATCACGTGTCTGGGTACTACCCACATAGGTATCTTATCATTTAACCTATATTGGTATTTTTTCCAGACACGCAACAGGGCATTCCTTAATATATGGCTTTTAAAAATCTTATCCACCTTGTTATCATATATTAAATAAGCATGCCAACCATATACCAAATCATATCCCTCAATATTCAGTATTCTATCCTCTGTTAGATTAATCCATCACTAATTGTTGATAAAACTACTGCTTCATAATATAATTTTAAATTGGGCATTTTCAAACCTCCTCTTTCCCGTATATCTTGCATTATTTTAAGTTTTACTCTTGGTTTCTTCCCCGCCGAGAGAAAGTTATTAATACCTTTCTGCCATTCTTCCAAATTTGCATCTTTTTAAAGTATTGGTATCATTTGAAAGAGAAAGAGAAACTTAGACAAAACATTCATTTTTACTGCTGCTATCCTTCCCAACAATGACAATTGTAGTTTTTTTCATTTATTCATCTCTAACTGTATTTTATGCCATAATGGTTCATAATTATTCTTATATAATTTCCCATTTGAGGTTGTAATGTAAACTCCTAAATATTTAACCTTTTCTACTATCTCGCATCCTGTTACTCTTTCTAGTTCTTCTTTTTGATTTGTGGTCATATTTTTAACTATCATCTTTGTTTTTCCTAGATTTATTTTGAACCCAGATACTTGACCATATTGATTAATTATTTTCATTAAACCGATAGCTAATTTCCCCGGTTGGGTTAAAGTTACAACCAAGTCATCCGCAAATGCTCGTACTCTATATTCATAATGCCTAATCTTAATTCCCTGTAGGTCATCTGACCCACGTATTCTATTCAACAATAACGCCAAGGTTAAGATAAACAATAATGGAGACAGGGGACACCCCTGTCTTGTTCCTTTTTCAATTTTGAAGGATTCTGTTAAACTACCATTAACTATAATTTGTGTTGTCTGTTTCTGGTATATTGCCTTGATAGATTGTGTGAAATTCTCTCCAAAATGCATCTTTTGTATTATTTTTATTAGAAATTGCCAATTCACTCGGTCAAATGCTTTCTTCGCGTCTAAGAATAAAAGTGCTGCGGGGACTTGGTTGTTCTTCCCCAGATATTCCAATATATTAACAATTTGTCTTACATTACTTTTCATTTGTCTCCCCTGTATAAAACCGGATTGATCATTATGAATCGTTTGTTGTATAATTGACATCAACTTATTTGCTAATATTTTAGCAAAAAATTATAATCTGTATTAAGTAATGAAATAGGTCTATAGTTTTTTGGCTGGGTGTGGTCCTGATCTTTTGGAATCAGGGAAATAAAGGCTGTTCTCCAAGATGGCGGTACTCTTCCTTCCATTTGAATTTTATTAAATAATTCCTTAAGAGGACCTACCATTTCTGATTGTAACTTTTTATAATAAACCGTTGTCAATCCATCTGTACCTGGGGCCTTCCCAATTTTTAATTGCTTAATTACCAGGAGAATTTCCTCTGTGGTTACAAGTTGATTCAATCTTTCCCTTTGCTCATCTGTAACTATAGATATTTTCTCTTTCTCCAAATATCTATCTATATCTAAACCTTGTATCTTATCACCACCGTACAATCTAGTATAGTATTCTGAGAAAGCCTTTTTAATCATATCCTGTTGATAAACTTCTTTACCTTTGTATTCTACTTTCTCTTAGTATGAGACTTTTGTTTTTTCCTTAACATGTAAGCTAGCCATCTACCTGGTTTATTTGCATTACAAAAAGTATTATGTTTAGCATATATCAGATTTGTAGCTACTTGGTCTGACATCAACATATTGAACTGCCCTCGCAGTAAAATAATTGCTTCTCTTGTCTTCTTATTGTCTGGATTAGATATTAACGCCTGCTCTTTCTTTTTTATTTCTTCTTCTAATTCCCTTCGTTTTTCCCCCTGTTTACGCCTATATAAATTATTCAAATTTATTAAGACACCTCTCATGTAAGCTTTGCTTGCATCCCAAACCATTTCCATCGATGTCCCCTTATGCATATTAAAAGCAAAATATTCTTTCAATAATTTTTTACATTCTGTAACATTTCTCTCATGTCTAAATAAATTTTCATTTAACCTCCAAGATCTCCTAGATCCCTCTCTATATTCCAATTCCATCCAAACCGGGTTATGATCTGTTAGAGTTCTCGGGCATATCTTCGTCTTCTTCACCCTAGAAAGTAAATCATTTGGTATAATTTATTCGCCAATTGCGAATAATTTTTCCTTTTCTCCCTAATTTTTGGGGGGATCTGCTTCAAGATGGTTATCTCCCTGTCGTGATATGTCAATGCTTGCCCCCTTTGTACACCCAGAATTTCGTCTCTTGTGTTTTTCCTAAGAAATTTAATATGGACCTCCCTGGGTACATTGTATGTTCTGGCATATGCTGAATTCACTCTATAGACCAGATCTATCTCCCATTCCATCTGTTGTTTATCTTTATGTATGTATTCAGCTAAAATATTAGTCATAATGTCCCTTATATTTTCCCCATCCGCTTCTATAACATTTTGAAATCTAAGATAAAAGGACATTCTCTCAAACTCTGTTTTCATTTGTTGGATATCAAGTTCTTTGTTTCCCTTCTGCAATGCTTCTACCCCCCCCCCTCGCCTCTGCCACCCCACCTTCCACAAGGTCCAGTCTCTGTGAATTCTTATAAATTTGGACTTGATTCTCTTTAATTTCTTCCTTCATTTCCTTTAATTGTTTCTTAATTTCTTCCTGGCCCTGTATAAGTTGCTGGAGCATTTGTTGCAAATCCATCTCTGTACTCTTAGGTTGCATCAGTTCTGTAATCTTTGAGTGTGTGGCAGGACTGGATGTTGCAGATGTCGGTGCAGAAGTAGCAAAGCCAGGTTTTCCAGGGGGTGGTCTTTTTGGAGACATAGTTTATAAAGTAGAGAAGTCAGTCAGTATAGAGAATGGACAGCTGGAGAAGTAGAGCAGACAGATGAGTCCAGGAGGCAGAAGATCCAAGCAGATGGGAGTTCCTTTAGTCAGTCTAGCAATAGAGAGGGATTTTCCCCCCAGGAAGTTCAAGAAATAACAGTCCACAAGAGAGTCTTTTGGGTGACACGGAGACAAAGACCGGAAGCCTGAATTTTAAAGATGGAGTCAGGTTTCACAGTTCATAAAGACAACGGAAGTGTGCCATCTTGCCCTGCCAGCTTTGGGCTCAGAGGCATAGTAAAGTTTTAAAATTATACCAGAAGGGGGTGTGGTTTAGATGGTTGATGCCTGAAGGTATGCTGATATTCTGGGAGGAGACAAGAATTAGAATCAACACACCCATAGAGGCACAGGCCTTTATGGAAAAAAACAAAGCGAACCTAGAAAAAACAGAAGACTCTACAACGGTCACGCAGGACACGGGAGGGGCCGGAGCTCTGCCAGCGGGGGGAGAAGGGGCAATACCAAGAAAGCTCAGATCACAAAAATGAATAAGAAAAACACATTGGTATAAACAGACCGAAAGTAATAATGACTATTTTGCAGTAGTCTCTTCTTGTCTTTGATGGTGTCCAGTACTCCGTTCCAGTCACCCAATAGTATACACGATCTATAATCCCATTGTCTTAATTTAGTATGAAGAGACTTGTAAAAAATTTCTTGTCGTTAGTTGGGAGCATGTACTCCTGTTAAGAGTATTTTCTTTCCTTCTATTAATAATTCAATTGCAATATATCTTCCTTGAGGATCTGCTTCGATTAATTCAGCCTTTAAATCTTTTCTTAAGTATATGACTATACCATTTTTCTTCTCTGGAGCAGATGCCACAAAGTATGATCCCAATCTTGCGTTCATCAAGTATTTCTGATCCTGTATTCTAATATGTGTTTTTTGCAAACAAATTACATCATTTTAAAATTGTTTCAAATAGTGAATTCCCCCCCCCCTTTTTTTTTGTGGTGAATTTAAACCATTAACATTCCAGGTTAGAAATTTAATTGTCATCTTCAGCTCCCTGAAGCTTTCTAAGAGCTGCCTGGAAATCTTGCTGGGATTTCACCTTCGGTCTTGCTCCCTCCACAGCTTCTGTGTTCGTATTTGTAATTTCTTGGATTATTGTCTGGGCTTGCTGTATCTTTAATTCTTGCTCTTTGCGTTTAGTGGCCGCTTGAGTTTGTCTTTGTTCCATAATTTCTTCGGTCTCCTCAGGTAAGTCCAGAGCTTGAGCAGCTCCTGCTTGTACCTGAATATCTTGCTGTCTGCTCTCACCTGTTTCTTTTCTTCCTCTAACTCCTGGGGATGGGGGGGTATCCAGCCTTTAATACATTGCTGTAGAAATCTCTTGCTTTCCAAACTGAGTTAAGACGATATCTTTCACCTTGATAATTCACCACCAATCCGGCTGGGGCCTCCCATCTAAATTGAATCTGGTGACTTTTAAGTTCATGCATTAAAAATGCATAATCCTTTCTGGATCTCAACATTTTTGAGTGGATTTCCTTCAATACTACCACATCTTGTCCTGCCACTTGTAACTTATTTTTGTAAATTGCTTGCACTATTTCATTCCTGGTTTACCTGGTGACAAAATAAATTACAATATCTCTTGGTCTCTGTCTGGCAATCCATGAATTGACACGGTAAATTTTATCGATCTGCCAGGCACACTCTACCTTTGGTTCGCCAGTTAATTGAGCGAAAGCTTCAGCAAAAAATATCTCTCAGATCTTCTTGGTTATGTTCTTTCAAACCTCTTATTCTTAAGGCAAATTCCATTGTTCTGTATTGTATCATTGTAACTTCTGATTTATCGATTTTGCTTTGTGCTTCTTCAACTTTATTCTCCAACTTGATATTAGACAGATTAATTTCTTCCACCTTCTCATCCAGAGATGTTACATAACCAAGTAGACCTTTAAATGCATCTACAATGTCCTCCCTAATCTGTTGATTACGGGTTTGGATTAAATCCTTAATTCCAGACATTTCCTCACACACGTCTTTAAAAGCATTTGAAATCTTTTCCTCCAAAACAACGGCTTGGTCTTTTAATGCATTTTGGAGAGCCTCAAGTGTCAGAGTTTGTGTTTCTACTGGGGGTAATAAAGATTGCAATTTCTGTGTCTGGGCTGGGGAACTTCCAGCACTCTTGGAAACGCTTAGTTTTGTTTGTTTTGAAGCCATTTCCAGATATTCAAACAAACTTTTCAACAGCCAGTTTATTGAGTCCAAAAAGTCCACCTATTCCCCCGGTTTTGTTAATAGTGACTGCAATTCTTGAATGCTAATTAACATACAAAGCTGCCTTATACTGAGGCTCACCACTATCTTCCCCCCTCCCTCTCTTTCCCTGATCTCTGAGATCCTTTTAACAAGGCTTTTCCCTTTCTTGTGATGAAGTTGAAAAAAATAGTTGTGGGGCATATTGGATGAGAAATTCCAGAGGAACACTGGCTGGTGGCAGCAAGTTCTCGGCCACAGCAGGAGCCCCTCCTGATGTGTACCCCAGGTGGTCCAGACCAGCTGGGCTCCCTTAGCCCAATGGCCTTTGAAATGAAACACCAGAAATGTCATTATTCCAGACCAGCCCTTCTCTTCTGAGCCCTTCTAGACAGACTTGCAGGAGAAAAATGGGACCCCAGCAGGGGACTTTCACGCTGGGGGTGGTTGATGGATCAGTAGTGGACTCCATACAAATGTATTGCTTTGACGCTTGTAAGATGCCCCGACTAACTTTCTGGTGAGATGGGCAGCAATGAAATGTAATAAATTAATATACATAAATAAACAAATAAATAAATGAATTATGTTCCTGCTTGATAGTTACCTCTAAGAATCACATATCAAAGACTGTGCCAAAGAACGGCTAAAGAGCCATTCAGCAGAGTTACTTTTATTTGGATTCCTGCAGAAAACAGGGGGCTGCATCCGATGGTCTCAAAAGCTGCTTTCAATCCAATTGTCCCAACATTCTATGATTCCATAAAACTTCTTAGCAGCAGCAGTTCATCAGTAAAGATGCTGGAAGTGAACTAGCACATTGAAAATAATTTGCTTTACAGGAACAAGCTGACCCCGGGAGCCCACTGTTGCTGTGCAGTGAGGCTGGGGGCATCACGAATGCCAGGCCTGAAGAGGTTTCAGAGCTGGCAGGAAGGAGAGCAACTTTTAACAGTTCCTCTATCTCTGCTGTCTCTGTCACAGTTATGGGACTCTCGCCACAGAGCACGAAGGCTTAATGCAGAAGTACCTCCATTTACTTCAGATTGTGGAGACCGAAAAAACAGTTGCCAAGCAACTCAGGCAACAAATTGAAGATGGAGAAATAGAGACAGAGCGCCTGAAATCAGAGGTATGGAGCCCAGCCTCAAAATGTGCTGCCAGCTGCTTGAAGTGCCAGGGAATTGGGTACTTTGCTATTTTGGGCGCCATTCCGTCATCCCTCCTGCTTCACGTGCAGGGGCCTTGGCCAAACTCCTGCCATCACGTGGGTTCCTGTTGCAGATGATGTAAATGGAGAGCAGATTCTGAACAGGCGCCTCGGGAGGCATTTAGAGGATCACTAGACTCCATGACGTGGGCACGCAGGTCAGGGGACTTCCTGGGTTTAAAGTCATTGTGACCCAATTGGCTTTGATTAAAAAGACCCTCTCGCTGGAGCTCCTGAGTGGTACTGTGGATAGTAAAAACACTGCAGTATTTGTCTAGAAGAGGTTAAACTCTGGCAGAAGGACAAAAAATGTGCATCAAGGGATTTTGGAAAAATCTGGCTCCATAATATCTGGAAATGTCCTGTGCCTTTATTCTGACAGCTTTGATTGTAAAGCCACTTTAAACCCAGAAGTCCATAGTAGGAGACTCTAGGAAAGTGTGACAGTTATTTAAAAAGGCCAAGCAATGATTATGGAGCTTCTGCATTCAAATGTTTGTTGAGCTTCCCTTTGTGCTCTTTGAAGAACAGATCAAATGGCCCTTTGTATGCATATGCAAATACCGATGATTGCATTGATTGCATAAGGAGTTGGGCTGTTTTGTTCCCAAGACGATTTGTTAAGACAGCTCTAAATAGACTGCCCTGTGTGCTCCCTAAAAGGCCCCTCTTGCTCTTTCCTGAGGCTGAGCAGAAGACCAGGGGAGGGGGCATTCCAGGGGCCAAGCTGGGAAGCTCTGGGCAAGGTTGGCCTGGGCAGTCTGTCTCATCCCTGGGATGGCGGCATTGCGGGCAATCAGAGGCACCCAAGACAAAATGGAGGCGACTTCTGCAGGTTTAGCTGTTTAACCTCTCTGTCTCTGTCTCCCTCTCTATCTCTGTGTCTGTGTCTCTGTCTCTGTGTGTGTGTGTGTGTGTGTGTGTGTGTGTGTGTGTGTGTGTAAACAAGGGAGTGAGCCCATATCCCAACTGGAACACCAGGCCATGGAGAGGTTTATGGAAGCTATTCTGTGCACTTGGGCTTCTCCTTCTTCAGCAGCAGATCTGAGCATTTGCTGCTGAGCAGAAGAAGCAGGGAAGTCAAAGCGCAGAATTGCCTCAGTGTCACAAGCAGCTCCTGAGGGTCGGTGGCAGCGCTAGATCAACTTCCTTACCCCATTACTTCCTGCTACTGATTTTATTCAGTTTGTTTGAGTGCTGTGCTGCTTTCACGTTTTCAGATTTTATGTCTAGGTTTACTTTTTACATTTAACTTTCTGAGTAGCCTTCCAGGAGAACCAGAACTGTTAACAATAAATAAATTATTTGCGGATGCTCTCTTTCCTTTCCCTGCCCAGTCCAGGCTACAAGAGCAATAAGGAGCCTCTTCCCGTCATGAAAGTCCCTTAGCTCAACTTGTGCAACTTCATGCTGCACCCTAGGCGAAGCCACGGTTTCTTGCAACCTTCCCCGGGCTGGTTTTTCGGTCTGGCCACTGACTGCCCAGTGAAGACCGGGATTGGGAATCTAAAGTGGTTGGGATGCAGTAAAGCAGGCTAATTCTGCTGACTGGCAGGAGATTGAATCTCACCTGCTCAAGGTTGACTCAGCCTTCCATCCTTCCGAGGTGGGTAAAACGAGGACTCCAATTGTTGGGGGCAAGAGGCTGACTCTGTAAACCGCTTAGGGAGGGCTGCAAAACACTGTGAAGCAATATATAAGTCTAAGGCAGTGTTTCTCAACCTTGTCAACTTGAAGATATCTGGACTTCAACTCCCAGAATTCCCCAGCCAGAGCAGACAAGTTGACAAGGTTGAGAAACACTGGTCTAAGGGCTACTGCTAATTACCCCTCCCCTTTTCTGGTTTTGGGCTCACAATTTCTCATGTACTGTATCATTAAATCACCCCCACCCCTATGCTACTAATACCTCTTTTAGTAGGTGATTGGAGGGAAAGCATTCTTTCAAAACTATTTTATAAATTAAAATATAAAGCCTGTTTCTGCTTTTCTCTGTCCTACCAGATTGCTGCCTTACTTAAGGACCACGAGCGCATCCAGTCCAACCAGGCCAACTTGCCAAATGATGATGACATTGACATCAAGAAGATCAAGAAGGTGAGTAGCCACCACAAAATGATGAGGGTGGTGGTGGAGGAAAAGCCCATGTTCAGACCTGTGAGAAGAAATCTCCTTGCCCATTCCAGAAGGCCTCTTTCCTCCTCAGGATTGGAGGGGACCCCCAGCAAATTACTAGAAGATTCGAGTGCTCATTGAGTAAGACATGAGCCCCTCCCCCACCAGCCTCTCCTGGTCAATCACACTATTTTACAAGTCACATCTTCAGTCCAGGGACTGAGCTACCAGGCACACAGCCCGCAAATGAACCTCAGGAGCATTTGTTGGCTTCAGCGGTTCACCTTGTTCTGTATCCATTCAGTGGCAGCCCACCTTTAGCCATCTTCTCTACTAGAATCTAAATCTTTGAGGAACATTTTTCCCCAGCCCTTTCGGGACATGGTTCTCCGGTACAACTCTTGATTGGACTGGCCTGCTTCAGACAGTTATCCCTCTCGTTAGCGGAACCTTGTGAGCTGTGGCCATCAGCATTTCCCCTGGGTGAGCACCAGATTTGCTGTGCCACCTGTCTTGATTTTCTACTTAAGGCCTTTCCATTAAGAAACCAATAAACAGAAACTGGCCTGCTGTGCTGGCCTCTGATATTATTTTGAGTTGCAAAAATGTTTCATATCATATCAACCAAACAGGTTATTTTCCAGAGAAGAATGTAAGAGGAACATTAAGGACAGCAGCAGGTTTGTAATTAATACAGCAAATTATTAATTAATATTAATTAATATTACATAGTAATTATAGCAAGTAATAGTACTACTACTACTAACAACAACAACAACAACAACAACAACAACAACAACAACAACAACAACAACAATAAAGACAGCACAAATTTTCTTGGATAAAGAAAAAGCTTTTGATAACCTGCAGTGGCCCTTTTTACTTGTCGTATCCAAGAAAAGAAATCCTGGGCAGTTCATAGCCTCGATTGAAAGTCTGTCTCAATGGCAAATGGTTTTTCTGGTGAGCAACAGAATCTTTTCCACAGACTTTCCAATAAGGAAAGGTGCCAGGCAAGGGGTCCCACTCTCTCTCTTATTATTGATCATTGCCTTAGAAATATTGGCAGAAAAAATTGGAGGCAAAAAATTCCATGGAGAGGAATACAGGTAATCCTTGACTTACCACCACAATTAAGCTCAAAAATTCTGTTGCTACGTGAGATCTTTGTTAGCTGTGTTTTGCCCCATTTTACAATTTTTGTTGCCACAGTTGTTAAGTGAGTCCCTGCAGTTGTTAAATTAGTAACAAGGTTGTTCAGTGAATCTGGCTTCCCCATTGACTTATCAGAAGATTGTAAAAGGGGATCACGTGAGTGTCATAAATATGAGCTAGTTGCCACGTATCTGAATTTTGATCATGTGACTGTGGGGATGCGGCAGTGATTGTAAGTGTGAAAAACAATCATAAATCACTTTTTTCAGTGCCCTTGTCCTCTTGAATGATCACTAAATGAATTGTTGAGGACTCCCTGTATAAGCTTAATTGTGCTTCAGATGATGGAGCATTAACCATCACAGAAACATAAACTGCATTAAGACAGTTGATGAAAATAATGCAAGGCTTGGGAGAATCAATGTCCAAAAGCCAAAAATAATTTCAAGACACTGAACACATGAAGATTTTCCTGTGGAAGGATCTGTCTGCCACACAATAGATTCAGGGAAGGATCCGGGATTGCACTTGACAGGCAATAACCTGGACTCCCCTCTCTGGAAACAGGTCCAGAGTTTTCTCCGGGGATGGCTGTGCAGAAGGAAGTGGAAGACCATCATCCAGGATTACATCCGCTCCCCTCACGCTGACAGCATGCGGAAGAGGAACCAGGTGGTCTTCAGCATGTTGGAAGCCGAAGCTGAGTACGTGCAGCAGCTGCACATCCTCGTCAACAACTTCCTGCGCCCACTGAGGATGGCGGCCAGTTCTAAAAAGCCCCCCATCACCCATGATGACGTCAGCAGCATCTTCCTGAACAGGTGAGTCAGAAGGAATCTGGCTAAAGAAAGCCACCACTTTCACTGTGGCTTATAAAAGTCACCAGACCATTGGGTGCCTGCCTTCCGGTCATGCCCTGCATGTGCCAATCTTTCAAGGCATGTAAGGGAACCTGGGGAGTGGGAAGGCTTGACCAGATATGAACCACTCCTGTGCAGCTGCGGTCAGGGATTAAGGGAGACAGTGTGTCTTTCTCAGGAATCTGGGAGCAGGGAATCAAGAATGAGCAGAAAAGGGGTGGAATCCAACTGGTGTCTTCCAAGTTCCTTTAGAGACCACAGCAGAGCTTTTGGGGGAGACAAAGAGGGAGGGAGGGAGGGAGGGAGGGAGGGAGGGAGAAGTAGCCACACAATTCTCTTCTGAGGATCTCCAAGGAGTTCTCTCTTAAGAAGGTCTGGGTTTCTATTCTCTCATTCCCAAGGTGACAGGATGTGAAATCATGGATTTGGGTTCAGGAAAGGTAGGTTCCAGTTGTGCTTCCTAAACAAACAAGCAGTTTGATAGTGGAATCCATGATGTAGGGGGTGTACTTAAGGCGAGCATTGGCTGCTTCTGAAACTGATCATTAATCTGGATTCCTGCACAACGTTGGACCAATGGCTTTGATTGTTCCTTCCAAGACTACAATTCTGTGATCCTATGGGGGATTGTAAGTGGGGTGGAAAAGAATCTGCTAACTCTCCAAAATCACACGTGGGAGGTGCTCCCCGGTGATTGGCTGCCCTCCCAGACTTTCAGATTTGGGAATCATTTTCCTTTGATTCAGGAGACAAGGCAGAGAGCCGAGTGAGGAAAAACTCAACACACATCTTATCCTCTTCTGCTATGCATAGCAGCCTGGGGGAAGTAAGATTTTCTTCCCAGCAAAATGAGTTTTCATAGGTGATAAGCCAAACGCCCCTCCTCCTCCCTCCAGTGCCAGGTTTTTAGTTCCTAACTTCTGGCCCACATTTCTTTCTTTTTTTAGTGAAACCATCATGTTTTTACACCAGATCTTTTACCAGGGCTTAAAAGCACGCATCTCTAGCTGGCCAACCTTGGTGCTTGGTGAGTGTAAAGAAATTTGCTTTTTACCCTGTTCGAGATTAAACCAAATGCGTAGGACCTTTAGCAAAGTGCAAGGGGCTTGGTTTCCAGGCATCCGGAGGGGAGGGTGGGATTCACCATTCCATTTTGTCTCCCTACCTCATGGCCAGGCTGCCAATCCAGGCAAACTGAGTATTCTAAGTATCCTCTGATTTGGGAAGGGAGATACTTCTGCAGCCAAGATCTGCTGTACTTTTCAGATCTTGGGTTTCCCCCCCAAACGTGGGGCTTTCTGCCCCTGTCATGAAGATGGTGCCACTTGGGCTATAAGAATCTACACACACACAACCGTTTTCCACTGCCGAGTTGAGTCCACCCACCCTCGACTCAGCCAGGAGAAAATCATCTGGCATATTCGCTGCTCTTCTGGCTGAGCTCCAAGGCTCTGCCTGGACTGTGCCTGAGCCGGCCCCTGCCAAACGCCACATCCAGATTTTGAATACGTTGCATGTGATAAGCAAAGTGGCTGCCCCCTCCTCACAATTTTCCTGCCCATCCCACTATTTCAGCAGGAGTGTATGTGTGTGGGGGGGGGGTAGGGGAGCCCAGGGGGAGCGCCACAAGGCTCCTTTGCAGGTCTCACCCCCACCCGCACCTGCTGCAAGAGGGCTCGAAAAAGGCTTCAGAGAGAGATGGGATTGGTGTTCCCCTTTCTCTTTCAGACTTCTCTCCCTCCCTTTCCATCCTTCGCCGCTTCCAAATTCAGCGTGGCTGGCTGGGAAAGGAGCATCATTCAGGGGTCCATTATTGGTGCCAAAATAGGAAGGGGCACCGTGGTTGCCCCAAGAAAGAGGGAGCTGGATTGGGAGATGTCTGGAGTGGAGCTTCACTTCCTCCACCCAAACTCTGATCCCAGGGAGGACCAGCCCAGAGGGCAGCTGGGAGGGGATGAGACCTTTGATTGACACCCCCACCCCACAGTTAAAATATGTGAAAGGACACAAATGGGATGTGGCATCACCCTGCAATCTCAGTCAAAGTCTGCCCCCACCCCGTCCCGAAATGTAAACTCTGCCTTGCCAATGAGTTTCCCCCAGGAGGGAGAGGCTCTTCCCCATCCCCCCCACAGCCGCTCACTGCCTGCCTGCCTGCCTTTGCCCGCAGCCGACCTCTTCGACATCCTCCTGCCGATGCTCAACATCTACCAGGAGTTTGTTCGGAACCATCAGTACAGCCTGCAGATCTTGGCCCACTGCAAGCAGAACCGGGATTTCGATAAGCTCTTGAAGCATTACGAGGCCAAGCCTGACTGTGAGGAGCGGACGCTGGAGACTTTCCTGACCTACCCCATGTTTCAGGTGAGGCTGTGGGGCACCAGGTGAGCTTGGGCACTGACATGATGCAACCCCGGAGAAAGCCCCAATCGGGGTCCTTGAAATGCCACCCTGAAGGCAGGACACAGATGCCTCAGCAGAGTCCGCTGAAGCCTGGGGGGGGGGGTGTCTTCCCTGGGAAAGCCAAAGCACCAGCTCAGCCCCTGGTTCTCTTCTCTCTTGTGCCTTCCCCAGATCCCCAGGTACATCCTGACCCTGCACGAGCTACTGGCCCACACGCCCCATGAGCATGTCGAGAGGAACAGCCTGGACTATGCCAAGTCCAAGTTGGAGGAACTCTCCAGGTCAGAGGGGCTGAGGGCTGCCTTGCGGGGAGGGGATGTGGGCAGCAGACCCCCTTGCACCCAGGCCCCCCTTGGGACCCACCACCGAGGGCCCTTTGCAGAGAAAGTGCTCTCACCCATTCCATCGGCCTCCCTCTTGAGGAAGCAGCCTCTCAGTGAGGCTTTTACGGCATGAAGATCCATTTGGGTTTCCAGTCGGGGTTCTGAGTCCTGCCCTCCGACTCTGAAACAGTTCACCCTGCCCAGAGTTTGGGTGCTGATCTTCATGAGGGAGTTGTGTGTTTTATGCACACCAATGCAACAACAATCGCTCGAGAGCCGTCTCCTGATGGATTGGACTACAGTGCCCATCATTGACAGGCATTGGTCTTCCGGCAGCAAAGGGTCAGTGTAGCTGGGGTGGGGGCACAAGGCTGGTGAAGCTGACCCAAGAAATGGTCTCCTCACAATGCAAAGATCTCCATCACCTTTAAAGAATTCTGAATTTCTCACATTTTTGTATAATTATCACTTTGGAAAAAATAAGCAGCCATCTGCACTTAAGCAGAAACACGGAGTACAGGATGTGTGAAGCAGATAATGACAAGGCAACATATGTTATTTCAGAAATGCAGAGACGTTTCTTCCAAAATGCCTTTCAGGAAGAAAAAATGCTCTCTGGAGAACTTGGGAGGTGCTTCTTTTTATCAAGCCCCCATCCTCAAAGCGGAAGCTGAAGCTCAGCTCCCTGCTTGCCTTTTATCCCCGGTGCCCCCAGAGCAGGCCCTGCGGCTCCCCGGTTTCCCTTTGAGGGGAGGGCCCAGGTGAGCTTTGCCCCGAGGAAGCCTGGGCCGGGGGCACCTCTGGTCCTCCTCCTCCTTCCAGTCCTTCAGCTGTGCTCTCTCAGCCCTCGGCTCTCTCAGCTAGGGATCATTACATTTTATTAAATATTTATTAAAGATGAATCATTTGTATTAAATATTTTATTAAATATTTTGGTCACTAAAAACAATACAGTTTTAAAGAAAAAAGCAAAGTCAAAAATGAAAAGTAAATAGGAAAAAAAGAAAGGAAAAAAGATTCAAAGAGGTTTCTGATCTTCTTTACAGCAATTACAAATACATTTATATTTTGTCCTCTCACTCTAAAATTATCCCTTCTTTCCATTTTCTCCCCAAATCGCAGGTTCATTCTTTCTGCTTTCAGCAAAAGGCCTTCCATAAAAGCTTTCCAACCTTTGGCAAATGTCATTGTTGTCTTTTTCCCAGATCAAACAAGCCAATTCTGCCATCTTTGCCAACCTCCCTCCCTTAGGGGCATTTCAGAGTCTTTAATCATCTCGCTGCAGCTGCCATGTAGGAAGCCACCTTTTCGAGCTGACCGTCCAGTAAGGAACATCCTTGTTTCAGGCTGAGTGATCTCTTCCCATGCAGGATAATGCACGATGAAGTCAGTGAGACAGAAAACATTCGGAAGAACTTGGCGATCGAGCGGATGATTACGGAAGGCTGTGAAATCCTCCTGGACACCAGCCAGACCTTCGTGAGACAAGGTAGGCCACGAGTCTTCTGGCCACCAGAGCTCCGGAAAGAGCTGGAGATGCCCAAAGGGAGCCCTGAGGGGCCTCGGCAGTTCCTCTTCCTCAAATAGCCCAGCGGCTTCTCCGGAGAAGTTCAAGGCTGGGAGCCTCAGGACAAGAGTTAGTTAAGCAAAAAAGCTGCCTCCATAGGAAGGCCTGGCGGTCCAAGTCCTTTCATGCGCTGCCTGTAACCATGCCCATGGATGAATCCACTGGGAAACAGCTCCCCAAGGCTATCTTAGGGGTTCCATAGCTTTCCTCTGAGGGAAGCCAGCCTGCTGCTGGTCCTGCTGCGTGTCAGTGGCTGGGAAGGTCAGCACACTTGCACCCTTGACTGGTGAGACCATTACAGGAAGTTTACAGTCCCGTTCTTCTCAGGCTCCTCCTCCGTCCACCCAGACCTGCTCTGAAATCCCTGGGCAAAGGTTTGGGCTGCACAGGGTCCCCACCGTGGACTGCCACCTGGCCTGCTGTAGGTGCTGCTGGAGAGGAGCCAGTGCCCCCGGGGCCAAGGGCTGTGACGGCAGGGCCTCTTCTCCCGCAGGGTCCCTCATCCAAGTGCCGATGTCTGAGAAGGGGAAGGTGACGCGTGGACGACTAGGCTCCCTGTCCCTGAGGAAGGAGGGGGAGAGGCAGTGCTTCCTCTTCTCCAAGCACCTCATCATTTGCACCCGGGGCTCCGGAGGGAAGCTGCACTTGACGAAGGTGAGGGAGCAGAGTATCACGCAGCAGGTTTCTCTAGGACATATGGGGGGGGGCATTGATCTCCACCCTCCCCTACTGAAGGCCACACAATCCTTACAGAAGCTACTGCACAGTGAGGGAGACCCTCCCCCTCCCCACTGTCATGACTGGAGCTGCACATGGCAGCGGGAGGCCAAGTGTGCCTTACAGAGAGTGACTGGGCATTTCTCGTGGCATGGAGGAGACCTAGCAGGAGGGTCAGGGAGCAGTGGGGATACCAGAGGCTCTCACGTAAGGCCTCCCCTGTGCTTTCTCCAGAATGGCGGTGTGATTTCACTCATTGACTGCACGCTGGTGGAAGATACGGAAAGCACGGATGAGGACCGTATGTATCCTGGAGCAAGCCCACTCTCCCACCCGCTCTTCCGCCCAGCCCACCTTGCATTTGACCTTAATCCCCCCTTAATCCCCTCCTTCAACTCTTTCCTGGTTCCTTGCTGTCCTCTGCAGCCTCAGCAGCACTGGGGCTCCCTGTCCCCCCATAAGCCCTATGTACTTACACAGCCTCTCCTCCTCCGTTGATGCTTGAGATGAGCATACCTGGGAGTCCTGAGAGAGCCTGCCTCAGGAGAGGGCTGCCTGGCCACCACTCCCCCCTGTCTATCAAGCAGGAAGCCAGGGCAAGGGCAGCAGGCAGCTCTGGGAGAAGATCAACAGCCTTCACTGGCGTTTCCCGCTGCTAAATGAAGGCTTTTAATGGGGTTTCTCACTTCAAAGAATGCCTCAGTTCATGACACTGGGAGCTGATCTCACAAGCACAGCACAAGCCTGGGGCTGCTGTGCGGAGGACGGGATCGTTTCTCCCCTGCTCCCTTCCTCCAAGATCCCCTCCGTTACTGCTATCACACTCTTGCGCTCTTGCACCAGCAGTGAAAGGGTGGCTGCTGCGCATTGCAGGAGATGCCCTTTCAGTCCCTAAGCAGGTGAAAAGGCTTTTGCACCAAAATGAACGTCCTGCCACTCAAGCTGGAAACTAAGGGCTCAGCCCAGCTTATTCCCTTCCATTCACTTAGCCCATTAATGCTCTCTCTTCCCATGATCATCTTAAATGGTTTCTCTCCTTCCTCAAATAAAAATGAAAAGGATCTGGGCAAGATACGGAGCACCTTGACTTCAAGATTGTGGTGGAACCTAAAGACACTGCACCTTACACCATTATCCTGGTGGCCTCCTCCAGGCAAGAAAAGGCTGCATGGACCAGCGACATCAGCCAGGTGAGGAAAGAACCGTTACGCCATGGAGAACCAAGACTTTATCTCCAGGCAGAGTTAGGGTTGTTAGGACCTGGGGCTGTAGAGAAATCCTTAACTGTTTTTCAATATGCAAGGCATCCTCTGGACTAAATCAAAGATGGAAGAATCACTTTTGAAGGAGGAAGTAGTTGCCAAATGAACCAACACCGGCAAGAGACACACACGTCTCCCAAAGATCCATTGGGAAAACCAGCAGAACACAACTGCTTCCCATCCCATCCTTACTGCTTCCTGAAATCTCTTTTCTCTGTTTCAGTGTGTAGACAACATCCGATGTAACGGCCTCATGATGAATGCCTTTGAAGAAAACTCAAAAGTTTCTGTTCCGCAGATGATCAAGTAAGGAATGCAGTTGTGTTTGTCTAGAATCGTTGGGGGTGGTTTTGGTGCAACTCCTAATTTATAAAGGCTTCCTGCCAACAAAGCCATCGATAACACAGGGAGTTGGTACCACAACTTCTTCTGGCTTAATTGCTCTGTTTTGAAGAGCAGGGTGTGGACTGTGCTCCAGAACTATGTGAGGACAGGGCCAAAACTGTGGCCCGTGTGTTCTTTCAGACAACAGAGATGCTCACCAGTGTTTCACTGGCCTGAACCTCAGGGAGAGAAAACCAGATGGGATGTTTTGCCTGGAGCCCAAAGTCTTTTAGAAAAACAGAACAGCAGAGCTGGAAGTTACTTAAAATTATATCAATTTCACTAGCAAGTAAATGCAATTTAAAAGCAAGAAATGAATTAACTCTACCTGGATGGTTGTCTGTTATTTAATAATAACAGATTTTCTGTCATAAGTAGCATGGACTCATTTCAAAACGGTGGTTCTGCACCTCAGACTGTGAGCCCCAGCATCCAGGCCAGCTTCTTCTCCAACCCTTGGAGGTTCAGGCCAGTGAGCATCTCACGGGAAAGCTACAGTCACCACAGGTGAGGCTGATTGGCTGTGCTTCCTCTCTCCATCCCTCTCTGTTCTCCAGGTCAGACACCAGCCTGTACTGTGACGATGTTGACATTCGATTCAGCAAGACCATGAACTCCTGCAAAGTCCTCCAGATCCGCTATGCTAGTGTGGGTCGGCTCCTGGAAAGACTGACAGACCTGAGATTCCTCAGCATTGACTTTCTCAACACGTTCCTGCACTCCTACCGGGTCTTCACCACAGCTATGACTGTGTTGGACAAGCTGATCACCATCTACAAGAAACCGATCAGTGCAATTCCAGCCAGGTGAGTCTTTGGGTGAAGCTCAAGATAGGCAAATGAGGCTGAGAGGAAAAGGAGAGTGGGGGCAGGGGGGGGGGGGAGAAAGAGAAGGAGAGGGGAGGAGGGAGGGAGGGAGAGATTGAAAGATTGAGATCAGCTTTGTTCTGGTCTGAGGGACCTTTAATAGGATATCTGGGGCATCTTGCTTTAGTGAGATGAGAGCTACCAAGGAGCCTCCTGCCTACTTGTGATCCTTGAAATGTATCAAGCTGGGGCATGGCCATCTGAAATGCTGGGCAAGATAATTTCCGAAAGAAAGGCAGGTCAAATCCCATATGAAATAGACCAACAGGATCCCAAAAGTGATGAAAAGCAGCTCACATTAGTTGGAGAAATGGATGCGGCGATGCTTGATTTCCTCCCCTTGAGGATTGGGGCTGCTGTGACACAGCTGCAATCGAAAGGGCCACATCAGTCGTCCCCCCCCCACTTCAGATGGGGCACAGATACAGAGGGGAGCCTCACCTTGCCCATCCTTTGGAAGCTCTCTTTCCTTCCAAGCCCAGGAGTTCTCCAAAAACTTTGCCCAAACCTCCTGTGGGCAGAAATACAGCTGGGGCCACCCAGGCCTTTTCAGACGCTTCTTCCTTGTACTGATTTGGTTGTGTTTACAACACCTTGCGTGCTTAATAGAAAGACAGAAGGAATAAGTAAGACAATATTCAGAAATCAAGAGACAACCTTCGGCAGACAAATTCCTCCCAAACCTGAGAGCAGCAGCCCAGGCCCTAAGCCCCCAACTCAGTTTGGCAGGAGAGTTAGAGTTCAACCTGGGAGCTTCTTCGTGGACCAATCCCACTTTTTGAATAGTGTCCAGCATTACAGCCCCCATTTGCTTGCGAAGCTTTTCATTGCGTGGCTGGCAGTTGACTGCTCCCTCTGCCTTGGGGAAACATGGAAGCTGCCTGCCTCATAAAAGCTACAAGTAGTTCTCCATTTACAACCGGACTGGAATTTCTATCACCAAGCAATGCAGTCATAAAGCCGGACATTGTCTAGTGGGGGCAATCCTGGGACCTCCTGGTTTGTGTTGTTAACCGAATTCTACCTGTTCTTGGACCCCCCTTGGCATCCTGGCCTTGGTCCTCCCCAGACTGAGCTTCCGGAAGGCAGGGGCTTCCTCAGCTTTCTCCAGCCGCAAGGCCTGGTTGGTCAGCAGCAGGAGCACCAAGATGGCAAAGGTCAACTGGACCAGCAGGGATTGTGGTGTGCGGGGGACTGAAAGGGCATAGATGGGGGAGAGGCTGAAGCCCCGTAAATTGTGGGTGGGCTGACAACTGCCTGAATTTTGATCATGTAACCACAGAGGATGCTTGCAGCAGCCATAACTTTGGGGACTGGTTGTGAATCCCTCCATTCAGTTCCTCTGTAACTTTGACTGGTCACTGAACAAATGGACCACCTGCACTTGGCTGATGAATCCTCCAAGGGTCAGTGCTGCATCCAGTTGCAGATCTCTGGAGGGTCTTGGCCTGATTGAGTCTCACCATCTGGAGGCGGGCGGGTGTGTGTGTGTGTGAACCGTTGCCCCTCAGCTCCTGATCTTCTCCAGCCATTCTGTTGATTCACCTGCGTCAAGGGTAAAAGGAGAGGCCTGGGGGAAGGGGGCCCTTGACCTCACCTTTTTGAACTAACTCCTACTAGTTGAATTTTCTTCTAATGGGATTTGGAGCTGATGTTCTTCTCTTGGGAGATGATGTAAAGCCATGCGGTGTTTGAGGAATTCAGGCAGTTGTGTCATTAAGGGATGATGCAACGTAGAGGAGGAAGGAGACGCCCTGGTGAAAGCTTTGTCCCTGGATGTCTTCCGCCAGGTCCCTGGAGCTTTTGTTTGCCAGCAGCCAGAACACCAAACTCCTCTACGGGGAGCCGCCCAAGTCTCCACGTGCCAACCGGAAGTTCTCCTCACCTCCCCCTCTGTCCATCACCAAGTCATCCTCACCAAGTCGGAGGAGGAAGCTGTCCTTGAACATTCCCATCATCACAGGAGGGAAGGCCCTGGAGCTGGCTGCCCTGAGCTGCTCTTCCAACGGTTATGCAAGCATGTATTCCTCGGCCATGTCGCCCTTCAGCAAAACCACCCTGGACATCAACAAGCTTTACGTCTCCGGCAGCTACTCCAATAAGATCTCCGACGAGGGAGAAGGGAGCACCGAAAAGGCAGAGGAAGCGCTTCTGAGCAAGACAGGTGAGCCCTTCTGGGAGGTCAGGAGGAGCCCCAAAGGGACGGTCTCAGCTTCTGCCCTCTGGCTGTCCAGGAGCCCGAGAGCAACTCCAGGGATGGAACTCTCCCTTTTCTCACGCCTCAGGCTTAGTGGAGAGGTGCCAGGTGGGTGGGTAGATGTGGCAGTGAGAATTCACCCCCCACCAAATCTCAGGAGACAGGTGAGCCTGGGAAGAGGTTTGGGTCCACCTTCTCCAGGGCAGGTCAGAGCACCACAGGGCTTTGGATTCCTGGTGCTGCTTCCTGCATTGGGTTAATTTCGGATGAAGAGATCGGATAGATCCAAGCGAATGGCTTCTATCCCAAATCCCTGGGTGAATCTGCTGAAAGCAGAGAGGGGCTGACAAGTATGGAACCTTCAGCCACCTTGCCTTCAAAGTTGTCTCCTGCTCCTCTTCTTTCTTCCCCCTCCTCCTCCTCCTCCTCCTCCTCCTCCTCCTCCTCCTCCTCCTCCTCCTCCTCCTCCTCCCACAACTGGCCCATCAGGAACGTTTGGGAGAAATGTCTAAAGCTGTTGCTGCTTCTTCTGCCAGGCTCCGAAGAGTCGTCCCGAGAAGATTCTGCCTTTGAGGCAGCCCCGAGTGAGGACGCAGACCCTGAGGTATCCCCCACCAAGTCTCCAACAACCCCTAAACTGGTCAGAGGCAAGAACTCTTCAGGTAAGCTGGCTGTGGGGGAGGGGGCCCAGAGAAGCCATCTTCACCCCTGGTAGGAGGCCACTCTGGGCTGTTCTAACAGGGAGCCTCTGTGGTTGAGGCTGATCCTGCCCCTCATGGAGGTGCAAAGGGTTAGGGTCATCTCTTGGGGGCTTCTGGTCCTCTCCGCCCACTGGAGAGACTTGCCAGATGGGATCTGAATTGCCTCCCCCCCCCCACCATCCCGTGCAGAGTTCCCTTTGTTCTCCTATAACAATGGGGTGGTGATGACTTCTTGCCGAGAGTTGGAGAACAGCCGCAGCAGCGCTCTCTCAGCCGCCTCCGCGTTCGCCATTGCCACTGCCGGAGCCAACGAGGGGACCCCAACCAAAGAGAAGTACCGCAGAATGTCGTTGGCCAGCGCAGGTGGGAGAAGAGGAAGGGTCCTCTGGGCCGGGTGGTTCCTCCCTTTCTTGGGCCCCACAAACCTTCCAGGAAGTCTTGCTGCCTGCGGGAGGAGGCCAGGCAGTGGCTGCAGCCATCATCCAGGGCAGGGTCAGGGCAGGCCACCAAGTCTCCTGCAGGCCGCTTGCTGATACTGCCTGGGCCCCATAGAGCTGGACTCCTAGGTGGGTTTCCAGGCTGACTCTCTCTCGCCCTGCAGGCTTCCCTCCCGACCAAAGGAACAGCGACAAAGAGTTTGTGATCAGGAGGGCAGCAACCAACCGGGTGCTCAACGTCCTGAGGCACTGGGTCTCCAAGCATGCCCAGGTATGGCCCGGCCTCCCTTTGTGATTGGAGCCCCCGGGCTGAAGAGGGCTGGGCATGCCTGACCGGCTGGGCTTCACTGGGGCTTGTGGCAAATATCCCTTTGACAGGACTTTGAAACCAAGGAGGAACTGAAGTATAAAGTGATCAGCTTTCTGGAGGAAGTGATGCACGACCCGGAACTCCTGACTCAAGAGAGAAAAGCCGCCGGCAACATCATAAGGCAGGTCATGCGGGTCACAAAAGGCAGAGTTGCCATCTCACTCTTGCCACAGATGGGGGTCCTAATGCAAGGTGGGGAGGGGACTGTGTGGGACCCAGCCTGGCCCATGAGTGCCGATGGCCCCAAATGCTGCACTTCATTGGACCATCGGCCCAGGCCGAGCAGCTGCTCACGTGGCCGGACTTTCTGATGGAAGGGAGAGGTTTTTTCACCCGGCTTCATCTTCCTTTGCTTTGAGGGAGCAGACTCCCGCGATCTCCGTCCCGGAGGCTCCGGATGGAGAAGCTCCGAGCCAGAGAAACCCTCGGCTTCCACACAGGCCCTCCCTAGAAAAAGCTGAAGCCTCCCAGTTTCTGTCACAGGAGACTCACTGCTGCAATTCTCCATTTTTGCTTGCCTGCCAGGACCCTGACCCAGGATGACCCCGGAGACAACCAGATCACCCTGGAAGAGATTCTCCAAATGGTAATGGCTTCTGGGGTCCCCAAGTGGGTCACAAGGGAGCCTGTGCTGGTTTGGTTCTTTTCCTAAACTAGGAGCCTGTTGCGTTTTGGAGCCAACAGTGGGCTCGATAGTCCACAAAGCGAGTCCAGTATTACCCGTGTAACAACGGAGTTGTGAAGATTGGCATTAAGGTGATGAGTTATGGATGGTTGGGGTGTTGTTGTCTTCTAGTCGCCTCAAAAGGGAAGGAAGGATGTGAGGCCAAGGTGAAGCCAGAATGTCAGCAACAGGGGCCTTGGTATGGCCTGAGGCTGGTTCGCCCGAACCGTTAGTAAAAAAATGCTTTAAAAAGTAAAGAACATTCCCCACGATCAGCTGTGCCCTGGGATCTTGGAACTTTTGTAAAACTTTTGTAAAACATTTTTTTTACTACCATCAGCTGTGCATAAATCACAGCCTGATTGTCTGTGAGGTTCCTGCTTGTTGCAGGTACCATTTTGTGTGAAGTCCAGCTGTTTTTACATTGTGTGTGTCTTTTTGTGCAGCCCACCGGGTAGTCACATGACCACCAGGCCATGCCCACCCGGTCACATGACCACCATGCCCCGCCCATCAAGCCATGCCCACAGAATCGTTAGAGAAAAATTTTGAATTTCACCTCTGGGTTAGACCAATCGGCAACCTCTTAAGCTTCAGCTCCTGGCTCTTCGTGATAGCAATCAAGGAAGCAGATTTGAGCAGAAGCACATCTGAGTGGGAATTTGAACTCAACCCAGTGTAAACTGGGCAGCACTTCCTGGCTCCTGTTTGTAATCCTAACTTCAGACGACGGCTATTTATTTATTTATTTTGTTTGTCTATTTGTTTGTTTGTTTATGTCCTGCCTTTATTATTTTTGCAAGTTACTCGAGGCACATCCACTGCATCAGGGGTGTCAAACTCATGTTGTCATGGTGGTATCACATGACATATTGGGACTTTTTCCCCCCTTCACTAAACTGGGCATGGGCACGGGCACGGGCACGGGCAGCATGTGATGCCTCTGGCCCACAGGCCTGCGCTACACCTTCATCCTGCTTGTTGTTGTGTGGAACATGTTGTTCCACACAACAACAACCCTGTGAGGTGGGTTGGGCTGAGAGAGAATGATTGGCTTAGGGTCACCCTGCTGGCTTGTATGCCTAAATCAGGATTAGAACTCATGATCTCCGGCTTTTTAGCCTGGCGACTAGACTGGTGACCTGCATTGGCCCCAGCATGAGAGGGACAGAGGTGATTTGGGGAAGCATCTCAGGGCCAACTTGATGGGGCACCTATTTCGATCCATTCCTATGGAAAGATGGAGTTGAGAAGATTAAGGAGCATAATGGGTGCTTTAAGGCTTCCTTGCATGGCCCTCAAATGAAGCTACGTCAGCCTATGTTGGAGATGTTCTTAAGGAGAGAGCCAGCTTCTTCATGCCTGCCTGTGAGCCAGGATAAGAAGCAGAGACTCATTGCCATGCATGTGCTCTTCTTGCCCACCCTATGGATCCCGTCTGCCAAGTGCTGGAAGAAGAGCGCCGGAGAGCCTGGCATCTCTCCTGGGCTGAGCAGCATTTGCCTCTTTGGAGTAACCTCCTCTCCCTCCAAAGAATGCCCATGGGGCAATATCTCTGTGTCGATGGGTTGAGTTAACGGGAGCAAGAATCCATCCAGGCTCAGGAGGGTTTTAAACCTTTCTGACTTCCTGGATTTGTCCTGTGTAGGACGGCCAGGTTCCATCATGGAAAGCAGGAATCTCAAGCAAGGTGTGTCTCTTTCCTGGAGCTCAGTGGTTCTGTTGATCTCCTGGCCTTCTTCAGAAGACGAGGAACTGGAAGTGACTTTGTCCTGCCTTGCTTGGGCCTGATGGAGCAGGAGGAGGGTTCGCAGACTAAGGCCTTGCTCTGAATCAGCAGCTTCTGGGACTCAAATACAAGGGAAAGGCCTGGATTCCCTCTTCCACTTCGCCAAGCCCAGCCAAAACTCACTGCCAGGCCCTTGGTGTGGCCTCGCTCCAAGGTTCCCTGAGTGGGCCTGGGTCTCAGTGGTCAGGGAGAAGATCAAGGGACGGTCAGATGGCACTCCCCTCCCCCTCCTTCCTGCCCCAATATGTCCCTGCTAGTCTGCCAGGTTCTTGGCTGCTGGGGAGGGGTCTTTCTCCTGGCCACAGCATTGCCCCCATCTTTGCCTCCATTGTCTATTTGGTGCTGCTTCCTTCATATGTGGCCTGCGCCGTTCTGGGAGATGCTGCCTGTGGACTGGAGTGTCCTACCACAAAGTCCCAGCCCTTTGGGGTTCCTGGCCTAGTCATGACCCCCCTCCCTCCCCAAGAACAGGAAGAAGCTGAGTCCATCAGGATCCAGCTCACTTTGGTATTTGAGCAGGTTCTTTTGCTTCTCCTTCATTTGGGGACCCCATCCAAGCAGCCCCTTCTTTTCCCATTTCAGGCTATGGGGGTCAAAGCAGAACCCTTTGAAAATCACTCGGCTTTAGAAATAGCCGAGCAGCTCACCTTATTGGATCACCTGGTCTTCAAGACGATACCCTACGAGTGAGTACTGAGCTCTTTGGCATGCATTTGGGAGTGCAGCCAAGATGAAGGATGCAAAATTGCATTCAGCTGGGGTGGGTGAGTGTCCTGTGGGTGATTTTGCAAATACAGGTCCAAATAAAGATGAAGATGAATGTGTCATAGACATCTGTCACCCAAATCACATCCATGGGGATTGTGGGAGTAAGTCTGCCTCCCCCCCTCCTCCAGCCACTTGCAAAGACCTTAGGAGGAGACACATTTCCTCAAGAACGTCCTGTGCAGGACAAGGTGGGTCAGGCAGGAGAGAAATTCTGGAGAGGGTTCAGCTCATCCCGAGACCTCTTGTTTGCAGAGAATTCTTTGGACAAGGATGGATGAAGGTGGAAAAGAACGAGCGAACACCCTATATCCTGATGAACACCAAGCACTTCAACGATGTGAGTGCCACTGCTGTGGGTCCAAGTCTCCGTGGGGTTTTGCAGGGGCAGCTCAGAATTCAGGTCCCAGACTTTGCCCGTTTGCAGCATATGCGGCAACAGGGACTCTTCTTCCTCTTGCTTGTCCAGATCCACCTTCTCCTAATGGGTAGCATTGTGCTCCTTTTCCAGGGGGAAATATTCCAGCCTGCTTGAGTGAGAGTTGAAAGGATTCCCATGTTGAACTGCCCAGCAGATCCGCCCGGGGTTTTTAAAAGTTCCTCTTGTTCAGCCTTGTTTCTTTCTCCTTTCCTGGCCAGAGAATTCTTGCTTCCTTTGGCGAGGATAGTGCTGCAGAAAGCAACTTTTCCTTTGGGGGGAGGGGGAGATCCTCAAAAGGCCCCAATGAGTTTAGAAACATTGCAGTTCAGGAGCTCTTTTGAATAACTGCCTGTGACTATGCTGGGTGACAGTTGGGAGAGTTGCCATTGACTGAAGCAACACCGTGTCTGTGCTTCATTTTAAGGCATTTACTGCTATTTCCAGCTTAAGCTAGTTGGTCACTCTGGCCCACGTTTTCCAAGTGACCAAACTTTCCTCATTCCCAGGTGAAAAAACCACAAAGCTCTCTTTGCTAGAGGCCTCTGAAGAGAGTTCAGAAGTTTCAGAAGACAGAATAACGGAAAGGAGCTAGGAAGTCTTGTAATCCAATCCCCTGCTCAAGCAGGAGACTCTGGCCTATACCATCCTGGACAAATAGGTCTCCAGCCTCTTCTTGAAAACCTCCAGTGCCCCCACGATCTTTAGATCCCTCTCGCTATTGCTGCTCTTGAGCCAGGTACCACCTATTCTGTCCACTCTTGTTGTTTTCCCATGCTGCAGGATCTTTGAAAGATACAGTTCAGTGCTTCTGTGATCATATCTGCCAGCTCCCTCGGAATCCTGGGATGTAATCCATCTGGTCCTGGTGATTTAAGCTGCTTTAGAGTGGATAGATTGTCTTACCATTTCTTGCCTATTTTGACTTGTCCTCTTAATCTGCCTTTTAGGTACCATTTTTGTTAGGTTGGACTATTTTTTTCCATTATGTGTAAGGACAGATGCAAAGAATGAATTAAGCAGTTCTGCCTTCTCCCTGATGTCTGTTATTGACTTGCCATCTTCTCCCATTAGTGAACTGACTAATTCCTTGACTTTTGTCTTGATTTTTGCATGTTGAAAGAAACTTTTTTTTTTTTTTTGATATTTGTTGCAAGTCTTAATTCATTCTGAGCCTTAGCTTTTCTGACTTCATCTTTCTGGATTTGGCTATTTGTTGGCATTCTGCTTTAGTTGTGTACCTAGAATTCCACTTTTTATACTTTTCCTTTTTGTCTTTTAAATTATCAGAGAGTTCTTTATGCAACCATGATGGTTTCTTCTGGCTTCTCTTTCTTAAACTTTTCAGTGATATTGTACTAGACTGGGCTTTTATAATCTCATTGTTCAGAGTTTTTCAAGTTCTTGAGTGTTTTTCCCTTTACGATTTTCACCCCTGGAATCCTTCCCAAGCTCTCTTTAAGTTTGTTGAAATCAGCTCTCTTAGACTTTATGGCATTCGTTTGATTTTGTTCTATTGCTTATGCCTGCGTTATATTGAATTCCAATATGACAGGGTCAGTCTCTATCATTTCATCTCTCTCAGCAAGGATTAAGTCCAGTACAGCTGTCCCTCTAGTTTCCCCCTCAACCTTTTGGCTGACAAAACTGTCTACTAGGGTTCTCAGGAACCTGTTTGATCTTCCACTTGGTGCAGAGTTTGTTTCCCACTTGATGTCAGGGTAGTTAAAGTCCCCCTACTTACTATTGTAGTGTGCTTCCTGCACACTTTAGCTAACTAATTGGCAAAGCCTTTGTCTATTTCCATTGTTTGGTTGGGTGGTCTGTATGATCACCACTGTTGTTGAGGAGGAGGTTTCTTTCGGGTGCTGGCTAGGGCTGGGGCATGGATCCTGAAAGACCCCTCAGAATCAGAGATGGGTTCCTACTGATTCGGATGGCTTGGCCAAGTAGGTAGCAACTTGGCCTGCCATGCCCCTGAACCGGTTCTCTCCGTGGCACTGCAGGCGCTGCCATCTTGTTTTTTGCTTCTGCGCACGCAAAAGTGGGCTTCTTTAGTGCTGCACACGCATGCGTCAAGCGTGCGCGCAGGGCGTCCCTGAGCGAATCGGCAGTAGCAGCAGCCGGAGCCCAGCCCTGCTCAGAATGTGCTGCAGACCCAGGAGAAGCCTGGCGTGTCCCTCTTTGCTGGAGCCTTGGAGGACCAGGAGTGGCATCTTCTCAGTGTCCCAGACTCTTTTCTCCAGGAAAGTGGTGTGCTCCTGGGCATGACATTCAGGGAGTTGGGACTTGCAACATCGTCAAGAATAGCAATATTTAGCTGCCATTTCTAAAAAAAAAATCTGATATTGAAATTTTAATTATATGTTTGTGTATTTGAAGTCTTTTAAGCCCCTTTTGTAAGGCAAGTCAAACACAGTTTACATAACTCCTCCTGGAATGCAAGTTCAGGAAATGTTGCTCAGACTCTTTGTATCCCCCCCCGCCGCGCCAAAACCAACCTGCCCCTACAGATGTGCTCCTCTTCAAGGCCGCTGCTCCCTGTGAGTCAGAAGCTGCCTTTGACCAGATGGATTGCTGGCCCTTCCCTGCTGCTCCCCTCCCCTCTGCCCTGGCTCTGCAGCCCCCCCTCCCCATCCAGAGGAACTTCCTTCCTTCTCTAACTGGAGGTTGCTGCATGTAAAAAGTATACATAAATTGGATCAAATCTAAATGCCATTCGCCCAGTATCGGGCCATGTCAAGAGCACTTTCTCTCGTCAGCATGACGTCTTCCTCTGTCTGCGTTGAACGATCTCGTCTGGGCAACAGTTTGTGTGGGATGAACTGCTCTTCTCCGCATTCAGACACAGGGCCTTCTCTAGGGAAGCCCCATTTCCTTCCATCTTCCTAGCCCGGTGCATTCTCTATTCAGCCATTTCCATGCAGGCCAAGTGGCAGGCAGCTGCATGCTTGTGCCCAGAAATGGTGTCTTCCTTCTGCTGTGGGTAGGGACGATGAGGGGCAGCCTTGCCCACCAGCGCGTGTTTGAGCTTCCGTCCGCCTCAGCCTCCCTCTTTCTCTTTGGAGGCAAGGGCCTTTTCGGGGCTGCACACAAACCCTTCCAGGGGCTGTGATGTCCACCCACCCCTCCCTGATGACCCCTGCAGATCAGCAACCTGATCGCCTCCGAGATCCTCCGCAATGAGGACATGGCTGCCCGGGTGAGCACGATCGAGAAGTGGGTGGCCGTGGCTGACATTTGCCGGTGCCTGCACAACTACAATGCCGTTCTGGAGATCACCTCGGCCTTCAACCGCAGTTCCATCTTCCGCCTGAAGAAGACTTGGATGAAGGTGTCAAAGCCGGTGAGTGCCCCAGGAGCCCCACCTCCAAAGCTGTGCAATTGGGACGGGGGTGTTGGGAAGGGGTTTGCGCCACAGAGGCCTTTCTGTGCACACTCGTTCTCCTGTTTTTCTGGAAATGAGATCCTAATCTTCAGAAAGCCGAGCTGGCTGGATTCTGAGACCCTTTGCAGCTTGGGGTTATTGTGTCCTTCTTGACAGAGCAGCACGCATGGGTCGGAGGGCGGGCGGGAGGCCCTTGCCCAGCCTGGGCATTTACATTTACCCCACTGGATATGTTTTTAAGGGTGCTGTTTACCAGCCAGGGTGACTTCCTGACTTCAAAATTGTGATCCCAAAGAGAGAGGTTGCAAGCAGGAAGCAATTGTGTACACAGGGATGGCTTTACTTCTTCAGCTATCCAGAAAAATATGCCAAGGTCCATCTTCCTCAGCCTGCCTTCAATTGCCCTGTCCCAGGGAGGCTCATGCCAGCAGCATCTGTGTGGCTCAATGGCTTCTCCAGCTCTTGCCAGGGTTCCCACCCTTTTGGCTGGTGCAAAGTGCCTGATGGTCCTTGGGTGGTGCGATTCTTATGGGGACCATTGGGGGCCTGTGAGTGTTTCTCTGTCTCTTCCTTGCCCCGTCTGGGCTGCCCTCTCCCCCCCCCCTTCCAGGACTGGCCATGAGAGCTTCCCCCCTCCCCCGGAAGCAGAATCCACCAGAATCCACCAGTCACCTGCAAAGCCTCTTCTTGCCAAGCTGCCAGGAGAAGCCCCCACCCACAGGGCCCTTGGCAGCTTTCTGCCCACAAAGCCCATACTGTTCCTTTGACCTCGAATGAATCTCGTAGCCACTGCATTTCCCCCCTTAATTCCTCCACTGCCTGAACTTATTATTTGGTTGTGGGTCCTTGGTGCTGTCTGAGCTGGGTTGGCTGCTTGCAGGCGTTTCCTTACCTGACTAGGTAACCTCACCAGTGCACATCAATGCTAGGTTGCCTCTGATGTTGTTTGATCATCAGGCCCCCTGGGCTCAAAGGTGTAGCCCCCCCCCCAGTGAGTCATCGGCATGTCCATCCAGCAGTTCTGAGTCCTTCTGGGAAAGCCCCTTTGGCCCAGGCTCCCTTCCCCCTTTTTTGCACTCTTTCCTTGCTTCCCAGACCAAAGCTGTGATCGATAAGCTGCAACGGCTGGTGTCTTCAGAAGGACGGTTTAAAAACTTGAGGGAAGCTCTAAAAAAGTAAGTTCCCTCTGCTGCTCACACGCGTGGGTCAGAGGGCGGGCGGGAGGCCCTTGCCCAGCCTGGGCAGCTGGTGCCTGCCAGAACTGCCAGGCAGACTCCGGGAGAGGAGAGCAAAGGGGCAGGCTGCCCTCAGCCCTCCCCACGTAGATGGTGCCTTGGCAGGGAGGGGAGTTGGCGGGTTGTCAGGCCGTGGGATGCCTCTGGCCGAGCAGGGGCCGGTCCTGCTGTGGCTGAGGCAGAGCAGGCCACGTGGGGTGGCCCAGCTCCATCCCAAACAGCAGAGGAAGGAAAGAGATTGGGGGGGGGGGGGATTTCTCATAGCTTTGGGTGGGAGCCAAAGTTCATTTGCCTCATTTCCAGAGGGAGTTTGGGAAAAGCTTGTGAAAAGGGTTTTAAACAACAGAGTTTCCGATTTCAAAAGGTGGGGGAGCCCTACATGCCTCTGGCTTTTTGCAGCAATGCTTGGAGAGGCTTTGGGGGGATGGCCAGGGATGTGGGGGTTGCTGGAGGGGCGGCATGGACCTCATCACTGTGCTGAAGGCGATAGCAGCAGCAGCAGCAGTGAGTGACAGCCGCCTGGAGATTCCAGAACTCCTAAAGATCATTTCAGTCTCAGTGACTAAAGCAAAATTCTGCAGACAAGCAAATCCTGTGACTTGATTTGCAGCTTAGATGTGGCCAAAATGATGAGGTAAGGCAAAGGCCTCTTCCTGGGCCAATTCTCCTGACTCAGAGCAAATGGGAAAGTGTAATAGCAGGTAAAAGGGACCAAAGAGAGCATTTTCCAGGGAGGCCGTTGATCGTTGGGAAGCAGCCCCGATGCCTTGGTCTTGCCAGCTGAGCTTCTCCTTTCTGCCTCTCTCAGTTGTGACCCGCCCTGCGTCCCTTACCTGGGCATGTACCTCACGGATCTGGCGTTCATTGAAGAGGGCACTCCCAACTACACTGAGGACGGCCTGGTGAACTTCTCTAAAATGAGGATGGTAAGCTCCCTGGCAGGGGCCCTGAGCCGCCCTCCCCCCTCAGCCAGATGCCTGCCTGGCTTTGCCATAACAGCCCCGCCACGTTGCCCATGCTCCCCCGGCCCGGCCCTTCTCCCTGGGACCATCGCCTGCTTTTTGGCAACCTTTGGGCACAGCGGCCTCTTTCCTCCCTCCCTCCCTGCAGATCTCCCACATCATCCGAGAGATCCGGCAGTTTCAGCAGACGGCCTATAAGATCGAGCATCAGGCCAAGGTAGGAACCTGCGGCTGCTCAGCTCTCTGCCCAAGGAGAGGCTCTGGGTGGGGGAGACAGAACCGCCGTTTGGGGGGAACCACTTGGCCACGGGGAAGAGGCAGGCCTTGGTGTTACTGGGCCACAGCCTCTCCCTAAACTCTCGGGGGGAGCATGCCCTGGAAGAGAAAACTCGGGGGTGGGAGGGCAGAGTCCTGCACTTGGTTCCTTCAGTGACCTACAACAGACAAGCCCCCAGCCAGCTGCCAGCGGAGTCTCAACTTCCTTCCTTCAGTCTCTTTCCTGAAAAGAGTGGGGTGAACGATGTTGCCTCCCCAGTTGGGCTACTTCTCCCCTCCCAACATGCCCAAGGGACCCTTTCTCAGGCCTCTGTTTCCTGCCGCTCAGCTCCCGAAGAGCTGCTGTCAACTGGCACCTCGGACAGATGCTGTGGGAGAGACCCTCTTGGCCCAGCCTTGTTCTCTGCCCCCACCAACTGGCACTGGGGCAGATGCTCCCTGGAGCCCCCGGCCTCTTCTGCCCCTGCTCTTCTCTCTCTTCCAGGTCACCCAGTACCTCCTGGACCAGTCCTTTGTGATGGATGAAGAGGGTCTCTATGATGCCTCTCTGAAGATAGAGCCAAAGCTCCCCACCTAAGAACAGAGCAGCTGCCCCCACCAGCCCAGGGCACAGGGACTTGTCCTGCCTCTCCTCTCTGTTCCTTGACTTCCTCCCACGGCCTTTCCTCCCTCTCCCCCTACTCAATCCTTGCGCTGTCAACAGCCAGGTTTGGTTTTGATCCAAGCCTCTCTTCTCCTTTGTTGACTCTTGGCAGCAACTGGGCTGCAGGGATTCAGGACTGGGGCACTTGCCCTGGAGCCCCAGTTTTCTTGGCTTCTGGCCCCTCCTGTAGTGGGGAAAACTCGCCCCCCAACTGAGCTACTCTGGACGTTCTCCAGCTTTTCCAGAGCAGCTTTGGTGGCATCCATGTTGCCGGGATTGTTGGGTTCCCTTCACCACCCAAGGCAGGCAGGGAGGCCAGCCGGCCCAGCAGAAGGCACCCGTGGTTGGCTTGGAAGGAGCAGCTGATCCACACCTCCCACCCATATTGGGAAGACAGAGCCCCTCCAAAGTTCCTGGAGCTGGTTGGCTTGTGCAAAGAGAGCGTGGGGCATCCCCATGGGGCTCTGGGGCTCATATGGCAGGCCTGGGATGTGGCGGGGGAGGGGGGGTCAAGGCCATTTGGACTTCCTGCCTGAGGCCCTGGAAGGGAGAGGCCCTCGGTCCCTTGGAGCAATTCTGCTGCATCCCCCTCTGTGGCGCTTCTGTCTGTGTGCTTCGTTGTAGACATAGTGACATGTCTTAGTAACATGATGTACAATTAGAGGGGGAAATGGCCAGGTGTTTTTATTACCTATACTGTAATCCTGTCTAACCACTTGCTAGCAGGAATATAGTAATGTAGTGCTTATTCTGTGAATATTATCATGTATTTTTTACAGTGTACAGTGTATAAACCCGAGTGAATTTTTGACTAGCAGGCATGCTCTATGGGAACTGAATTCAGAAACCTTTTGCTGTAAGCAATACCCTCTGGTATGAGAATTGTCTTTCAAGACCTGAAATATTTCAACCTGCAGCTTATTTGGAAAAGAAAATTTCCATTTTTTGTAAAAATATATGTTTCCTGATTACCTCTTGCTAATAAATTTATTCTATCTCAGGGTGAACTATGGCTTTGGACATATGTACAGACCAGCCAGCAGGGCTACAGAGGCAAGTTTAAAAGGAAAACAGGAAGTGGGTGGGAGGTTTTTGCATACCTAACGCAGCTCATTTCAATTGGGAGCCTGGAGGAGAGTTCCGGGTTACCGATAAAGAGGTGGACACCTCACCATCTGGATGGGAAGCTCCCGGAGAGCCACAGAAGAGCAAACAGAGCCGTAGTTTTCAGAAAGGGGGAAATCGTCTCTTTCTGGGAAACTGCAGATACTTAGCTTAAGACCTACTCTGGCCGGTTTGTGGGATCACAGGACCCTCACCGGGTTTTCAAGTGCAGCCTCCACTTCCACCCCCACTCCCAGCCACAGCGATTCCTCCAAATGGAATGTCTTTGACTCTCCAGGAGGACAGAGCAAATTGGCAGCTGATCCACCAGCATGGTAGCCTGTTGGGCGGCTCTTCTCACAACCAAGAGAAAAACATTCCAATATAGTCTAAGATTGGACCAAAAATCCCCTATTCTGCAGCCATAACACTTCAAAGCCCTCTCAAACCAGGTTCCATAAAGATGAAAATATGGTAGAATCAATCAATCAGAAGACCCTGAAGGTCTTCTAGTCCATCCCCTGGTTGAAGCAGGAGACCCTGTGCCATTTCACAGAAGTGACTGTCCAATGGCAGTCTCTTCTTCAAAACCTCCAGCGATGAAGCACCCACGGCTTCTGAAGGCAAACTCTTGCACTGGTTAATTGTCCTCAATGTTAGGAAGCTTCTCCTTAATTCTAGGTTGCTTCTCTCCTGGATTAGTTTCCATCCACTGTTTCTTGTCTTGCCCTCTGGTGCTTTGGGGAATAGTTTCTTTGTGGCAGCCTCTCAAATGCTGGAAGACAGCTGTCATCTCCCTCCTAGCCCTTCTAGCCAAATCCTGCAACCAGTCTTCAGATATTTTAGTCTCCAAGCTTTTAATCATCTTCGTTGCTCTTCTTTGCACTTTTTCCAAAGTCTTAACATTTTTGTAATGTGGTGACCAGAACTAGATGCCATATTCCAGGTGTGGCCTTACAAAGGCTTTATAAAGTGGGACTAATGCTTCAGGTAATTTTGATTCTATGCCTCTGTCTATACAAGCCAGGATTGTGTGAGCTTTTTTGACACTGCCGCACACTGTTGACTCACATTCAAGTGATCGTCCACTAGGACTCCAAGGTCCCTCTCACAGTGACTGTTTTTGAACCAGGTTTCGCCTAATCTGTACTTGCACATATGGTTTTTCCTGCCCAGGTGTAACACCTTGCTTTTCTCCACATTAAATTTCATGTTGTTGGATAGAGCCCATTGTTTACATCTGTCAAGACCTCTTTGGATCCCCATCTTGTCTTCTGGGGTGTTGGCTATTCCTGCCAGCTTAGTGTCATCTGCAAATTTGATGCATTCCCCTTCTATCCCCTCATCTAAGTCATTTGTGAAGATATTGAAGAGTCCTGGGCCTAAGATGGAACCTTGTGGTACCCCACTGCTTCCTTCCCTCCATGTAGATGTGGGGCTACCATTAGGGGCTGCCCTCTGAGTACAGTTTGTCAAATCCCTCTGGCGGTGATGCTGTCTACCTCACGTTTTTTCTAGCTTTTTCAACCTACCAGAAGTAGGTTGTGGTCTATTTTGTTGAATGCCTTGCTGAAGTCTAAATATACTATATCCACAGCATTTCACTGGTTTACTAATTTAATCACTATATCAAAAAAATGAAATAAATTGGTTTGGCATGATCTGTTTTTAACATGCTGGCTACTACTTATAACTTTATTTATTTCTGTTTTTTGATGGTATTTTCCAGGTATTGATGTTAGGCCGATTGGTCTGTAGTTTCCTGGGTTTGTTTTTTCTCCTTTTTTTGAAGATGGAAAGCACATCAGCTCTTTTCTAACCCTCAGGTAATTCCCTGTTATTCCAGGATTTTTGAAAGATATGCTACAATGGTTTGAGATAACATCTGTCAGTTGTGTATAGGCATTCGAGTTCTTTATAGGTCTTGAGTATATTTCTTATTTCTCCTACTTTGTAACTGGGATTTCCATCCTCTCCATCACTCTCTACTTCATTATGTTTTCCTTTTTATTTCTTTTTTCTCTTTCCTCCTTTCCTCCTTATGTGATCTAGTGGTTTTTGCTTGGAATTAGGTTGTAAAGATCATGAAGATTGCCTCTCCCTCCCCATGTGTAGGAGAAGAAAGAGCTAGTAATCTGTAGGGTTGATTATTTTAATAAGATTCTCAATAATATCTTTGATTTTTGCTCCAGGGAAACAACATACCTCCCTAGATTGACTGTTCAGTCTGCAAACTATAGTTTCTGTTCCACAAAGAGTTGAATCTCCTCTCACCAATATTCATCTTTTTTTCTTAGGAAAGTCTGGAATACTTTTCTTCCTGTCAGAGGAATGCTGGGTTATACCACTTTAGAAACTATTGATGCATGCTCTTTTGTAAATGTCTGTATATTTTCTTCCGGGGGAGGCTATGAACGTGATTGTTCAGTTCAATTGGAATGGGCTTAATCCTCCGGAGGGCTTAGGGTAGATAGTGGGGGCTTTACTGTTTTCTTCTAAAAGTGACATGTTTCCATCAGCCTTTCTCTTTAGGTTCATACATAGGGGTCAATTTTTCCCCAGGAGCTGTTTGTTCCCTATTGTGTTCAATTTGGATGTATTCGTTTTATTTTATTTGTTTAGTTTACTTTATTGCCATTGCACCTCATACAATGAAATGAAATGCCATCTCCAGTATACATTATAACTATAAAAATAAAAATAAAGCACACATCCTTCACATTCTAGACAATTGAAATGAAACCCCTGATACAGCATTAATATTGCACTATACAGTAGAATTTAATATAGTTACTGCCCCGGGTTAGAAGCAGTTCTCAGCCTATTTGTCCTTGTTTTTATTGTCCTGTACTGTCTGACAGATGGTAAAAGTTGAAAAAAAGGGTACCCAGGATGAGATGGATCTTTAAGGATGTTTTGAACTTTCTTAGGGCAGCCGGAGCTATAAAGCTCTTCCAAAGAGGGGAGAGGGCATCCCTTGATCCTCTGGGCAATGACGTTGACCCTCTGGAGCTCTGTCCTATCTGCCACTGTGCAATTGGCAAACCAGACACAGGTAAAGTAAGTTAAAATATTCTCTATGGTGCAGCGGTAGAAGGTCACCAGCAGTTTTCCATTCAGTTGTTGTTTCCTGAGAAGTCTCAGATAGTATCATCTTTGCTGGGCCCTTTTGACCAGTGCTGCAATGTGAGTGCCGCAGGTCAGGTCCTCTTTTAAGATAACACCCAGAAACTTAAAACTGGCCACTTGCTCCACTCGGTCTCCCTTGATAAGCAAAGGCTGGATGTCTGATCTATTCCTTCTATAGTCCACTATAAGCTCCTGGGTCTTATTGGTGTTAAGGACCAAGTTATTGTCTCTACACAACGAAATCAACCAGCCTACCTCATCTCGATAGGCAGACTCATTCCCCCCCCCCCAGACAGTCCCTGTTGTATCATCTGCAAATTTAGTAATAGCATTACCATGTTTCCCCAAAAATAAGACAGGGTCTTATTTTCTTTGACCCCCAAAATAAGCACTTGGCCTTATTTTTGGGGAGGTCTTATTATTTTTGAGGTGCAGGAGGCGGCAAGCGTGGTCACCTCATGGCTGCTGCTGTGTTGCAAATAAGCCCTTTTGGGGAGGGCTTATTTTTGGGAAAGAGCTTGTTTTAGCACATGCACTTAAAAGTCCGATTGGGCTTATTATCCGGGGAGATCTTATTTTTGGGGAAACAGTAGGATACCATGGTCGATGGTATCGAAAGCCGCTGAGAGGTCTAATAGGACCAGGACAGAGGAGCAGCCCCTGTCCCGGGCCCGCCAGAGATCATCGACCAACGCGACCAATGCCGTCTCTGTGCTGTACCCGGGCCTGAAGCCCGACTGAAACGGATCCAGGTAGACAGCTTCATCCAGGTACTGGGGAAGCTGACGTGCTACCACACTCTCAACAACTGAAGGTTGGAGACTGGACGATAGTTGGCTAAAGAAGCTGGGTCCAGGAAAGGCTTCTTAAGGACGGGCCTCACCACCGCCTCCTTCAAGGCGGTGGGAAAGAACCCCTCTCTCAATGAAGCGTTGGTAATTGCCTGGAGTCAGCCTCGTGTCACCTCCCGGGAAGCCGAAACTAACCAAGAGGGACACGGGTCCAGCACACAAGTGGCCGCACTGAGTCTCCCCATAATCCTGTTCATGCCTTCGGGGGTCACAGGGTCAAACTCATCCCAGATTGTCTCCTCAAGATTCATCCCCGTCGGCTCGCCCGAATCTACCCAATTAGAGTCCAAGCCTGTCCGGATCTGAGCGATTTTATCCTGCAGATACTGAACAAATTCTTCAGCCCTACCCTGCAAAGGGTCTTCCCCAGTTCCCTGGTTAAGTAAGGAGCGGGTCACCCTAATGCGATAAGAGCGGAAAAATGTTGCTGTTTTGCCGCTTCTATCGCCACTAAGTAGGATTTAATATGAATTCTTACTAGTGTTCGATCAGATTCGGACCGGGTGGCCCTCCAGCCACTCTCTAGGCATCTTTTTTTTTTTTAAACAAAGTTTTATTGTTTTTTTTTTTAATTTTACAGGGAAAAAGGTAGTGGATAAGTACAAATTTTGACGGTTGCAATGTGCGGTAGGTGTCCCCTCCCTCCATACTCAAAGTATACATTTACAAAAAATTCCATTACTAAATAGTTACATATAGTCAGCATATAAATTCAATTAATAAATTCGGTCAACTTATGTCAAGCAAGTTTTCTTATTCATTTTTGTGATCTGAGTTTTCTCGGTGTCGCCCCATCTCCCCCCGCTGGCAGAACTCCGGCCCCTCCCGTGTCCTGTGTATCTGGTGCAGGGTCATCTGGTTTTTCTAAGAGAGCTTTGTTTTTTTCCATAAAGGCCTGTGCCTCTATGGGTGTATTAATTCTAACTCTTGTGTCCTCCCAGAATACTAGCATACCTTCAGGCATCAGGCATCTGAACCACACCCCCTTCTGGTATAGTTTCTTCGCTAACTGCGAATAACTTTTTCTTTTTTCCCTCACTTTCTTGGGGATCTGTTTCAGAATGGTTATATGCCTGTCCTGGTATTTCAATTCTTGCCCCCTTTGTGCACTCAGAATTTCATCTCTTGTACTTTTTCTGAGAAATTTAATGTGTACCTCCCTGGGTACGTTATGTGTTCTAGCATACGCTGAGTTCACTCTATAAACCAAGTCTATTCCCCACCCCATCTCTTGTTTCTCTCTCTGGATATATTCAGCCAAAATACTTGTCATAATGTCCCTTATATCTTCATAATCTGCTTCCACCACATTTTGAAATCTAAGATAGAAGGACATTCTCTCAAATTCTATTTTCATCTGTTGGGTATCAAGTTCTTTGTTCCCCTTCTGCACCCCTTCCATCCCCTCCCTCATCTCAGCCGTCCCACCCTCCAAAAGGTCCAGTCTCTGTGAGTTTTTATTAATTTGAGCTTGGTTCTCTTTGATTTCTTCTTTCATCTCCTTTAGTTGTTTTTTTATTTCCTCTTGTCCCTGTAGAAGTTGCTGAAACATTTGTTGAAACTCAGTCTCTGTAGTTTTAGGTTGCATCAAAGCTGTTATCGTTGATTGTGTACTAGGACTGGACGTTGCAGATGTCGGGGCAGAGGCAGCAAAGCCAGGTTTTCCAGGAGGTGGTTTTTTAGGAGACATTGTTTGTGGAATAAGGAGATCAGTCAGTACAGAGAGTGATCAGTCAGAGAGGTGAAACAGCCAGGAGACTCCAGGAGACAGAAGGTCCAGGCAGAAGAGGATTTTTCTAATCACCCTGGCAATAGAGTAAAGTTTTTCACTCCAGGGAGTTCAAAAGGTAGCAATCAACAAGAGATTTGTCTGGGTAGCACGGAGACAAAGACCGGAAGCCTGAAGTTTTAAAGGTGGAGTCAGGTTTCAGAGCTCATAAAGACAGCGGAAGTGTGCCATCTTGCCCTGCCAGCTTCGGGTTTGGAGGCATATCAAAGTTTTCAAAGTTCCCAAAACTTTCCAGATCATCCTTCCATTGTAGTTTTAAATTCAGAAATTCGCCATTAATAGGAGTGTGACATCCTTAGTTGGCTCTCCCCCCTCCTCCTTCCCTTGGGGCTGAGAGCGAAATTGTTTCAAGCCGCCTGTCCGAGGGGGGGGGAAATCCCCCTCCCTCCAGTCGCGCTTCTCCAGCCAAGCCGAGAGTAAAGTTTAAACTGCTGGCAATTGTTCTAAATTGATGAAGGGGATGAGAGGGAGTTGTCGCCTCACTGCACCGCAGCCGCGTCCTTCAGCTCGTCTTTTTCTTCCGTTAGCCTCGCAGCGAAGACGCCGGAGCGTCCCCCATCATGCTCCCCGATGCCTAGAGTGAAGCGGGGGCCCGTCCCGGCCGCTGCTGATCCAGGGGATCCACCGCGGTGCTGGTCCTCCGGCAGGAGCCTCTCCGGGGCGTCCTGTGCCCCCCAAGGAGTGGGGAGCCCACCGGGAAAGCGCGGGGCGAGCAAAGCTTGCCCGTCGCCGTCAGCCGCCGGAACCGGAAGACACTCTCTAGGCATCTTTTCCGGCGTTTCATCTCCTGGAGCTCCTCGGTAAACCAGGGAGCCACCCGGGATCGACACCGGGTCAGAGGCCGCAAAGGCACAACACGATCCAAGGCCCCAGCGGCCGCCCTATCCCACACTTCCACCAGGGCTTCGGTCGATCTGTGAGCAAGGGATTCAGGAAAAGTCCCAAACTCCATCAGGAACCTTTCGGGGTCCATCAGGTGCCTGGGGTGGAACCATCTAGTCGGTTTTGCCTCCCTGCGGTGAGGGGTAGCGGTATGGAAGTCAAGCCTGATGAGGAAATGATCAGACCAAGGGTTGAATAAAAATATCCCCTAAATCTAGATCATTCATCCACTGCCCAGAGACAAAAATCAGGTCAAGCGTGTGTCCCCCATTATGGGTGGGGTCTTGAATTAACTGAGTTAGGTCCATAGCTGTCATGGAAGCCATGAACTCCCGAGCTGACTCGGATGTCTCGCCAATGGAAGGCAGATTGAAATCCCCCAGGACCATAAGCCTGGGGAAATCAACCACCAATCCAGCTAATATATGTAGCAGCTCCGGCAGGGCCGATGAAACATAGCAGTGAGACAGGTACGTAACAAAAAGGCTCACCTGAGCTCCAAGGCCCCACTTCACAAAGAGGGACTCACACCTGCCTATCTGAGGCACAGTGACCTTCTGAGATCTGAGACTTTCCCTAATAACCACTGTCCCCCCCCCCCCCGGCCCTGCTCTGGGCTCTTGGCTGGTGAAATGCCCGGAAGCCTGGTGGGCATAGTTCGCTAAGGGGCACACCCACCTCATGGCCCAACCAGGTCTCCGTAATGCACGCCAGGTCCGCTCTACCCTCTTGTATGAGGTCGTAAATGAGGGGAGCCTTATGTACCACGGACCTGGCGTTAAGCGGCACCAGCCGGAGACCAGGGTCCTGTAATCCCGGGCACCCGGGCGTGCGAGAAGGGCGATGAGGGTCGGAACGCGCGATCGCTCTTAAACAGCAAACCCACATCCTCCAAACATCATTTGGCCCTCGGCCCCCACCATATCTGCCTCTCCCACAAACAATAGAGATGGTGAACCCCCCCCCCCAATGGAATGGCTTAGTGTATCCCCCGGAATCCCAACCCTTCCCAGCCCTCCCAACCCGCGCCCATTAGTTAGCTCTGGCCTCTGCCCTGGCAGACTCCCCGTGGTGTTCTCCAAACAATCCTGAAGATGTTGGGAAGCCTCTTATGGCCAAGATTTCACTGTCTTTATTATAGGCAGAGCCTGTCTCCTAAGAGGGATGTATGCTGGTGCTAAAATCAGTGACATATGGTCTGATTGTCTCAAATGTGGTAATTGTACAACCTTATAGCCATGTTTAATGTTGGTATATACTTTATCCAAAGTTTGCTCCTCTAGTAGCACACTAAACATGCTGATAGAATTTAGGGAGCACTGCTTTTAAATCAGCCTGATTAAAGCCCCCCACGATCAGCACAGCGTCAGGATACTTATTCTGATTACAAGAATCCAAAGCTATGGTAGTATTGGCATCAGGTGGAATATAGACTACGGTAATCAAAACCATGCTGAACTTCCATGGAAGATACAGTATATGGACCTACATTTAAGAGTCATATACTCCAGATCCATGGAGCAGCGGCTGTCTACAGTCTTTATATTGCTATACCGGCTTTTGTTCCCATATGGATCATATATGGGCTCATTTTTTAGAAGCTGCTTATTCCCTACTAGCTGTACCCGGCCACGGGTTGCTGTGGCCAAGTCTGGTTAAATGGAAAAGAAAGAAAAGAGAAAGCTCAAGTCCCCCGGCAGAGGTGGCCCCTGCATGGAAGTGAGCCACAGTGGCCCCTGCAAGAGCCGCCACAGAGGATGCTTCCACAGGCCCCGGCCTGGCCGAGCTGAGGAGGAGAGGAGGAGGAGGCAGCCGCCGCCCCTGACCCGTCTTCCCTCAGCAGGGGTGGTGAAAGGAGGCAGCTGGCATCCCCTGAGGAGCAGGAGGAGGAGGAGGAGGAGGAAGGAGCCGCCCCTGGTGACTCAGACGCGAGGCAGCCCCCATTGGCCGCGGCCCCATCCAGAGACGCCGTCGCCGCTGCAGTCGCCATCTCACTGGGCACCCAGCGGCCGCCCCAGTCCCGCTGCACTTCAAGCTGACACCACCGCCGCCCCGTCGGAGCTGCCTTGGCGAGGCCGTAGCTGGGTCCCTGTGAGGGGGGTGGAGACCGCGCACAGACGGCCAGGCTGAGGAAACACTCTGCTTCCACCTCCTCTGGAGCTCCACTGGGCTGGGCGGGGCCGAGGCCGGCTTAAGGGTGGGAGGAGACGGCCGAGGGATGGGGCAGGCGCCACCCTGCTGCAGACAGCAAAGGCCTGGCAGGAGGGGAGGAGAGAGAGGGGAGGGGGAGCCAAAAGGCTTCAGTTCCCCTTGGTGGAAATGGCGAAGCTCGTCAGAGGAGGGGCAGAAAGTGCAGCCGCAGCCCAGCCACATATATAAAGGGACCATCGGGATGAAGCTGGAGAGAGGCCGAACTGTTCCGAATATACTATACTCAAGAAATGAACGCTATGTTAAACGACACAGCTGAATTCCAACAGAATGTCACACGAAATAATTAAATCAAAATGAAAAAAATCAAAATTTATGAACATTCAATATAACAATGCAATCGGAAACATTGAAATGGAATCGTGAAATATTTTTTATGGGTTTCTAAAAATATTTAATTTTTGTATATTGTTTTTACTGTGGTCTGTACACCGCCCGGAGTCCCTTTGGGGAGAGGGGGCGGTCTATAAATTTAATAAAATAAAATAAAATAAATTATGTCCAGCAGATGGCGCTGGTTTTCAAAAAAGCATGTTTTTACAAAAAAGCATGTTTTTACCTGTCACGGATATGACATCTATATAATATATGCATATAAAAACATGCGCATAGTTTTAATGTTTTTTTATTTTTATTTTTCAAGACAAACACAACATATCCTCCTTTACATACTGTAGAAAGTGTATCAGTTGGTTACAAAAAAGCTTCCGTGCATCTCTTCCACAGTCAACAAACATAATTCATATAACTCAAGTATTTTAACTCAGATATTTATACATGTTACCATCATCATACCTCCATTTTCATTTGACTACAATTGTTTAAGTTTCCTTCATTATAGAATATACCAAGATTTAATACATAACCACATACTGGCATTTCATTTATTACTTCTAAAATCCTCCAATAACACTGAATCCTTATGTCCTATTCTAGCTAAATATCCATAATATTCAATAACAAAATTTTCTAATCCTTCTTTTCAAATCATTATTTGCAATTTACATCCAATTTCCTTATGTTGTACCCATACCCATTTATACGTTATTATCATTATCCCTCCTTTATTTAACTATATCCTGTATCATAAGATTCTCCCCCTAATATTCAAAACTTAACTATATCTAACAGTTTTTTTATTAGCCTTTATATATAATCCAAAAGAATTTCTAATCTTCCTTTCATGGGTACTATTCAAAATGCATATCCCATTATTGCTTATCATGACACTACACATTGTATACATTATTATCATTATCAATTATTTGTTTAATTTTATCTATTATCACTAAATTTCACTGTTTAACTAGTTTTAAATTATATTCTTCCATCTATCAACCTGCATCTTTCCAGTAGCAAAACAGTCTCATATCTTCTGCTATTTATGGTATCAGTTCTCTAATCATCTCTTTAATCAACTTTGTATGGAATCCTCTTAGCAACTCTTTGCTTACAAAATCTCTCATGTGATTTCAATGCCCTTCTTCTGTTTCCTTAATCAGCTTATCTTTGATTGTCAGTGGTGTTATCAAAATTATTGCTAATAAGATTTATCTCTTTAAATCCATAAATTATTTTATTTTTTCTTCTTCTGTATCTTGTCATCTGGGGTAGGTTTCCCCTCCATTTAATTCCTCTTTCAGTATTCCACTCTTTCCATTTTCAGAGACAAACCAATCACCATAAATATCAGCAATTTTAATTTCTTTATATTCATTTCCTTCTTCAATTTTTTTGGATTTTTCAAGTTTTTTCATTTTAACCACCACTTTATCCATTTGATGAACATCTTCAACTTCTCCGTCATATTTTGCTGTTAAATGCACTAAGTCATCCAACTTCTTCTCTATCCTCTCACGTGAATTTGATAATTTCTTTATTTCTGAGAATATCTTTTGCAGACTTAAAACTTCTTTCTCCTGTTGAAATTGCGCCATTATCTTCAGCTAGTAAACATTGCTATTCTAGCTTAGAAGGTTTTAACAAAGATTAAGCATCGATTCACAATAATCATTTCATTTTCACCTTTCTCTGGTTAGAAATATTTCAAAGGAACATCTGTGTGCTTTTCTTCTTATCACTCTCTATAAACAAGCAGTAAGACCTTGAAATGCCAAGCCAAGATAATCAGTGAAAGAAAATAAAGTATTTCATTTCCAATACACAAAGCTCTAGCCTCCGAAGTAGCAGTGTTATTGTTACAATGTTGCTATTTTTTTAAAAAATATCTTTTTTGTATTTCAAGTTGAAAAGAAAGTCCAATTCTTAAATGAGTTAGAAAAACACTGTAATGACACCGTTACAAAGAGTAATGAAAAAAAAAAGACAAATAGAAGAAGAATGCTTAATCCATACGTTTTAAAAGTCTTACATAAATTCCATCCATGAAGATAGCATTTTTTACAAAAGATAACCCACTGTCCAAAACCATTCCAAATTTAATTCCGCCCCTTATTTCTTCTGTTCTCCAATTTGAATTTATTTTAAGTTTTTTATAGGCAGTCTCTTTTAAACAATAAAAATTCCTCACCAGCTGGAAACACTTTCTCTTTCCGTATCCTTCCGTTTTGGAGCCGCCCCAATTTAATCAGCCTAATGGCTGGATTTTTTGTCACCGGCTTGAAGAACTTCTCTTGGATCAATCAGGGACTTTGTGATTTCCCTGAGATCAGCAAGACGTATTCTTCCTGTTCACCATCTCTACGGGACGGTTTACATCCATTTGGACCACCCAGTGGCAAAAGTGTCGACTGCGATCTCAGAGCATTGAGCTCGCACGTCGTGTCGTTGCGACTTCGGCTCCTCCTCTGTAGCTTGGGTCTTCTGTATGCATAAGCACAAATATATTTTGTAAGTCACTATAATGGCAGTCTCTATTTCCATGATTTTTTGTTAAAAAATTAAAACATTCTAAAAATTTATTTTCCCTGTTGCGAAGTGTCAGTTTACAATAGTTTATAAAAATTCTTGAACCTTTGTTCTTGAAAAATTCATCACTATTTTTCCTGTTTAAGTAACTGTTCTTTTTGTGATTTTTCCCCTTAGACCTTTAAGAATTTAAAATTTCTAAAGACTTATTGAAATGTCTACTTATTGAAATAAGTAAACAATTTTGATTATTAGTTGAAAAAAGAAAATTTAAAATTTAAAAAAAATTAATTGAAAAAGAATTTTAAATTGAAACAGATTTAAAAATTAAAATGGAATTTAAAATTAAAAATGAATTTAAAAGTTGAAAAAAGATTAAAAATTGAAGAGACATAAAAATTTGAAAAAATAATTTTCTTTTTAAAAAAACCAGAAATTTTAAAAATTGTGAATTTACAAAAGTTCTTGGCCCTTTTATGAAGTGTTTTACGTTTCTTTTTGTTTGAAAATTCAGGATTTTTTTCTAACCCACTACTCCCTCCCTTGAAAGTTTATCCCTTTGCTCAAGTGTTACATCCTTATCCTTTTGTGCCCTGCTTTCCTGCCCTTCGGTTGAGGGTTCCCCTCCCAAAAGCTTGGACAATCAGCCTCTTTCCCCCGTGTTCATTATATCTTTTTGATGCAGAGCTTAGGAAAATGTCCAGGACTGAAAAACAGCTGCTGGTGCAGGCACATCCCATCTGTTGGCTTTGCACCCTAGAATGATTAGGTCCAAGGCACCTAATCATTTCCCAAGAGGAGACAAAGGCTCAGGCAGTCATTGGCTCTGTCAGACCTGCCCAAGTCTGGACCCTTAGAGGAAGAAAAACCCTCGACTCCTTTTGGTTGAAATGAAAGGCACTTCATTAAGAGATACTGGTTGCAGTAAAGTCAGGTGGAATCTGGATTTCCCTGCTCAACAACACAAAACTATTTCCTTGGGTTCCATCCCTCCCCCCATGACCAGTCTAGCTCCATCCAATGCGATGCCGTAAAGATGTTTGGGGAATGCTGAGGTGTTTGGGATGGTAGAATTCCACACTCAGGGTAAACGACCTTGAATGCCTGGCATGAACCAGTTCCATTTTGACCTGCTTTACTTTAGCTGTCATTACTCCCTCCCTATTTCCCACATGAAATGCATAGAAATTAATTACCCATTTGTCGTCCCTCCCATTCCTCCCCCCCCCAGTCCTTTGATGGTAGGACATCAGCGAGGCACAAGTTGAAGATGAAACATCTGACATGCCAGTCCCCCCCCCCCTCAACAGGGAGATGCAGAGAAGAGAAAAGGAGAGAGGAAATCAAGACAACATACAATTGGAGTGTCAGTTTGCTTAGTTAGGTTATTGATTATGGAAATGTTTTATGAGCTTGGCCGCTTTAATGTGTTTGGTGTCCACCCATTTGGTTTTAGGGGAATCTTTCCATGACAACACTAAGTACTGGAGTATTCCCCAATGACAATGACTTTTAGAATGACTTTGACTTCAAAGTGCTGTTCCCCCTGGATCACGAGAGGTTCAGGTAGTGGTGCTGGGAGGGGGGGAGGGGGGGATTTCAGGCCTAAGGAGGTTGCAGTGAAAGATTGGGTAAATCTTTTTTTTTTTTTTTTAGCGCTTATAGACCGCCCCCTCTCCCGAAAGGGACTCGGGGCGGTGTACAGTCCATGTCAAAATACATCATTAAAACAATTAAAATTACTAAATGGACAGTATGTACATATAAATATAAATAGATAGATAAGAGGAGGATAAAAGATGTGCAGGACTGTATTGCTAATAAATAATTAAAATATACAGACATTAAAACCCCATTGAAGAGCTTTAGCAGTCTGAGTCCAACAGTTACTTTGGATTCATGATTCTTTTAATAGGGAAAGGACCAATGTATTCTAGGCACAATTTTTACAGGATTGTCTGGATTGCAGGTATTTGGTTGACAAGTAAACCCAGTTTCCTATTTTAAAATATTTTGCTTTTGTGCATATTTTTATCTGCTTGTTTTTTATATGGTTCTCTTGCTTCCTCTAACGTTTTCCTCTCCACTGGCCAAGGGTTCCATAGCTGAGCAATCCATTTTTTCATGGATAGTATAGGATGTGTAGCCAAAGGCAGTTCAGGCACGAAAGCAAAGTCATGTCGAAGGAGAGCTGGGGCAGCAGCACTTTGGCCTTCACTGATTATGGTGATTTTTTAAAAAAAGGTTGGAGTTTTGCTGGCCTGTCGGAAGAGACAAAACTGCAGAGTTGCCTGATCTGAGAGGCGTCATTTGTCTGTGTGTTCAAGGGATCTGGTGTCCTCCCCCCAATGGCACCCCCTTCCTCCTCTTCCTCCCAATGGAGGGTTGTTGTGCAGTTTTGGAGGGATCAGGTGGGGGGCAGAATTGCTCTCCCCAGCCGGACCCACCATCATGTATGTAAATTTCTCGGAATGTCTGGCAAACGAAGGCAAGGAAGGAGCCTCTTCTAGCTGGGAGAACCGCAGAGTCAATGACTAAGGCGAGTCAGGCTTCAAAGAGCTAACAGGCTTATTTCTAACAAGGTTGCCAAAAGCGGCAGCTCACAACGCACGTCTCTCAGTAACGGCCACAGCTGAGACTCTGTTTGCAAGCTCTTTATATATATATACCGGCTGTCAAACAGGTTCCCAATCAGAGGAGAACATAGCGCCCCCTAGTCAAACCGACCAGAGGGAGAACTTCATACTTAACAGTCCTTCTCACCTAGAGAGCGCATGCATAGTCTGCTAAGTAGGCTGGGCGGCGCTGAACCCGCTCAGATCTCCTCAGTGTGCCTCTGGCTGGCAAAGAGGAAGGATGGGTCTCCGTGGCTCTTGGATTTAATGGGAACTTTGTCACTACCACTGTTGGATGGACCATCGCTGGAACCCGGTCAGAATCTGCAGGCAAGTCATCAGCTTGCTCATCATTGTCCTCGTCATCGGTTGGAGGCTCTGTATTTGGCTTGGCCATTGGCGTTGAGTTTGTGTGGCTCCTGCCTTGGGCCCACTCTGGCGCTTGCAAATCTAAAGTGTTTTTCTGCCCCTGTTAATTAGTTAATATGCCTTCTCCATACTTTGCCGTCCTCTAATTCTGCTTTGTATGAGCAAGGACCCGTTATTCTCAATATTGTCCCAGGTAACCACAAGGGACTGCCCGCATACTTTCTGGCAAAGACCGAGGCCCCTACTATGAACCCTCTGAGCTCCCGGGTTGATTCTATGGGCTTCTCTGGTGCTCTGGTGTTCAGGGTGCAACCGGTCTAGGGTGGTTTTTAACCTCCGGCCCATCAATAGTTCGGCCGGGCTCATCTTAGTCAACGGGCATGGTGTGGCATGCTGCACCAGGAGGTACTCATCAATCTTCGACTGTCAATCTCCCAGGCCTATTTCCCCCAGTGATTCTTTTGTGGGGCGGACCATCCTTTCTGCCAGGCCATTCCCTGCCGGGTGAAAAGGCAGATTCCAAGGCCTGCTAGGAATGCTGCAAAAGGGGTTGCTGTCAGTTGGGGCCCGTTATCTGATACTAGAGGGTCTGGCAACAGGTGGGTTGCAAATAGCCATCGAAGAGCCCTAATTACTGCTTCAGAGGTTGTCGAGGACATCAGTATAACTTCCACCTACTTGGAGAAGGCATCCACAGCTATTAAGATAGTCTGTCCCTTGAATAGGCCAGCGAAATTGATGTGGATTCTCGACCATGGTGCCCTTGGTGTTTCCCAATTTTGAACTGAGGCATTTGGTGGCAGAGGCCTCGACTTCTGGCATTGCTGGCATCTGGGTACCCAGTGGGTGACATCCAGATCCATATTGAGCCACAGCGACCCAACGCCTTCATCCACACTATGCCAGGGTGGCCTTCATGCAATGTGGACAACACTGGCTTTCGGAGTGGGGCCAGAATGACTACTCTGTTACCCCAAAGGAGGCAACCCTGCTGCGTGGACAGCTCCTGTCGCCAAATTTTGTAGGGACAGTATTCTGGTTCCATTGTTCCCTGGGGCCAACCCCCCCTAACCCAGTCCAATACTTTAGTGCAGCAGTTCTCAACCTATGGGTCACGACTCCTTTGGGGGCCGAATGACCTTTTCACAGGGGTCGCTAAGACCATTGGAACTCTAAACTTTAGACTCCCCCTCGCGTTCCTCGAAATCCCCCGCGGATGGGCTCCGGAGTCATTGCTGGCCGTGCAGAGAGTCGCCACGGCTCCACACCGTGGAAAACATAGGGGCACACGCACACCCCATACAATTACAGCTTCGGAGACTTTGTAATGGCGGGAACTTGTTCTCACTTGCCTGGGCTTCTGCAGAAGCTGTCCTCCGAAGCTCTCCAAAGCTCTCCAAAGCCCTCTGAGGGTACTGCCAGGGACTTTTAAGAGTGAGTGATTAAGTGAGTGAGTAAGTGAGACAGATAGATCAGGGGTGGGTTGCTCCCTCTTCTCTGGTTTGAATGCGAGCGGGAGGTTTAGTGACCCGCCTTCTTTGCTAGTTCGGGCAGGTGGAGAAAGGCATGCAATTGTCGAGGGCGAAGGGGCTCCCATTCGCCCTTGGTGGCAGGGGTTCCTTTTCACAAGCCTCCCTTCTTTCTCTGCCTGCCCGAATGAGTGAAGGAGGTGCTGGCTCAAACTGCCCACTCGCCCGCATTCAAACCAGCTTGCCCCCTCCTGTCTTTCAGCATGGGCGCTCTGGAGGGGGAGGAGGTTCTTTCCAAAGACTGGCTTCTTTCCTTCCCTCCTGTGGCTGGAAAACAGACATTTTCACAGCGGCAGCAGAAACACAATCCCGGGCAGTCAGTTCTGGCTCTCCCTTCCCCAAGCATGTCCTATTGCTCCTGGAGCCGCTTTTGCTGAATCTTGCACAGCGGCGATAGCAAGAAGCAACTGCCAGCAAAGGTCTCAGCAATAGAAGAGTCCCGCCGCCGCACCCAGGTCAGCAAAAGTGGCTCCAGCAACAACGGGACCAATAGGGGTGGGAAATCCATGCAGAGGGAGTAAAATGCATGCATTCCCCACTCCCTCCATTGGAAACAAGGCAACTGTCAAGAGAGAAGAGGGCAGTGCACGCCACATGGGCTTGTGCAGCAGCCGAAGAACAGGAGGTGAGGTGACCACAATGTGTGTGTGTGTAAGAGAGAGAGACAGACAGAGAGAGAGAGGTGCAGAAAGAGAGGAATGGAGGGGAGAGACAGAGACACACAGAGAGGCAGAGATGGGGGAGGGAGGAGAGAGAGACAGAGATACAGAGAGAGAATTACAGAGAGATAGAGAGAGAGGAAGGGAGGGGAGAGACAGAGACACATACAGAGAGACAGAGATGGGGGAGGGAGGAGAGAGACAAAGAGCCACACACACAGAGACAGACAGACAGACAGAGACAGAGAGAGAGAGAAAGAGAAAGAGAAAGAAAGGAAGAATTGGTGGCTGTTTTGTTTTTTCTTTCCTTTTTTAATTTTTAAAAGAAAGGCACTCTTTCCACTTAGAGCCGGGAGCCTGCTCTTAAACTTCCCAGACAAAATTTCATCTATTTGTAATTAGAAATAAATATTTCACAATATATAATTACATATTGTTTTTGTGATTAATCACTATGCTTTAATTTTGTTCAATTTATAACAATAAAAATACATCCTGCATATCAGATATTTACATTACGATTCATAACAGTAGCTAAATTATAGTTATAGAGTAGCAACGAAAATAATTTTATGGTTAGGGGTCACCACAACATGAGGAACTGTATTAAAGGGTCACGGCATTAGGAAGGTTGAGAACCACTGCTCTAGTGAGTACCTTGTGTCATTTAGTGTATTTGGCTGCAGTGATGGGAAGTTGGAGGGCGTCGATGAGTAGGATGGTGGATGCTGGGGCTGGGTCCTCCATCGCTATTGGTAGTGGACAGTGGCTTAGAGCATTTGCGTGGCAGAGATTCCTCCCTGGTCTGTGGGAGAGCGTGTAGTTATATGCGGCAAGGAACACCGTCCACCTGGTTAGCCAGAGCGATAGGTTTAGTGGTGTTTGTCTATCTCCAGCAAGGATTCCTAAAAGGCTTGTGATCTGTTATGAGGTGAAAATGGCGCTCATAGAAGTACTCATGGAACCATTTAATGCCAGCCACGATGCCAGGGCCTCTTTATCTAGCGAGCTATAATTGCGTTCCACAGAAAACAGAGTCCTCGAGAAAAATGTGATCGGCGCTTCAAGGCCAGTAGGTAGCTGATGACTCAGTACATACCCAACCCCATATGGTGAGGCATCTCACTATACTGCATGAATACGTTGTCAGATGTTAACAAACTTTTCACAGCTTTGAATGCCATTGCTTCCGGCTTTCTCCAGGCCCATTTTGCTGATCTATCTATCTAACAGGTGGTGTAGGTGTAGGTATAGGTGTAGGTGTTCAGTTTGTTTGTTTGTTTGTTTGTTGGATTTATATGCTGCCCTTCTCCCAAAGGACTCAGGCGTACAACATTAAAAAAAACACATATTACAAAAGTTAAAAAAGAAATTAGATAGAGTATCCAAAAACAAACCCAATTAATATGAAGAATAACATTTTAAAAATTAGATTAAAATTAACAATTACATCAATCATTTATTTTATTTTCTTCAGGCCAGGCCGGCTTGCTGGAAAAGCCAACGTTTTAGGGCATGTCGGAAGGATCAGAGGTCGGGGATTATGCGAAGCTCCGAGGGTAGCTCATTCCAGAGGGAAGGCACACCCACAGAGAAGGCTCTCCCCCTGGGGGTCGCTAGCTGACACTGGTGATGCCTTGTGGGGTAGAAAAATGTTGTAAAAATTCAGCAACCCCAGGAAAGCTTGCAGCTCAACCTTGTTTGTTGGCGTTGGGGCTTGCTGGATTGCTGGAACCTTGGCAGCTGTGGGGTTCAGGCTGACCGCATCTACAAGATAGCCCAGGAATTCCACCCTTGGCACCACTATATGGCATTTGGCCTTTTTCAGCTTCAGACCGACACTTTGAAATTTGCAAAGACGGTGCAAAGGCGGCTAAGCAGGTCAGCATTTAAAAGCCCCTCTGTGGGTGACTATGGTTGGGCTTCTGCCGTAGCCTAGTCTATGGGTAACTGCTGATAAGCCTGAGCCAAGTCAAGCAGGAGGTGCTGCACGACAGGGACAGGGTAGGCGCTTTGTTGTAGCGCACAGTTGAGGGTGCACTTATAATCAGCACATACGGGCACTGAGCCATTGGCTTTTATTGGGGTGACTATGTGGGGGTGTCTCCCAACGAGATTGGTCTATTAGTTCAAGGATGCCTTGTGCTATCAACTTGTCAAGCTCCATATCAACTTTTGGTCAGAGTGCAAAGGACACTCTCCGAGGTTTGGGGCACCTAGGAACTTCTTTGGGGTCCAAATGAAATGTTATGGGTGTCCCAGTGTAGTTGCCTAGGCCTCATAAAACACATCTGGGAACTCATTGGTCAGCGTGTCCATTTCCAGACTGCTGCTAATGTGGTTTATTCCGCTAATCTGCAACCCCAAAGGACTTGAACCAATCCAGTCTTAATAGACTTGGGCGAGAGCAATTTACTATAATTAACAATAGCTTCCCTTTAAATTGCTTAAAAGCTACCCAGAATGTATACCTCCCTAACACGAGAATGGCATTTCCCTGGAAATCCCTGAGCCTTAATGAACAGAGCCTTAACCAGTTTTTTTCCTATCTTGGGAACTAGCCTTTTAATGGAACTCCAAGAGAGAATGGATACGGACAACCCAGTGTCGACCTCCATGGTGCAGGGAGTCCCTCTAAACTGACAGTTAGAAATATTCTACCTTTTGCCCTGTGGGCAATTTGGTCCATTACTATTTCTGTTTGATCTTGTAGCACCGAAAAACAGTCATTGACTTGCCTTGGGGAGTATCGGGTCTGCTTTTGGGGTAAAAGTTGTCTTTCTCTGGGCCTGTGGCAGATTGGGCCATCCTACATACCCTTGCTAGGTGGCCTTTCTTTCCACACCTTAAACAGATAGTGGTTTTAAATCTGCAATCTGCTCGGGAGTGTTTCCCACTACAACCAGGGTAAGTCCAAATTTTTTTGTGAAAATTTGGACTTACCCTGTGGACCTTTGCCTTGCCCGGCCTTCAGGCGGTGGACTGTGTCATCCGCTGCTGTGTCGTCTGGGCTAACCTCTTCATAGTGGATTTCAAACAGTTTATATTTATTATATACCATATATGAGACCCAACTTGTATCATACAATAGTGTATAAACTCATCCATTGATAAGCTGATCCTTAAATTTTTAACCAAAGTAAATTTACATTCAAAGTAAATTTAACCAAAATTTACAACCTGCAGAAAAGCTGGCCCATGAAATGTTTGTGCGTTACTGTTCATTAATGTTTAAGGGCTAATCAAACTCTTATTCTGTTAAAGGATAATCCACAAATTATTTGTTTTTGTGGTTTTTGGTTTAAAGGTCAGCTTATTTATGGATGGGTTTTTATGAAGTACATGGATATATTGATACTTTTTAGAAGTGTTACCGCATACACCCAGGAAAAATCCCATCTGCAGATGAGGGAAATCCTATTTGGGGGATGAATTTTGGCATTTAAAATGCTTGCCTTATTCCCAGGTATATACAGATATATACAACTGTGTTAAAATGAACTTAAAATATTTCCTTGATCACATTATTTTGCACCACTGGATTTCTCCCATCACCTTTTACATTAACCCTTTTTGTGACACTTTACATTTTACAATTTGGGGTATGTCCAGCAGATATCCACAATATAAGCTGTTATAAAATGTCACCAAGTCTATTTGCCAATGACTTTTATGTACGTTCAATCATTGACCTGCTTTCAACATGGGGGCAGACATTGCTTTGTCAAAGTGCAGGTGCCAACAATATTGTTTGTTGGAGGTGCTTGAACCAATGCTGGGAAACCCTATTATGTATAAAACATGACAGAGGAACCTCCCACCAAGCAGGTGATGAATGAACTCAGGAAGGCCAGTGAGGTTTGGCCAGAGGGGCACTGCAGATGACCAAAGGGAGTCAGAATTGATTGAATGGATAACATCATTATCAGGTTTGAGTTTTGTCAGAATTGCTAAATTGTACAAACTTAGGAGAGCGAGTGTGCAGACAAGTGTAATGAGAGTGGTATGGAAGAACACGCACAAAGCAGCATACAGGGACACCGAATAGTATAAAATATAGTAGTTTACTATGTGGAAATATAGAGGTATTCAGAGTTCAATTTACAGTCCAAGTCATACACGGTTCAGTCCGTCAGTTATCAAAGTTCTCAGTTAAGGAATAATCCTTCGAACACAGTCCAGTATCAAATAATCAATTTAGCACACAAAGCAGCTAACAGTAGCAAAAAACACAGTAACTCACAATACATCCGATTAGCATCTAACAAACAGAGAGCTAACAGTCATTCTGGCTCCCTCTTATGGCTGCTTGAGGTAACAGCAACCAATCACATTACAGCAGTACTTAAAGCTACAGTACTATTTCTTAATTTCACCAAGGTGTTTTATTTTAAACCAGGTTTTTAATAGTGTAATAATCTCAATAGCCTTTTGCTCTGTTTTTGTAATTAATGCTATATCATCCCTAAACAATAGCAATAATGAAATCATACCATCACTTTCTTGTTTAAATAAACAAGGATCAGCCATTCCAGCTTTAAAACCTATTTTCCCTAAACTTCTGGATAGACTAAGTCGAACTGTAACCGGGTTAACTATCTTCACCAGATGCTTTCACCCTCCAACCATTTGCCAAAGATACATGTTGCTTGCTGGCAGACATTTTTACAAAACAATTCTTATTTCTAGTAATGCACTGTGATGCTCCACTATCAACAACCCATGAATCATGGCTTATTGGTGCATTTCTAGAGATAGCAAAGTAGACATACCTAAATAGCCATTAGCATTTTTCTTAGCTTTTCTAGTATTCTGGTGTTTTGCATGTTTACAGAATCTAGCTATATGCCCCTTAGCCCCACAAGAAAAACATTTTCTAACAGTATAGGCAGTTGAAGGTGACTCTTCATGTTGTGGTGGTTTCTCTCTCAGTTGCTCTCTTTCCAACCTCCATCTCGACTCTTCCAACAGTCGTGCAGTTATGTCAGTCAATGTTAGTTCATTTCGGGTTAGGACCTCAAGGGAAGATACAAAATCATCATAACTCTCATCCAGTGATGACAGAACGATGCAGATTTGATGTAACTCTGAGAAAATAAGTTCCTTTTCATGTAGCCCTTGGAAAACTCCTTTCATAAAGTTTAAATGAGCTAACATATCTCCACCCTTCAGAAGACGTGCCCTAAATAGTTTGCAGGTAAGATGTATATGTGCACCTACAGTGTCACGCACATAAATCTTCTTCAAATTCTCCCAACATCTTGCTGCAGAATTCACCCCACGAATATGAACTAATTGTTGGTCAGTCAGTGTTAGACCAATTATACACAATGCTCGTTCGTTGCAACATTGAAACTCTGCTATCTTCTTGGCATCATCCTCGACATTTGGATCCCAAGAAGTTATGTCCGGTGGAGTCTGTACAGCATTCCATAATCCCTCAGTACGCAGGAGTAGACTGCACTTCATAGACCAGGAAACATAGTTTGTTCCATCCAACCAGGTTATTAGTGATAGACTTGCTGATGGTGTGTGTGCCATCTTCTTCATAATAGTAACACTTACAAACTAAACAGCTGTCCGTATATGGTATTGCGCATCGACCCCAACTCTCTTTTAGCTACGTCTGGTACACACTGGGCCCATAATCAGTGTTAAGTAAGTAAGCTCCCCATTAGGAGTGCGAGTCTGCAGAGAAGCGTAATGAGAGTGGTATGGAAGAACATGCACAAAGCAGTATACAGGGACACCGAATAGTATAAAATATAGTAATTTACTATGTGGAAATATAGAGGTATTCAGAGTTCAATTTACAGTCCAAGTCATACACAGTCCAGTCAGTCAGTTATCAATGTTCTTAGTTAAGGAATAATCCTTCGAACACAGCCCAGTATCAAATAATCAGTTTAGCACACAAAGCAGCTAATAGTAGCAAAAGCACAGTAACTCACGATACACCCGATCAGCATCTAACAGAGAGCTAATAGTCATTCTGGCTCCCTCTTATGGCTGCTTGAGGTAACAGCAACCAATCACATTACAGCAGTACTTAAAGCTACAGTACTACCATCCTGGTTTATATATTGCTAATCCAACTGTTAGCTTACATTCCTAACAGACACCCATAACCACCAGCACCAATCACCATGACCCTCAGCCACCCTCAGCCATCACCACTCCACTCAGTGTCATCATTGCCTTCTTCCTGATCAGCTGCACTTGAGCAGAACAGTTACGTCAGAGTAGGCTCTGAAGTGCAGCTGTTGTCCAGGAGGTGCACCTGCAAAGCAGTGAGGGAAGCCATGCAGAGCGGCATGCAGCTACAGGCTCCACCAATATCAGAGACAGGAGGGGAGGGGCTTTGGCGGTGGCCCCAGAGGCCTTAGCGGCACCGTTGGCATTGGCGGCATATAAGCATGGCCGAGCGGGTGTGGCATTGGTGGCGGACGGGCTCCCCCCTGAATGGCAGACCACATGAGGGGGGGGAAGACCAGGAGAGGGCCTAGTGATGAAAGAGGCTATCTGTTTCAGACCACCCAAGGCCTTCCCCCGACCTACTGACATACCTCATGCTCCCTCCCCTGGGATTCCCACAATTGCTCCCCCCATCCTGTCATGCTGGGTCGCTTATGCTGGTGAAGATACAGCAAGCAGTCTTGGCGCAAAAAGCTTTTGCAAGCCAAGACTTTGGGGCAGCAAAGTTGCATTGCTTCAAGCCTCCCATCATTTTGCAAATACTTTTCTTGCCGAGACTGGAAGCTTCTGGGGGCCGTGATCTCATATAACCTGGTGCAGGCCTGAGAACAGAGGCCTAACATACTGTAGTGCAAGATCGTGCAAAATCAGTAGCATGAGAACTCGCACTACTAATGTCCCATGATCTTGCATTAGTTTAGACCTGTTTTCTCCACCAATGCACTGAAGCAGGCAAAGGAACCAATGGCTCGCTAGATCATCGCAAGGTGAGTCTGTCATAAGTACTTTGGAGGGTTATGTCATAATTTCAAACAGTCGCTAAGTGAACTGTTGTAACTCAAGGATTACCTGTATTTTGCAAAAATTATGGCGTCCACTACATTTTCTAAGCCTTTGGACCTGAAAACAATTGGATTTATAATCCCCACTTAGCTGGAACGCTTTTAAATCTTATCACATTTATTGCATGCACATTTGTCTTCACACTAGGCAGCTTACAAGCTAAAGCTATGTTATCTTGCACTCATCATCTCAGGCCGGCACTACTGAGCCTGGGCTCATCATTCTATGCGTGCTTTAGCTGACCCTGATGACTGCCCACCATCTCACCCACACTAATTTGTTTGTGCTGTGCAGTGCAGTTCAAGAAGGAGCCATGTATATATAGACTCCAAAGCACCATCGGTCTTGCCTTGTGCTACATTTTGTGCAGTTCCTTGAGGGGCCACAAGTTACCAGGTCTGCCTCAGAGCTTCCTTGGGGGAGTCCAGGGATTAAGAGATGGTGGTGATCTGAAACTGTTTTCATTTGTAATATTTATGCAGAAGTTTTGGTTCTCTTTCTTGTTTCCTCTAACAATTCTGACATTCTTTGTGAAGTTACTTCCTGAGATTGTTTTATTACTTGGCATCGGACTCTTTTTTCCTCTTGGCAATTTCCACCATTTGTCCTGACATCCAGTTTGTTTTCCTCTGTTTCTTCATCTTTCAACTCTCAACCTTTAAAAATGCTTTGATTTCATTCTCACAGCCTCTGGTTCTCTGTGAGTAAGCTTCAGGACTTTAAGACAATTCCTAAGGTTCTCCTTGAAAACATTATAGACACATGCTCTTCACCTGGCCCCCTCGCTTCATTCTATCTGCTCTCTTACCCCGGGCCTTCTTTTAGGGTTTATAGGTTTTATGGTTAATTCCTTGACTGCATTGTCAGGCAGCCCACAAGTTTAACAAACCACTAGTTATTACCATCACATTGTGGAACTAATTGGCTTTCTTCTGCAGCTTTAGCTTGATATTGGAACTTGTACATGAGCAGCTTGTGATGTGTTTCAGTCAGCACCTGGCTGGGCCTCTGCTGTTACACCTGAGCTCTTCTTCCTTTGGGCCAATAATATAATCAATTTGATTTTTGTGTTCACTGTGTGGTGTCAGCAGGGCTTGACGTGCAATGATAGGTTCAACAAACATGCAGTGGCGTATTTGGTGGTATATCTGACTAATGGAGCTTCTGTTCAGGTTAACTTTCCCAAGTCATCAAGCCAGATCAATTCCTATCTTTGTTTCCTGTGCTGCCGTCTGGTCCTTTGGAAAATAGGTTGACCCCCCTCGTCTTGGGGCAGCCCCATGGGTCCAATGGGACAGGTTCTGAGCCGGGGCTTGGACTAGAACAGCGTAGACCACTGGTGGTCCGTGAGAAAATTTTGGTGATCCGCAGAAAAAATATTTGCATTTTTATATTGCACTAAATACTATTTATCACTTTAAAAAATCATATTAGTGATCCACGGATTTAAAATTACAAATTTAGTGGTCCCTGAAGTACAAAAGGTTGACGATCTCTGGACTAGATGATCTCCAAGGTCCCTTCTGTCTATATTCACAAGTGCCTTTTAATAAAATGTGTCAAGTTTTCAAAAGACTTTCTTGCTTTTCCCCCACTCTGAGTAGTTTGACAGAAAGCAACCACCCATCTCATTTCCCTGATGCTTATTATGGCAATTTTCAGTAGTTTCATTTCATCTTTCTGTGGGTTGAGCTTCCCCATGTTCCTGCTTCTTATGTTTCATTGTAATTCTGTCTTTGCAATTTCAGATCTTTTTCTCTAAGGCATCATCAGCACCTAGTCACCCCAAAGGCTTTCACTGAGCCATGTTGCAAACACCCTTAGCACCCTGAAAAATCCTGGACATCTGGAAGGCCATATCACCTGAGAAGCCCTCAATTGTTTTATATTTTCCATCTGGTTTCCTTGATCAAGATCCAGGAGTGGTTTACCGTGGCCTTCTCCCATGCAATATGGACAGGCACTTTGCCACAAAAGGGACCTTCTGCCCCCACCATCTGCTTCTATCACTCCTTAGTTCAACTGTACCCCTTTGAAGATAGGCTCCAGATCCAGATGGATCTTGACAGACTTGAACACTGGGCCCTATCTAACAAAATGAAATTCAATGTAGTGAAAAGTAAAGTCTTACACTTAGTCAAGAAAAACCAAAAGGACACATAGAGACTGGGTGAAACCATGCTTCATAGCAGTGACTGTGAGAGGGATCTTGCAGTCTTAATGGACAACCAATTAAATAGGAGCTAACAGTGCCAACAATGCCAATGCAATCCTAAACTGCATTAATGAATCAAGATCAAGGGAGGTACTAATACCACTCTATAAAGCCTTAGTAAGACCACACGTAGAATACTGCATCTAGTTTTAAAAAGAGTGCAGAGACTCTAGAAAGAGTGCAGAGAAGAGCAATCAGGATGATTTGGGGATTGGAGGCTAAAACATACGATGAACGGTTGCAGGAACTGGGCCTGGCTAGTCTAGGGAAGAGAAGGACCAGGGGAGACAGGATAGCAGGGTTCCAATATTTGAGGGGTTGCCCAAAGAGAGTGATCAAGAAGAGATTCAACCTGGAAATGAGGAATAATTTTCTGGCAGTGAGAGCAATCAACCAACGGAACAGAAGTCGCCTTCGGAAATTGTGGGAGCTTCATCCCTGGAGGCTTTCAGGAAGAGACTGGACTCCCATCTGTCAGAAATGGTGTAGGGTCTCCTGCTTGGGCTGGGGATTGGACTAGGTGACCTACAAGGTCCCTTCCCACTCTGTTAATCTGTAAAAAGGCAGCTGGGCTCTTGGTTTTTTTCTTTGAAAACCTTTTGCTTCTCATCCCAGAAGCTTCTTCAGTTCAAGACAGCCTAGCTGCTTTTTGGAAAAGCACCTTTGGGGCCACCACAGCGGAGACTCCAGAGTTCTTTCTGAGAACCGGTACATCCTTTTGCCAGGAGTTCCGGAGACTCCTGCCCGGATTCTGCTGTTGGGTGGGGCTGTCCCACGCGGCCCTGCGGCCCTCCAGCCTCCTTGGGGGCAACACGCTCCCTTCGTCGGGTCCCCCCCAGCCCCGCGGGGCTTCCGCTCTCCGGCCAGGAGCCCCGGCAAAGGCGACCCAGCGCAGCTCCCCGGCTCCACTGCCTCCCCCCTGCCGGTACCGCTCCAGGCCGGTGAGAGAGCAGCCTCCGAGGCAGGAAGGGGCGGAGGCAGCGGCCGGCCTCGGTTGCCCAAGTAGCCACCCAGCCCCTCCGCCACTTCCGAGGAGCGCCGCTCCAAAGCTCAGCACTCCACTCGCAGCCGTCCCGCCAGCCCGTCCCGCGCCCAGCATGGCCCCACGGGCGCTGCCGCTCTTGGTGCTCTGCTCCGGGTTGGCACTCGGCCTCTGCGCCGCCAACGACTCCGCCTCAGGTGCGCGGGTTGGCGGGAGCAGCTGGCCCGCTCGGCCCCTCCGGCAGGGCAGGCCAGGGGCTCGGGGAGGCAGCGCTTTCCCAGAAGGGGCGGCGGGGGAGGCGCACGCCCGGCCCGCTCCCGACCTGCGTTTTTCCTCCCGCAGGCGAGCAGATCTTCAAGGCGTGGGCCTCGCAGGTAAAGCGCCTCTGCCAGGAGCCCCGGCGGGACCGGCCGCCGCCCAGCGCAACAGCCCCGCAGCAGCGCCCCAGGGCCCCTCCAGGCGGGCGAGCGGGGCGGACGGGGGGGAGGGAGGCGAGCCTGGCAAGAGGCCGGGAGGGCCGCCTTTCCAGCCGGGCGTAAGCACGGGGGGCGGCCGGGGGAATTCCAGGCTGGAGGCGCGTCCGGGAACTCCCTCCCTGCTCGCGGCCGCCGAAGCCTCGCCTCGCTTTCTCTTTGGCGCTGCAGCACCGGCGGGAGTACCGCTCCCAGGAGGAGTTCCGGCACCGGCTGCGGATCTTCCTGGACAACAAGCAGAAGATCGACAAGCACAATGCAGGCAACTCCAGCTTCCGAAGTAGGGGCGCTGCTCCCCCCCCCTTTCCTTCTGGCGGCTGAGAAAAGTGGGAGTGGGAGCCCCTCCTGACCCCCCCCCCGTTTCTCTCCTCAGTGGGCTTGAACCAGTTCTCAGATATGACCTTCACTGAATTCAGGAAGCAGTATCTCTGGCACTACCCTCAGGTAAAGCCACCTGGGCGTCTAAGATCAGGAGGGGCATAAAACTCCGCTTGCAAGCCAGTCCCCCCCCCCCCCCCCTGCTAGAGGGGAGACTCTCAACCTTGGAAACCTTTAAGACACACAGGCTTCAACTCCCAGAATTCCCCTGCCAGTATGCTTAGCAGCTGCATTCTGGGACCTGGAGTCCAGGGTTGAGGAAGGAGGGGCAGGAGGTCAGCATCTCACCATCCCCAAAGCTACAATTGCCATAAGCATTAAAAGGGAGGGGGGGGGGCAAAGCACTTGAATGTCAGAGCAACAAGGGAAGGCTTCTCACCAGAATCGGAGCCCTGCCAGCCCCTTTCAGTGCCCTTCCTCTCTCTCAAATGCAGCTCCTGCACCAGGGAAGCCACAGCCCTTAGCTTCTCTCCTTCAGATAGAGATGTGCCTCACAAAACACCAAAGCCTCGGCTGGCCCACATCGCCGGGGTGGTGGTGGTGATTACAGTACGGAGGGCTGCTGTGAGGGAATGAGCCCCCAACCCTTTCTTTGGCCCCACCCATGAGAAGCAGGCTGGCTGTGGTGGCCAGGGACACCTCCAGAGCTTCCCCAGAGTGTGCCCCCCCTCATGGTCTGTTCAGGCACAGGGAGAGCAAGATGGGCTGGGCTGTAACCGCTTCCCACTTGCCTCCAGAACTGCTCTGCTACCGTGGGCAACTTCCCCAGGAGCTCTGGGCCCTACCCGAGGGCCATCGACTGGCGGAAGAAAGGAAAGTTTGTCAGCCCTGTCAAGGACCAGGTAATTCGGTCACCCCTACACAATGCGCACAGGACTCTGGGCAGCCGGCAGGGCTTCACGAAGGGAGGGAGCTTCCCTCTGCCCTTCGGGAGCCTTGCCCAAAAGCTGGGCAAGGGGGGTCTTCTCACGTCTCTCCTCTCCTCCTGTTCCCCCCTCCCCACCAGGGCCCCTGTGGCAGCTGCTGGACCTTTTCCACCACCGGCTGCTTGGAGTCTGCCATTGCCATAAAAACAGGGAAGCTGCTGAATTTGGTGAGGCTTGTTTGCACTCCATCTTTTTTTAAAGATCTTGGCGAAGGATAACTGAGGGCCTTTTGGTATGAGGCCTGCTCTGTTGGAGAAAGCCAGGACCACCCTCGTCAGCACAAGCAGAGGGGATTCCATGGCCGAAACCCACAGCCCCCCCTTGCAAGTCCTCCTGGGGTCCTTCCAGTCTCACCTGCAGCTCAGCAGGACGCACTTCTTACTACTCTCTTGGCGATGATGCTCCTGAGCCAATCTCCTCAGCGTCTCCCTTCTTCTGGACAGGTGGTGGCTTGTACAGGGGCAGCTAATGGGGGCCCAAAGCCCTGACTGGGAAGCCCCAGCCTTCTCCTGCCAAGGGGGAGGGGCTTTCATGCTGGACATTTGTGGCAGAGAGAGCAAGCAGCCCCGCCTGAGCCCCAGCCCAGCAGGGGTTTGTTCATATGCCACCTTCATTACGTTTACAGACAACTCAAGGCAACAGGCCTTCCTCCCCTTATTTTCCCCTCAGCCACCCATTGACGCTTGATGGGCTGGGAGAGTGACCGGTCCAAAGCAACATAGCCACCATTCATGGTTATAGTGGGACTAGAACTCTGTCCCCCTGTCTAGCCTGGTGCCTTCACCGCTTGACTTCCACCTGCGAGAGCCTCCACCCAGTGGGTCTGCTGAGGAGCAAGGGGGACGCAGCCTGGCCCCAGGTGTCCGCCGTATCTGGGGGACGCTTGGGGCCAGGCTGCGTCCCCGTTATTCTGGGCTTCACTTTGGTCAGGGTGGGCACAGGACATTCTCTGGCTCCTCTGCCCAGGCTCCTGTGGGAAACCTCAGCCCCTACAGGGCAAGCTTGCTCGCTGCCAAGCACAGTGGCAGAGCTGGGAGCAGCCCTCGGCTGCAAAGACCCCCAGCCTCCAGGAAAGAAACTGGCACCAGGTAAGGCAGGAAGGCTGTCTGGGCTTGACACGGGTCCTCAGTGCCTGCTTTCCCAGGCTGGCAATTCAACCTGTCTCCTCTCCCAGGCGGAGCAGCAGCTGATTGACTGTGCTCAAAACTTCAACAACTTTGGCTGCAGTGGGTAAGAGAGGCCCCCAGGGAGCCCCCCCCCATCACCCCAGTTCCTCTCTCCCCACCCCAGGCAGCTTTGCCCTCCGAGGTCTCCTATAAAGGGCCCGCATGGTGAGGCTGTTCCTTCCCTCCACAGGGGGCTCCCCAGCCAGGCTTTTGAATACATCCTGTACAACAAGGGACTCATGGATGAAGAGGGGTACCCTTATCAGGCTCAGGTATTTGGGGAGGGGGGCTCTGATCCAAGGTGAGGGAGGCAAGTTGCCTCTTATGCGAAACCCTGTCTGAAAAGGCTCCTTTGGTGATGATGTGCAGAACGGCACCTGCAAGTTCCAGCCTCAGAAGGCCGTGGCGTTCATCAAAGACGTGGTCAACATTTCACTGGTGAGCGACCGGCAGAGCCCTTTGCTCCTTGGGGGACCCACTTCCACCTCCTGCCCCACAAAGCAGCCCTTCCTGGAGTGCCCTTTTGAAAGAGATTAAGAGGCTTGAAAATGGGCTCCTCCTCACTTGGGTCTGCTCTGGCAGTCCCCTTTCTGCACATGCTCAGAGGCCCTTGCCCAGTAACGCCGGGCCTCTTTCTTTCCAGTACGATGAGCAAGGCCTGGTGCAAGCAGTGGGTACGTACAACCCAGTGAGCATTGCCTTTGAAGTGAAGGAGGACTTTGTACACTATCAGGAGGGGGTTTACACCAGGTGAGTCCCTGTTGGCGCACCCCGCTTTGCTTCATGCCAAGAGGATGGCTGCTCAAAGGCCCCAGAATCACCCTTTTCCCAGCAACGGCCCTCTGGCAACCCCTTGCAAGAACAGCCCTCCTTCCGTGGCCCCTCAGGTCCCCAGCAGAACTCCAAGGCACCCAGTTCAGTTCAACAGTCCCATGCTGAATTGGGAGGTGGCAAGCAAATTGGCCAGCTGGGCAGGGGCATTAGAAATAGGTCCACATGAAAGGGAAGGGCCCCTTTCAGGCTCCACGCTTACTTCTTTGAGGCATTGGGCAGCCCTCCTTGCTCAAAGGAACCACTTCCAGGATTACTCTCTTTGTCCTGTTGTTTCACTTTCTTTGATCAGCCTGTAACTTCTCAGTCACATGCAAATGAGCTGATCCTCTCAAGCCCTTTAGCTGGAAGAGCCCTGCTGAGTGCCTCTGACCTGTGGCCACCTGGCCTTCCACCCAGCCAGCGCTGCCAAAGGCCCTCCTGGTTCTTTTTCCTTCGCACCTCCCACTCACCCACAATCTGCCCTGTGATGCAATTGCCCTTTGGGACAAGAGGAACAAGGCTTGCCATCTCCAGATCCTTGGAAATGATATTCCCCCCTCCCATCGCTTCTTTTTCAAACTCGCCCTGTATACTTCCATTTTTTCCTCATAATTTTTGTTCCCAGGCTCCTACGCAACTCGCTGTCCTGTAAACTGTTCCCTAAAAATGTGGTACCCCACCTGGGCATAACACTGACTTAAGTTCCTGTGCAGAAACCCCCAATTCCTTCCTATGATCTAGAAATTAAATAGGTTGCTTCATCTTAAAACTCTATTTGCCCTTTTTGCATGCATATCGCATTTAGATACTGTTTCCCTTTCTGCCTTTGCATCTAATAAGCGATCCAGGTAAGCAGCGAAAGGAGAACGAGGGCCTCTCTCGCTTCTGCTTCAAGACTCCCTTGAGGGCTTCTGGATCGGATCCTTCGTGATCACCCCGGCGCTTCTCTCTGAAGAGCCCGAGGGGCCGCTGGGGTCCTTTCCCGCTTTGACTCGGCCTGACGCGCTCTCCAACCGCTGCTCCGTCTCTCTCCCCACAGCACGGAGTGCGACCGAACCCCGGACAAAGTGAACCACGCCGTCCTGGCCGTGGGCTACGGGGAAGCGGACGGCGAGCCCTTCTGGATCGTGAAAAACTCCTGGGGGCCCCGGTGGGGCATGGACGGGTAATGCAGGCAGCGCCCCCCGGGGACCCCCCGCACCAGCCCCGGCTCTCGACAGCGGGCGGGGCGCTCCGGGGGGCTCACGAGGCTCTTCTTTGCCCCGGCAGGTACTTCAACATCGAGCGCGGGAAGAACATGTGCGGCCTGGCCGACTGCGCCTCCTTCCCGCTCCCCCTGCTGTGAGGCGAGGCTGAGCCCCGGACGAGTGCGACGGCTAGGCATCGGCGCAGGCGCACTGCGCGCGCGGCGGTTAATAAAGGCTTCAAACCCAGAATACGCGTGTGGGCGTGGTCTCCGGAAGGCGCTCGGCGTCACTTCCGCGGGCGGGGCAGGGCGGGCGGGCTCCAATCGGGCGCCTCCGGGCCGGGAAGGCGCGACGTCCGAAGCCTCCGCCGCGATGGCGGACCGTCCGCGCAACAACCTGCAGGAGCAGCTGCAGCGCCACTGGGCCAGGAGCGCCCTCAGGCCGCCCGCCGCGCCCAGGCCCGCGTGAGTCGAGGGGGCGCTCGCCAAGGAGGAGGGACGGGGGAAGAAGGGAGGCGGCTGAGAGCACGTCGCTCCGGGCGAGGCGGTTGCCGCTTGCGAGGGAGGCCGGCGGCGCCTTGCAAGCCGCGCAGTGGCCTCCTCAGCCAGCCTGCCCTGCGGTTGCTGGCCTCCCGTGGAGCCTTTGGTGGAGGCCGCCGGGGAAACGGGGGTCCGGCGGGACAGGGGCTCTCCGGTTCCGTGGCGGGAGGGGTGGGAGAAGCGCGGGGAGGGGGCTGGTCCCTCAGGGGCCTCGGCCCTTCCGCAGGGCGCCCAGGACGGCCGGGGCTGCTGCTCTCCAGGCGGCCACAGCAGCTTTCAGGCCTTCCCGTAGAGCACCGTGACCCCCTCGGGAGGCTGACGGTGGGCAGCGCCTCCCAGTCCAGGAAGAGAAGAGCCTCCCGCCCAAACGGAGCTGCCTGCGCTGCGCCCGATTCCTTTCTCTGGGAAAGTCCCGTTGGGCCCAAAAGGTGGGAACCCTGGTGGGACCCCCAAGCCCAGAACCCCTCAGTCTTGCGAGGGTTAAGCTGAAGCCTCTTCTTCCCCATCTGGACCTTCACAGACGCCCAGGCCGTATCTCCTCCTCCTCCTGGCTGCTCCAGGTCAGAGAGGTAAAAGGGAGGGTCACCAGCTCCAGGTAGATAGATGGGGGAGGGGGAGGAGGGAGGAGAGCATCCCACCCTGAGATGCCCCCAGAAAACAGGCTACAGCCAGATCCTTCCGTCCCCCTTCACACCCCCTGGGCCCCCATTCCTAAACCCTGGAACCAGGCTAGAAAGATACACTGAGAGGTTAAAGCATTCGTCCTTTGAAGTCTGGACAAGCAGCTCAGCCCCATATCTTTATTGTAAGGTTTCCGCAAAGACCTTTTCTTTCATTCCCCCCAAAAGGGACCCAGTGGCTTCCTTCTAGGATGCTTCCCACACTCCTTTTCCTTTGGTGATCTAAGAAATCATTGACCTGCCAGTTGTCTGGTCTGCAGCTCTGCCTTCTGCCTCCCATTACCACTCATAAGTGGTACATAAGGAGGTACAGGACGGACACTCCCTCCATCAGAGTCACCCACAAATGCAATTGATCGCATTTCAGTCATCTGAAACCTGACAGAAAAGGATCCAGACTATCCATTTCTATCAGCACAGCCAGGAATAGTTGGAGATCCAGTAAAAGTTATTCAAAATGGTCAGATCTAGCCATGGTTTTTGAGGAAAGTGAACAAACAGCAGCAGGCCCATCATCCCGGCTTAAGGATGAATCCCCTCCCTTGATCCAGAAAGCATAGGCAGCTGGGCTAACAATTCCAGGTACCCTGCCTGTTTCCTTAATGGTACCATCTGTGCTGAGATGTGGAGCAAGGAGGAAAAGGGAAGCAGTGAAAGAGAGGCACAGCAGGGAGCAGACATAACTGGCCAAGCTGACTGATTAGTTCAAGACATTGTGAGTTTAGCTACATTAAATGGTATGAAATCTGCCGAGTTTCAACTTGGCTTTTTAAGACTTGGAATCCTTTTTCTCAGGGATTGCTACCATGAGGTCAGTGATGGAGTAGCTGGCGGGGGGGGGGGGGGGAGCATTCTGTCAGTAGTTTGAGTCTGTTGCCACCTTTACATCAGAAATGTGTTTCTTTTGTATAGAGACTGACTGGCTTGCCTAATGTAAAACATAACAGGGCATTGCTCTCAGCCTTGCCAGGTAGATCAGCCAGGAAAGATGATCAGATAAATCAATACTTCTACTTGATTGTAAAGCTACATTAACAGAACCTTGCAAATCTGAAAATACATTTGTCCCACTGACAGTCTATAGATTGTCTCACCGTCACCTTTTACAGCCTGACCTGGGGTAGGTTGGTCCCTTCTGAGCCATTTGTTCTGCCCGCTATGCAGCTGTGGGCTACGCTGTCCCTCATCTGACAGTTCCCTAGGCAGCATCTCCCCCCACCCCCACAAGTACCATTACAACTCCTTACAACTTGCTATATTGGAGGATTAGCGTTGAGAGGGAACTGCAAAGGACAAGTGACATTCTGTTGTTGTTTTTTCCTCTTCCACATCTATCTTGTACCTCATTCCTTTGAACTCGCGTGCTTTGGTTGAAAGGTTTTCAATTGGGGGATAGTTTTATTGTAATTTTTAAAAATGCCTACTTTAAATCTATAGTGTGTATCTGTTCAGAGTTATGACAGCCCTGAAAAAAATGGGCATTTGACAAGTCCTCAAGGTTCCAGCCATCACAGCAACCCTGTGGTCATGTGATCAGGCACTCTGTAACCGATCACAATCTGATACCATTTGTGAACATCCTTGCCGGCTTTCCATAGGCTAAATCAATGGGGAAGACAGCAGAGAAAGTCATCAGTAGTTGCCACTTTTCCCTGCCCGCAGCACCCCTCACCTATGCTCTGCCCTCACGGTTCCTCCTGCAATTCATGCCTGGCCTATGCAAGGCCTCACCCTGGCACACACCCCAGTTATCCTGGAAGTCCTGCCTCTTCCCGTTTAACAACTTGGGCCTCTCGGGCTTATGACGGCAACTGGGACTGCCAGGATTGCCATTAAGTGATGTGATCGTGTATCATCATGCTTTATGACGCATCACTTAGTGATGGCAACTCCAACCCCAATTTCTTTGTAACCTGAGAACTACCTGTTCATCCTTTTGAAATATCTGTTTATGACATGTATAGTGTGTCACAATTCATCACAACACTGGAAGCTTACAAAATAACATGCTACATAGATTAGACAGTGGACCTAATCAGGGCCTGTCTTTTTTGGGGGGGGGGGGGGAGGTTGTAGGACATTTAAAGGATTGCAGGACATTAAAGAACAGAATGAGTACCTGCAATGCCCTAACAACAAAACGTTTAAACACTTCAGATGTCTGACATAGGAGTTGGTTCCTTGCGGGGGCCCCTTCTCCCAAGAACATCTGCTCACCCCACGTGCTGTCCAGGGAGGAGATGCCCCAGCTCCTTCTGCTTAGCCTTGTCATCTTTTGGGACCCAGGAACTGTGCTGATAAGGGGCCAGTTAATTGGAGCCCCCCCAGTGGTGGTTTTGTTGTCATTTTATCATTTGTTTTTATATATTTGCGTTTAGATGGGTTATTCTTCTTTTTGATTTATTATGTATTTGTGTTATACATACACTACCTACACTATTTGAAGTGGTTGCCCTTAAAAAAATTTTTTTTAAATAAATATCCATTTTTATCATGATGGCATCCAGATAGGGCACAAAGGCAAAATGTATTCCATGAACGTACAAGAGTTATTTAATCATAGTTTAGGTGCAGGATGTTAGTGGAGTGTTGAAGCCCCCTTAGAATTCTTCCAGACTTTATTGACCATGAATCCAGGTCAATAAATGTCTTTTATTTAATAATAAATATATTTAATAATAAACATTTAAAACCATAAATATGCTGCCAATGAATCTAGAGAAGAGGTTTCTGAACACTAGAGAGGGTGTTCTGATTTTTGCCATAAAATGCTGGCATATGGTAATAGCAATTGAATAACATCAGGTATTGTACATTTTTCTCAGAGTTAAAGTAGCTGCGGAATAAGTACATAATAGCATAGCTTCTTACAATATTCAAACACATGTCTGTAATCACACCAAAATAGTGGCAAAAGGGGCACCTTGTTGGAGTCCGTACCTTGTGCTGGATCTGACCGGCTTCTAAGGGTTCTATCATTTATGACTGGCTAGAGTCTAAACTTACCCATTTTTGCAGGGAATTTATATTCAGAAAGATGAATTGCCTTGATGACTGCGCATCAGGATATCTGGGTGGAAGAAAACCTTTGGCCTTGAAGAACAAGAATATCAATTCTTCTTTGGAAAAACAAAGTGGTATTAAAAATAAGCAGACCAAAATTAATGTGCTGTTTGAAACAACACTGAAAGTTCAAGAAGGAAAACGAGACCATTCAAATGATCAAGAGGTCAAGAATTTAGATGGTTTCATCTCTTCCGTGAAAGAAAGTGATGGGGACTGCAAGGTGGGGAGATCTGAGATCCCCACCCAAGACCATAATTGTTCAAACAACTCATTTATTGACCTTACTGATATTTGGGAAGACATGGAGGACTTTGAAACAACTGGACCACAGAAAATATGTCCACGACAGTCTGTATCATTTCGAGATAAGCTGTCTGTAAACGACAGAAAGACTGCAAAAAGCCCCTCTACCAGCAAGCCAAAGATGCCTAACACAGGAAGAGAGAATGAAAAATGTAATGATGTGTATATTTATACAAATAGGAAAATACAAATGCTTCATAAGGAACAAGAGGGAGGCAGCCTGCCTGTTCCCTGTCTTGACCCTTTTAATTCCAGTCAAATAGATAGTTTCAAATGGAGAATGTGAAGAGGAGAAGTCATTGGAAAGTCATTTTCCAACTTCCAGGTCTAACCTACAACCTTGAAATTCCTCATCAGGTCCCAAACTAAGAGCTAAGCAGCCCCATTGCTGCTTATTTTCCAGGGCTAGTCAAGGTGATGGTGTTTGTGCAGGTCTTCTGCCATGGTGCTCCTTCCCAAGAGAGTCACCTCAAATGCCATATGGCTTCACATCAGCTGCATTAGGGAAACCAATCAAACCCACCCACCCCTTTCAGCCTGAGGTCATACCAAGTAACTTGTAGCTCTGTTGCTGTTCGGATCTGGTTCTCCCTAGTCCACGTCTGACCTTGTTCCCTATCACATAACTTGACTATGTTAAAAAGAGTTGGGTATGTGTCCCCACTAATCAGCACATCTAATCACAGAATATCATTAGATGTACTTAATGCTTTTCCTTATTTGATTAGCAACAGCAATAGCACTTAAACTTAGATACTGCTTCACTGGGCTTTACAGCCCTCTCTAAGCATTTACAGAGTCAGCCTCTTGCCCCCAACCATCTGGGTCCTCATTTTACCAACCTAGGAAGGACGGAAGTTGACCTTTAGCCATCCAGAATCAAATTCCTGGAGTAAGCAGTGAGTTAGCCTGCAATACTGCATTCTAACCACTTACTGTTGTAATTTAACTTTATATTTTTAATGATTAAATGTGTTCATTATTTTCCAGTGGTCTTTTGTTTAATATATGCTCTTTTTTAGTTAAAGAGCAAAATGATTCTGGCTTCCCCTTAAGTGGGAATGAAGAACCTGATGATGGAAGAAGTGAGTCTGAAGACTATGCGGACTTCATCCCCCCATCCCCAGAAGAGGAGATGCTACCTGCTTCGTTCGGGCTGAAGACCATTAGGTACACTAGAATTTGTCTTAAGGGTTAGTATGAATAAGCAAAGAGCATTTTTCTGGAATGGCCCCTTGGGAAAATAGCTGGTATGTATATATCTGAATGCTCTGAATGAGCAGAAGTCTCCCTAAAGATAAAACAATGAAGGTAAAAACAACCAAATTGTTCTAAAAGGGCAGGTGGTGGTTTTAGGTGGGTGAGCTTGGACTCTCAACATCCCCAGAGGAAAGGGAGATGTTTACCAGTAGCTGCCAGCATAGGATCAAGCTCTTCTGTGGTTTGTTTCCACCCCCCTCCCCAAAATTACATGGGGGCAGGTAGGGGTTGGATTCCCCACTCGACAGGTAGTCTTCACCACCACAATTGTCCCCAAATTTCTGCTGTTAAGCAAGCAATAGCACTTATATACTGCTTCCCAGTGCTCTTACAGCCCTCTCTAAGCGGTTTACAGAGTCAGCCTCTTGCCCCCAACACTCTGGGTCCTCATTTTATCCATCTCGGAAGGACGGAAGGCTGAGTCAACCTTGAGCCTGGTGAGATTTGAACTGCCAAATTATGGGCAGTCGGCAGTCAGCAGAAGTAGCCTGCAGTACTGCACTCTAACCACTGCGCAATACATTTATTGAGTTTTGCTCCATTTTATGACATTTCTTGCCATAGTTAAGTGAATTACTGCAGTTCAGTTAATATATCAGGGTTCCAAATAGCCTCCAAAATTAAATCAGAGTCCGAGGCAAAGGATTCCTCAAAGTTCCAATTTATTAAAAGAACCATGTTGGTACATTTGGGAAAACCCAAATCTGAAAGCTTCCAGATTTCCCCACCCAGTTGAAAGTTCAAGATCCTGCCCCCACACCCACAAGTCCATCCCATGGTCCAATCTCCCACTGCCACAAAGACAGATTCCTCCCATCCAGTTCCAGCCAGGTGCAGAGGCAAAGATGACCTTGGCTTTCTAAGAAGAATGTTGTTATGGCTACATCTCACCCAACTCCATATAATCCCACCTCCCATTTTCCCACAATAGAAAATAGACAGTAGAAAGTGTGGCAGGCTTGAAGTCTAAAAGAAAAGATGGCTCGCAGGCATGACATAATAAAGTGGAGAAGTGAATCAGGCTTCCCCATTGACTTTGCTTGCCAGAAGGGTGCAAAAGGGAATCGGTTGACCGCGGGACACCGCAAGCGTCATAAATATGAGCCAGTTGCCAGGCAGCCAACTTTTGATCACATGACCATGGGGATGCTGCAACGGTCGTAAGTGTAAAAATTGATCATAAGTCATGCTTTTCAATGCTGTTGTAACTTCGAATGGTCACTAAATGAATGGTTGTAAGTTAAGGTCTACCTGTAGCTCCAGCAGTGCTCTGATATGCTTTCCTGGGACCCCTCAGCTGTCTTTGCAGTGACCGGCCTTCCTGTGAACCAACCTGACTGCCTTCGTTAGTCTTTGTGGGGATGAACGCTTCCCCAGGGAGTGGCAGATCATGGAAATACAGCCATTAAGAGCTGACTTTGCAAATACTTCCCCGGTCTTTCTGGGTTGGGGGCTGGGAAGGTTCCCTTCCAGCTGGCTCAAAGGATACCTTGTTCAGTGCTGAGAGATCACGGAGAGCCAGGATCACTCTCTGCTCAATGCTATAGTCAGGCCTGAAACCGATAATCTGCAATAATGGGGAAAAATCTCAACAATGTGTGGTTATTAATTCTACCGAAGTTTTATTATTTGTATTTATAAAGATTTGTTAACTGACTTAACCCAATAAATCAATACATGTGACAGGTGCATTATTGCAAAAACTGGAAAAATCAAATAATTTCTCTGGCTGGTGGTATTTAAGCAAAAGAGAAGAAGCACTCATTGAAAAATGAACACCTTCAAACTTCAGTACAGTTGTTTTACTCAAATTTAATTTCCATTACTTCCATACTTTCCTAATCGTCATTGACTATAGAAATACATACAATTTTTGTTGACAGGAATACTGTGGATGTGTGCATAAAATCACTGTCTCGTTAAAATTCTATTTGGTATAAAGTGTATCTACTTCATGCTATATGTCTGCATTTCTTAATAATTCTTAACATTGTTAGGCATTTTCCCCAAAGAACAGCTGATGAGACAACACTGAATCCTGAACTCTCAGTGAAACAACTTCCGGAGTTTGGAGGAACGACCAAAAGGAGGGAAGGAAGGAAGGAAGGTAAAACATTGTGACGTATTCCACAATCTTTGGATGATAGTCAGCCAGTTCTGCACTGCTGCTGCCATGCAAAATATGTGACTGAACCCTGTTACATTTCAGGCCAGTCCCTCCAATGTGTAATGGAAGAGATCTGTCAACTGGTGGACGCCGTTCCAGAAAGAGAACTGAAGTCTCTGCTAGGTGGCCCAGAGCTGCTTCGGCTTAGAGATTGCAGGTCTGTTGGGAGTTTGGAATGCGATGAGGGTCTTTGCTTCTTTACCTGAAGAAATGAAGATGGGATAGGTTTGTCCAAGTTGGTTCAGTCCCCTGAGATTCTCTTAATGCAGGCCGGGGTTTTTTTATGTCTGCAAGATGACTTCTAGAGAGTTCTTTGTCACAGGGTATTGCTGCATGGAATCCTGCCCATATTTATTTCAGAAGCAGAATTATGCAAATAATTTCCCTTTTTTCATTGGGATTTAGTATCTTATAATTTCAGGACTATTCAATTCAGGGCTGTAAAACCTCCACAGAAGTCCAACCTTGGAAAATACACCTAGTCCATAAGGGGGGGGAATTGTTTCTTACTAATCTTAGAGAAACAGGAATGATGTAGAACAAGAGAGTTCTTAATGATCAGATAATACCACAGTATCATAGTTCTGCAGGAAACTCATGGGTGAATAATAATTAAACATACTTTTTAAATGGGGAAACATTTTATTATCCATGGCCGTTGAGGGTCAGGAGTATTGATTGAATTGTTGAAATTATTCAATTTCAGTATTGACTGAAAATGTTTCTGTCAGTTAGGAAAGATTCCATAGGACAATACATTGCTATTAAGGATAGATATATTGTATGTACTGTATATGTATATTTATACACTCAAACAGATGTTTTAATGTCAATTATGTTTTATAGGCAGGGATCTAAATTGGGTTGTGAGTTGTAAGTAAGGTAAAAGATTAAGAAGAGGTGTTTCTGAGAAGGAAACAGCAAATTTATTTGGGAATTTTTAAAACAATGTTATATTTTTTTGTATACAGAAGAAAACTGTTGAGCATTTCCAGAAATGGAAACAGAACCGGTACTGACAAATTTTTAGATATGAACTACAAATGTAATTTTGACTATGATGACTCCCACGATGGAAGGTACTCTTCTCAGCTGGGAAAAACGTCTTCCCCGCTTCCTCAAGGGGCCGACTCTACTTCTGGACCATTTTCTGGCAAGCGGCTTGGTGACGTTCCCCGCCTGTCTGGCCTTCATCCGCCACCCTCTCAAGGATGGGCCAGTGCCAATCCATCTGTTTTCATGAAAGATTCTACCTGGGACACCTCCTCTTCTGCCATGGAAAGTTCAGGCGTATCTTGTCCCAAGAGGGAAGCCGGTGGAATAACGGGACTCCAAAATCCAGACATGGAAGCTGAGACACGCTGGTGGCCTTCAACACTGAATGGAGCAAGTTCAGAGAACCGAAGGAAAAGTGATCCCCTTATAAGCAATGTGGGAAGTGAGAGTCCTTTGGCAACTGGAGGGCAGAAGTTTCATGAGAATGATTTTGAGATTGATGACCTGGATGACTTGGACGATGCAATAAGTGCTTCAATAGCCGAAGGCACTTTCCAGAGCCCGGCCCAGCCGGCTGCAGACGCCTCCCCTGCAGCAAATCTATTTTGGGGGGAAAACTCAGTCACGTCCAAGGCAGGCGCTGATCATCTGCCTAGCGATTTTTCTTCCACAGACCGTTCTGTGAGGGGTGAGAGTTTCCCTGGTAAGTTTCCCTGTTTCTTCTTTTAGTGCATTCTGGAAATAAGCTGCAGTAAGAAATTACGGTGAGGAGTACAGTTAACTCATTTTACAAGCAATCTTGCATCAGAGACTCTTCTCC